>NC_059142.1:41985129-42288160 GCF_020740605.2 Lemur catta | reverse complement strand
TTTTTTGAGACAGAGTCTCGCTGTCACCCAGGCTGGAGTGCCGTGGCATCAGCCTAGCTCACAGCAACCTCAAACTCCTGGGCTTAAGCCATCCTTCTGCCTCAGCCTCCTGAGCAGCTGGGACCACAGGCACGCACCTGGCTAACGTTTTTCTATGTTTAGTAGAGACAGATTGGGAAATGACAGCCTGACAGGGTGAGGCTGCTTGTTCTGAGAAGCCAAGTCTGCTGGTTCCCAGGCAGGATTTTGCTGGGTCCTTGCTCTGCTCTACCCTTCAAGCCCAGTTCCAGGAAAAGACAAGCGACAGCCTGCCCAGCCTTCTTGTGCATGTTAAACTCCTATTCATCCCTCAAGGTCCATTTTTAAAATCCCCTCCTAACGTCTCCAATTTAAACTCTTCCCTCTGGTCATAGCACCAGCTCTTACACATTCCACTGGGGTAACCTTAAATGTACTTAATTGAATTGTCCATTGACTAGCTGTTTCTCCACTAAAAGTGAGTTTTTTGAGGGAGGAATCCTTTCAACTCACTTGTATACATTAAGCCAAGCACCTGGTTCACCAACAGACACAGTTTCCCTGCCAGGATCTCCCGGCCCCCTTTGGCTGCCCTGAGTGGCCCCACCTGAGTGCCCAGTCATTCTCCTCTCCTCTCCCAGACCTCTCGGGCTGCCTCCACAACAGGCCTGCTGGTTCTCTGGGCCTTTTTACACAGCTGCTAGCTCTGCAGTCTGGATGTCCTTTGCTCGAATCTTAGAAGCAGCCCAGTAGGGACACACAGAAAGCTGCGCTGTTGGCTGGGAGCTCACTCTTACAGCAGCTCCCCTCGGCTCCTCAGAGAGCCACCAGCCTGGTGCGTGTCTCCATCCAGCACGCACTGACGCTGGGCCAGGCCCTGTGCTGGCCGCTGGGAGCACAGTGCGCCAGGCACCCCCGGCCTTGTGAGAACCTCCAACTGAGCCCGGAGCTGCCCTGGGGCGGCCCATCCTCCTCCCCTGTGGGGGCCCGGACGCCACCCAGACAGTCCCACCTCCTGCCTTACACTGTGCTCTTCTGAGGACCAAGTACCACCATGGTCCAGCTGGCCGCGAAGGTCAGAGACGCAGGCCGTGCACCACAGCGGTCAGGTCACTTAGGATGGTTGTGAAAAATACAGACACCTGAGCTCCAGCACCAGCCCTGCGGGTCAGACCCTCTGGGGAGGAGTCTGGGAAACTGCATCATTAAAAAAGTCCCCCAGAAGTGTGACAATAGAATGACACCAGCTGACGCAATATGAAGGGCCCAACCTCCCCTATAAAGTTCTCTGGCCAAAGATGTTGAATCTGAATCTAACCAAGATCTTAGAGGCAACTTTCGGTTGTCAAGAAACAGGAGGAATTGAGAAAAAGCCAATGACACTATGGGGAAGCCACTAGCCACACTCAGAGTGTGGGACACCCTGCAAGACGACAGGCCTGAACTCTTCCAAAGCCAATGTCAGTTTTTAAGTGTGTGGGGGGCGAGGAGGGATGTTTTAGAGTAAAAGGAACTTAAGTGACGATAGCAATCAAAACTGGGAACTAGTTTGAAACCTGCAGCCATGAGGGCACTTGAGGGTGATTGGGGAAACCTCGTCATTACATAGCATTAATAATTTGTTTGGTGATAACGGTGTACGCTTAGGGGTCATCCTGCTAGTTCGGGAATGTAGGGGTCATGATGACTGTAATTTACTTCCAAATGGTTCAGCAAAAACAAAATAGTGTGTAGGGCGGGGTGGGAAGAAACAGGTAAAATGCTAAAAAAAAACCCAACCAAACAAACAAAAAAAAAACAGCTGCACTAGGAGTCGTGTATATATATGCACTATACTATTTTTTCTATTTTTCTGATTAACAATTTTCATAATAAAACTTTGAAGGAACAACAACGATGAAAACGCCAACTAACTTATAAGGACTTCTGGACAGAGCTACACAGGGCTTGAACCCAGGGCCTTGCCCGCTGAAGCCCTGGGCAGTGGCTGGGCACCTCGAGGCTGGGACATGCCGGACACCACCCAGGGCTCCAGCCTGGACTTCCAGCCCGGACCGGCCACCGCACAGGCCGGGCACCGGTGCCCGCAGGTGCACGGGAGCTGGAGCCAGGCCTCACGGGAGGCACTGCGGCCACACCCAGGCGCTCAGGGCAATGATCCCACTCCCTGCCTTTCAAGGTGGGTATTTCCACCTCGTTCCCAGGAGGTCTTCTTTGCACCTTGTCCCCCCACGGCGCTGAGGACGAGCAGGTGAAGACAGCCCTGCCCAGCACCTGGACTTCCCCGCTCTATTTAGGGAGGCTCCACCCAAGTTCAAAGCACTGGCAGCCCCGCCCTCCCAGCCCCATTCCACACCCCCAGGCAAGGAGGTCCAGAGCCAGCCTCAGCGTCTTCCTTTGCCCCCCCTTCCCCGGGGGTGCTGCCCCAGTCCCCAGTCCAGCCACCCATTCCTCTGCAGGGTCCCTTCATTCCCTCCTGTCCTTCCAGCCCAAGGGGTTCCTTGTCACAGGCACCTGGGTTTGACAAGTATCTACTCCACACCTATTAGGAGCTGTGTTCCGGGTCTACTGCAGACCCATGCAGGGCATCATGAGATATTCCAGCACTTGCAGAGGTGGGTCACTTGTTCTCCACCCTGGCTGCATGGTAAATGTCCCCACAGAGCTTAAAAATAATGATTCCTGGGACCGACCCCAAGAGCAGTGTATTTAAGGGGTCTGGGTGCCCCCTCCCCTCGGTGGTATCCTCCCTCCCTCCCAAGATTTTCAGGTAAGGTTTAGAAGTGCTGCCCTAAATCACAGGCAAGGTTGGGGACCTGCCATGGCCACACTGTGGTTCCATGGCTGGGCCTCCTCAGCCTCTGCTCTCCCTTCACCCACCTCCTCTGCCCCCAGCACCCTCCGCGGTTCCACATAGCCAGGCTCAATCTCTCCCTGCTTTTGCAACCTCTGGGGTGTCCAAGTCCTCCCTCAACCGTCTCTCTCCTGTCCTCCCAGCACCTCTCTGTGCTCGCAGCTGCAGAAGCCAAACGCTCTGAGCCAGCAGCACGGCGTCCGGGCATGCCCCTGCGCCACACGCACGGAGCGGGCACCTCACGCCAGCCTCCCTGCCTGTTTTGTGCGCCTTCCAAAACACACTGGAACACACGTCGGGAAAGGACAAGATCAAAGGTACATTTCAAAAGGAATCCTTCCTCCTGCAGCCTACCGCGCTGTCTGGTGACCCCTGCCCAAGCCCCAGTCCTCGTGTCCCCTGGTTTTTCCTGCTCTTATTTCCTGTCCTCCTGATTTCCCCGTTCAGTTTTCTTAGCCTTGCAGCGGGGCAGGTCTGCTTGCCAGTAGGTGGAAGCGCTCTGCAGATGTGCGGGTGCCAGCAGATACTCTTGGGGTTCAAGGCAGCAAGGCCTTCCTCCTGCTGGGGCTCCGCGCCTTTCTCCGTTCTTGCCCACGGCTACGATTTTTTTTTTTTTTTTTTTGTCCAGGACTTTGCTTTCCCTGCTGGTCTCTGACTTTCCAGCACTGCCCTGTGCACTGCCCTCCTCTCGGGGGTCCGCCGCACCCGCTCCCTCACCTCCACTCACTGCGCACAACACCCGGCCACCCGGCCAGGCCAGGCACCCGCCAAGGGCTCGGGCCACAGAGAGTTGCGGCATTTTCGGTCTTGGGCCCTATTCACGTTCGTTACAGAAGTAGGCGAGCACCTCTTCCCAGGGAAACGCTCTGCGCAGAAAAGATAAAATCTCTCTCTCTCTGACATACACACAGATAGATACACAGACATAGCAAATATTCAAAGTCAAAAATTCCTAATTACCAATTGCTCTACAAACGGGGTGTGTGTTGAACACAAGGGGCAATGTCAATGCAGGTGAGCTCAGTTCAGGTTCCCTCGGGGATCACCTGGCCTGAGGGGAGGCCCGAGTCACCACAGGTGGGAGAGGAAGTGATGGGGCACCTCCGCGGGGACAGTCACTGCACAGGAAATAAAGGAGAAGGTGTTCACGGGCGCATACCCAATGGGGAATACGCTAAGCTGGGGACATTTGTTTGGCTAGAGAGTGGTCAGGAAGGTATGAGGACTCTGCTAACTTACCGGCTGCCATAGGTAAGGCAGTGAGGGACCCTCTTGCCAGGGCACAGAGAATGGCTCTTACTATAGTCATAGCTGACATGAATTGAGCCCTGACTACATACCAGGTACCACATAAAGCACTTTATATAGAATAGATTCTTTAATTTGCCAAGGAACCCAATTTGACAGGTGATGCCGGGTTCAGAAAGGCTAAATAACTTGTCTGGGGTCACACAGCTAGGAAATGGTGACTCTGGGCCGGTAAGGGAGACATCCATCAGGACAGGCCTGTAGGGAGCGAGTGGTGGAGGGCCGGGGGGAGGGGAAGGAAACGCTCAGGTCTGTCCTGCTGCCCGGGCTGCTGACTGGATTAACAGCCCCATAAAGTCAAAGCAGGCCTGTAAAGCCAGACGCCGGGGCCCTGCCCATTCATCTTGTCTCTTTTGAATGTTGGCATGGATCTTCCACACCTGGGGTCCACTGCTAGGTGGACAAGGCCAGGCCCAAGCCCAAGGCATCCCCGAGGGAAGAGGTGACCTCCTTCTGAGGGCTGGAGGGATTTGTGTGTGAGACAGGACACACGAGTGTGTGTGAGCAGAGAATTTGAGGGGGTAGGGGGTTAATGAGACCTCTCCCTAGACACCACGCCCAGGAGATGTTGACGAACGTGGCATCGAGTTCCCAAGAGGGGTCAGAGTGGATGACACACCCGCACCTGCTAGTTGCAAAGCATTTCCCCACACAGCATTGTGATTAGTCCTCTCGACAGCCTGAGGAGTAGATGCTGTCTCCACTTTACTAATGAGGAAACTGAGGCTCAGGCAGGACACCATAAGCCAGGAAGTGGAGGTGGGGCTTGACTCCAAACCCCAAACCATTGCTATTTTGCCATCTGTCTGGATCCCACCCTCTGGCGACAACCAGTGCATTCCAGCAGAGTGCATTTACTCAGCACCCACTGTGTGCCCTGCACTGAACTGGAAATGACAGGGGAATAACCAAGACATTGTCTAGGTCCTTAGGCTGGAGGAGGGCGAAATCTACCAGGCAGACCTGTGCACAGGGACAGCAGGATGTTAGCAAGGGGACAAGCCAACTTCCAAACTGTCAGAGTGGAGACGGGGAGACCAAGTGAAGGAGGACAGAGAAGAGGGTGGGGGTGTATCATCCACAAGACCTCAAAGGACTGTGTCCTCAGGCAGATTTTATGCCCTGAGAGAAGAGGAAGGGGAAGGGTACCTTTGAGACACTGTTGTCACATAGAACACCGAAACCCAAGGAGCCAGGAGGCCTGAGGTCCCGCTGTGAGTGTAGACCCCACAGGCAGTGAGGTGGGGACCACTGGGGGCCTGAAAGAAGCCCAGTCCCCAGGCAGGCTGGACCCCCAGGCAGGGGCCTGGCAGAGCTGGGAGACACCATGGTGTCCCCTGGCCCAGCCCACATATTGCACAGGGCACAAAGCTAAGGCCATCCATGGGGCTAAGGGGCCAAAGAACTTAGCCAACACTCCTGTTCACACCACACGCCGTACCACTGTGCAGAGGATAAGATCTAAAATCCAACACCTTAACTCATACTAGTCAAGCTTTCAAGAGAACAGTCTATAGGTTCTCGGGAATTCCCTCCTTTTTCCAGACCAGAAAGATCTCCGCCTTCCCCCACCAGACTCCCAGACCACTTCCGCGCATGCTATCCTTTCCTGGTGACACCTGGTGGGAAATCTGACCTGCTTACCTCATCTTCGTCCCTCTGAGCCACCACTTTGGCTCTTGTGTCCTGTCCTCGGGTGCTCAGGAGTAGGTGCTTCCTCCTGGAAAGAAGCCCCCAAGCTTCTCTGCTCCCCCATAAACAGCCTCTGGAATGTACCTCTCCAAGCTACCCCACACCACCGAGTTCAGCCCCTCTGCAAGGCCCCCACACCCCACATCTCGTGTGGCCAGAATTGTGCTAGAATAGAGCCCTGGCCAGTGTGGAAGGAAGAGGACGGCTGAGCCTGTGACTTCTCAGGTGGAGAGGTCTATGGGGTTCGAGAAGGCAGCTGGCATGTGGCAAAGGGTTTCCAGCATATTCACCCTGGAAGTCAGGGGGGGGCCCCTAACCCCAGTGCCCTCTATAACTACCCCCAGTCCAGAGCTGCCAGGCCGCAGGAATCTGTCTGCCTCCGCCCCAGCTAACCTGCCTGAGCAGAAGCACTGCAGGTGCCCTTCCTGCAAGCGTTTCCCAGCACACAGGGCCCTGTGCAAGGGGCTGTGATGATGACACCCAGCCCAACCCCAGCAGCTCTCGGCCGTCCTGCAGCATGGCTGACTCAGAGCTGGTGCTTCTGTCGTCTCAATGCGAGCCCCTCCTTAGCATCTTTGTCCTCCTGGGTCTATCATGAAGGTGCTGGCCAGCCCCAGTCCCCACAGATAACTCGTTCGCATTCACCTGTGTGCTCACACCCTCTGTCTCGCACACGCACACTCACATGTGTGCACACACGTAAAAGCCAACCGCACAGGGCTATGGATTTCCACTTTGTTGGGATAAACAGAGGGTAACAAAAAACCTAGAAAATAACTGATCAGGTTGCCAGTGGAGTAACTATCAGTGACAGTCAGTAAAGGAGCCGCCCACTCTCCAAGTAATCAGTGGCCGCATCAGAGCTGGCAGTGGAGCTTGGTGACCTGGCTGATCTGAGTCCTGATGTCATTGCTACCACCCACTACCCTGCCCCGCTGGGAGGACTGGGCTTCCTAACTGGGAAAAATGTAAACATCAACTACTTCAAAGAGGCTGTAGGAAGGAATAATTGAAATAATACGGATAAAGCTCTAATCATAGTCCCTGGCACATAGTAGGTGCACAATAAATGGTGGTTGCTATTGATATAGTACTGACGAAGACCAATGCCATTGCCGGCCAAGCAGTGGTTTATGTGCTTTCCACGTATTAACTCAGTTAATACCCCCAACAACCCTGTAGGGAAAGTATGTTATCACCACTGCCATTTGCACGGAGAAACTGAAGCAGAGATCGGCCAAGGTTACCCAGCCACACCGGGGTGGCTACAGAACCTGCAGACTTGACCACATGCTCTCCTGTCCTTCCTGGAAGGAGTCAGATGAGAGACCCATCGTGCATGTGATCATTCAGTAGCTGGGGACGGAGAAGCAAGTGTGGCCCAGTCCCTGCCCTGCAGGGGCTCCAGCCTCACTGGGTGACAGAGGCCCAATGTGGGAGAGTGATTCACCGGCCAGACAGCCCGAGTGTCCCTGGGCACAAAGACCAGCTGTGCCCGACCAGTCCCTGCTTCCTGACTGCTTCACAGGAGAGGGAATTCAGAGGGGTGACCGACCGATTGGCCACTTGCTTCATTCATTCACATACGCACGCATTCACTCATTCAACTCAAGCCCCTCTACAGCGTGTGCTCTGGATTGAACTAGTTCACGCAGAATAATTAAAAAAGACGTCCGAGGAATCACAGCCTGGTTGCTGAGACAAATAAGACCACAGGCCAAACTGACAAATGAAACGGGCAGCAGATCTTCTAGATCATGTTTTCCAAATGGGTACTAGTCCCTACTTGGGAGAAAAAGGGACTCTGAGGTTAAATACCTTTGGAAAACAAGTTAAACAAATGAAAAAGGGGTCACTCTGGCAGGGCTTGTCTGTGCAGCTAATATGCTAATGAGCTGCTAAATTCCAGTGAGTGCAGTAAACACCAAGAGGCTCCAAGTAGCCAGTTGAATTTCTAAGTGTATTTGACCCCAGAAGCCTCTCTCAGCAGGATGATGCGGGACTGATGAGTGAGCACACTGTGGGATATCCCCTTCCGACTCCTGCTCTGGCCCAAAAGGTGTCAGGAAGGGCGGACAGAGTGAAAGTGAGGCTGGGAAACCCCCAGGATGGTGGCAGCTCTGGGCTGGATTTTGACAGATCCCAGGAAGGTCATGGCCAGGAGGAGAAGTGATGGGAAAGAGTCTTCCAGTGGGGAAAGGAGTCCTGGCGGAAAGACAGCGAAGGCCGGAGAAAGTGGAGGCCGCAGCGTGGGTTTGCCCTGGGGGGAAGGAGGGCCGTGGGTCTTCAGAATAGCAACTTAAACACGAGAATGCAAATGGGCACAACCTCTCTGGGAAACAGTTTGGCGTCATCTTGTAAAGCGCGACATTTGCCCACCCTGCCACCAAAGTTCCACTCCCAGGTAGGCACCTCCTTGAACAACTCTCCCTGTGCACCGTGACATGTGCGTCCATGGACAGGAGACAGAATAGAAAAACTGTATATTCAAACGATGGACTCTTATACAGCCCTGAAAATGCGGGAACTACAGCAAGATCCAATAGCAGTTTGGAACTTAGAAACGTAACGCAGAGGGAGCAAAGCACGTCACGGAAGACTGCATGCAGTGTAACACCATTTTTATACTGCTACTTAGAAGCAAAATGAAAAATATATTGTTTAGGCATTCTTACTTGGGAAAACTATTATTTTAAAATAATGGAATAAGTATGCAAAATTAGATGTGGAATAACTGTGCAAAATTCAGGACACAGTCACATCTGGAGGGAGATGGGGGAGGGGAGGGGAGGAGCCCAGGGACCGATGCAGTGGCTTTGGTCGTGGTCTAGTCCTGCAGGGGTGTGGCGAGGCCCAGGTTTTCATCGTGTTGTGATATCCTATTTATATGGTGTGTTTACTCCCTTGCGTGTGCCAGTTATTATACAATAAAAGCTATTTTGTGTCGGTGTGCAGGAGAGCAGCTGGTATCTGGGTAGGTTTGTGCCAGCCGTGCCATGGCGCACCACCGCTTCTTGGCGACGGCATTCAACCCTTCTCGTCGTCTGGCAGGCCCCTCTCCCCTAAAGGCTGGATGTACGCAGGGACAGCCATCCCTCGGCCAGCCTGCATCCCACCCAGCCTCCGGGACTCCCGCTTAGTGTCTGAGCCGCTCACTAGAGTCTTACTAAACCTACACGGATCAGCCCTGGGAACCCCAGTAAACCCCGGCAGCCACATCTGATTTCCCCTTCCTTTCCAGAAAGCAGGAGGCCTGTGTGGCTATTCCGGCTGAACAGGACATCAGAACACAAGGTCTGGCCAGAGTCCGCCTTGCCTGTGGCCCAGTGAGTCACAGACTTCTGCTCCTCACCCACTTCTTTCTCCAGATAGCTGAATCAGTTGGGACAAACCTACATAGAGTATGTGATCTTCCCTTCGTATGGCCTTTGCTGTTTTGGGAGGAATTCAGATCTTTCTGTTCTAAAGAAGCCGGGCCTGGGCTAGAATATTTTTATAGCCCCAGCTCCGTTGGAGTGACCTTCAGAACATCTTTAATTACTCACTTTCAACACAGTTTCTGTGTATTATTTCATTTCATCCTCACAACTGCCCTGAGATCGCAATTTTTAGGGAAGAAATTGAGACTCGGAGATTTTTAAGCAACCACCCACGTTCTAGAGCTATTAAGAGGCACATCTGAGGTTTGTGCCACAGCTGGTTCGGGAGCCTACCCTCTTTCAGGAACGCCACACTGCCTCCCGGCACAGACGCTCGTAGCTCAGAGCTGGCCCCGCTGGGAGGTCACAGCGCAAGGGAAGTGCTGTCCCAGAGAGTGGGGACCTGCAGAGCCCGGACTTGAGCTTGCTTGGGAAGGAGCCTGACTCGTGAGCCGGCAGTCAGTGGAGCCACTGACCGCGCCCCTGCAGCCCTCGGGCTGACGCTGAGGCTCCCTAGCGACGCGAAGCCAGAAGCCATAGGCCTCAGGGTCTGCCCCTCACATGGGGAACACAAGACAGATGCACGTGAAGAGGTAACTAAGAATACGAGAAAAATGTGTGACAAGTGCCAGTTGGTCTTCCTGGGAGGGCCTCACGGAGGCCACGAGGTGATTCCCAGCAGTGTCGTTTCCTCCCACTGCCTGGCCTTGAGGACCCACTGTGTGCCCCATGCTACGCTTGGTGGCACGAGTCAAAGGTGATCGAGACCCGGCCCTGCCTGCTGGTGGCTCCCAGCCTCCTCCATGACACAGATGCGCCTGGAAGGGGCTTAGCTGGGGCCAGGGCACAGCGGGGATGCTGAGCAGGGGGTGTGGTGCCTGAACAGTGCTCTGAAGACGACAGGAGTTCCCAGTCATTCTGCAGGAAGGCAGGGCAAGCCCAGGGGTTCGGGGACGCGAGGCAGTGCAAGAACAACACACACGGCAAAACACGATTAACGATGGTGAAGCATGTAGATCACTTGCTGTGTAGACACCAGACCCTGTGTCAGCCTCACGTGTGTTACATCCTTTAATCCTCACAGCAGCCCTCGTGACCCATTTTACAGAGAGAAAACTGAGGCCCAGAGAGATTAAGGTCACCCAGATGTGAACGCAGAACCATCTAGAGCCCACTGCTGCTGTCCCCTAAGCCCCACACTCTCACCCGTGCACGTGAAGGGGGGCCTTAGCGAGCCTGGGGGCGGGGGCGGAGGGCGGAGGGGACTAGCCGGTGCAGACTCGGTCACGTCCGCTGTCTGAGTGCTCTCCTGGTTAGACCGTCGAAAATCGACAAAACTGACCAAACAAGAAGGAAGAGCCTTTGAGGCTGAGAAAGGATAAAACAAGCTCCACATTTAACAAAAAGGGACTTGAAGGCAAGAGTGCCCACAAGCTGAGATGAAGTTGGCGGTGTCACTGATGTGGAAGGAAGTCAGCCTGTGGGGGCAGGAACGTATGACAACGTGGCAAAGACGGAGAACGCAGGGCTTCCTCCCGACTCCGTGGAGTCAGACCCTCGTGGAACCTGTTTCCCACCCCAGTCCCAAGACCTGGCTGCAGCGTCCACAGGGCCTGGGCTGAGACTGCTCAATGAGATGGCTCATCTGCCCTGTGCCCACTGTTTAACTTTCACGTCAGGTTAACTGTCAAAGGTAATATATTCAGTCACACTCGTTGAGCTGTACACTTATGAGTTGGGTAGTGGCTGCCATGTACGTGATATTGTAAAATACGTATTTTACAAGACCTCCAAGAGGTCTTCGTGTCTTTTTGCGTGCTAGGGAGTTGACCACTGGCTGGCAGCCCCTAGGTAGCTTCAGGCTGGGGGCTGGTCGCCAGAAAGACCTAGGTAGGATTAGACGGTTGGACTTGCAGCTCCACCCTGCAACCTCCGGGGAGGGGAGAGGGGCTGAAGGTTGGGTTGATCACTAATGGCTAATGGTTTAATCAATCATGCCTACGTAGTGAAGCCTCCATAAAAAGGACAGGGTTCCGAGAGCTCCTGGATAGCTGAACACACGGAGGTTCCTGGAGGGTGGCACCCCGGGAGGGCAGGGAAGCTCCACACCCCTCCCCCTATCTTGCCCCACGCATCTCTTCATCTGTGTCCTTTGCAATATCCTTTGCAA
The DNA here is from genome assembly GCF_020740605.2 of Lemur catta. Classification (NCBI taxonomy): domain Eukaryota; kingdom Metazoa; phylum Chordata; class Mammalia; order Primates; family Lemuridae; genus Lemur; species Lemur catta. The sequence continues at coordinate 42,276,699 of NC_059142.1, read as the reverse complement.
TAAACTGGTGAACGTGCTTCCCTGAGTTCTGTGAGCTGCTCTAGCAGATTCATGGAAGCCAAGGAGGGGGTCTTGGAAACCCTAGTTTAGAGCCGCTCAGAGCACAGGTGAAAGCAGCCAGGCTTGCGATTGGCATCCAGAGGCGGCCCTATCTCCAGGTAGAGAGCGTCAGAACTGGCTCGGATTGGAGGGCAGCTAGCTGGTGTCTGCTGCAGACCCCACTGCCTGCTCGGTGTGCGGGGAAACCCGCCCACTCGCATCTATTTGGTCACAGAAGTCGTCTGTGTTGACTGTTGTGGGGTGAGAACAGAGGAAAAACAGTTGGTGTTTTTTCCTACACAGATGTTATACTTCAATTAAAAAGGTAAAAAAAAAATTCATTTCACCCTCCTATCTTGGCAGAATACCTCACTCACCACCTGCAAGGCTGGGTTTCCCACGGAGTTCCTACTAGAACATGGCGGCACGGGGGAGCCGGCCCCAGGCTGCAGCCTGCTCATCCCCGCTGCACCCCACGCTGACACCCCAACCTCCCAGCTCCACCCTGGCCCTGCAGATGGACTCCCCTGGCCCCCTCTTTGCCTCAGTGTGGCCTGCCCCAGGGTGAGCCCCAGGCAGAGGACTACCTGGCCCAGAAGCAGGCTCACGGCCATCTGGGCAGGAAGCCTGAGTCCCAAGAGCGTGCCTGGGGTGGGAGGGGCGTGGGCTTTAGAGGGGTACGACGCCTTGGGCCCCAGACTCTGCACTGGGGTGAAGGGCACAGCGGTAGGGAAGAGGGAAGTGGAGCAGAGGGCGGCTGGGCCCGAGACCACGCAGGACAAGCACCAGGGCCCCTCACTGCCAGCCAGGCCCTTCCATCAGCAAAACCCTAAGAGGGGCCCTGGCTTGGCCTGGGAGGTGCCAAGCCCCCATCTGCAGGTGGAGCATCCAGGAGAAGCAGAGGGGAGTGTGGCCAGCGAGGGAGGCCAGGCCAGTCTCACCCACGCAGCCAGCAAGGCGTGCCCCCAGCTCTGACTGGCTTCTCACCTCCTCGCTGCCCTTGGGCAGCAGAGCTGGGGCTCACCCGCAGCCCCTGGACTTTGGGGAGGAGAAAGTCTGGCTCCACACAGGTGGTCCTCCATCTGTAGGGGAGCCCAGAGCCTTCCTCGGCACCAGTAAGGATGCATCTATGACCTCAGCAATGTCCTCGAAGCTAAAGCAGCTCCACGGCATCAGCACCTTCGTCCCCATTTTACCTGTGAGAAAACTGAGGCTCACAGAACCAAGCAAGTTTGGAGCTAGGAAGCAGCCCGGCTGGAGAGAGGGTGAGTGCCACCTGGGCGTGCCATCACCCGCGGCATGGCAGCAGCAGCACCACCGCTGGCTTCCAAGGCTGGGGGAGGCGGGAGGAAGTGGATGTGAAGGGAGCCGGGGAAAGAGGAAGCCACGCTCATCACCCAGGAACAAGAGAGATCCCCAGGGGGAGGATTAGGTACCAACTTCAGGTTTGGAGTGAAGTAGATCATGGAAGAAAGAAATGACGGTGACTTCCCTGGAGACTCGAGAGAAAGCTGACAACATAGAAACAAAAAGAAACCGACTGCAGCTCTCACAACTCAGACTACCCAGCCAGGGCCAACTCCCGGCCACGGCAATGCTTATTTTGCTTTTTAATTCATGTGTGCCTTGCCTTGTTCCAGAAAGAATGTGAAGCGCTGACAGCAAATGTTTATTCCAAGGACAACAAACATTTACTGAGCACCCACTATGCGCAGCCCGGGCCCAGAGAACCCAACATGCCTTCTCTGGAGAAGCTTATGACACTAAACCCATTGGATTAAATAACAAAATAAAACAGAAACACGGGATGGAGGTAAAAGGAGAAGAAAAGTCAAGGTCAGCACAGGTGCGAGGATGGAGATTCCAGGTTGACTCTGGGCTTCCTCACAGTCAGGACATAAAGAAAAATGTACTAAAGTTTTTAAATTAGAAAGAAGAAAACATGCTGGTTCCTTGGGGAGAAATAAAGCTGAATGTTGAATTGTCCAAGTCAAGTGACAACTCGGCTGTATCAGAGATGCCAACAAAAGGATTGGACTTGGGCGAGAAGAGGATTCTGCCCAATTGCTTGGTGGTATGTGTGTGACAGAGACCAGGCACAAAGAAGCAAAAAGGGCTAAGTAGGATGGTGACACTGAAAGCTGGAAGTAATCTGAGAGGTCATTTACTCTGTCTCCTTCCTGTTTCACAGGTGAGAAAACTGAGGCCCAGGAGGTCACCCTCCAATCCTGGGGGCAACAAAATGCTCACATGGCCACCACAGCCAGCAATGACAATCCCAGCTTGAAGACAGCCTGGTGACTTATGGAGTCCCCAGGTAAGAGATCTCCCAGAGGCTCCTACATGGTGTCAGTAAACCCACAGCAGCAGCCTTCAAGTTGAAGGTCAGGTGCAATCTTGCCTCAAACCATCCTTTGAGAAACAAGGTAGAACACAGATAGGTAAATTTTTACCCCCAAATAAGAAGTTCACAATGGAGCCTGAATGGCGGTCAAAGGAAAAAGGCTCTGGGCCCAACAGGACACGGATCAGAGCTGTCCCACACCATCTGCAGGCAGCACCTGTGCGTGGTCAACACACATGTTCACCTGTTCCTGGGTAGAGAAACAAATCCTGCCAATTGCAATCTTAAAACTACCTCGGACTGCTAAGCATAGCGTGAGCTGGTGAACGGGGAGGAAGAAATAGTACGCAAACAGGAAACATTTGCCAATACAGCTGGGATGGAAAAAAGAAACCTAGGAGAATTGACACTGGGGAGACAGGCTCATCTCAGCGTCTGGGACAGCAGCCTGCTCGGGTCGAGGGTCCCTTCCGCCTTGACAGACCCTCCGAGGGCCCTCCCTGGTTCCCAGCTGTTAGCTACGTGACCCGAGCCAATGGGGTCTGAGCTGAGCAGAGCAGACTGACCCTGGCCGACAGGGACTGGGCTGGGCTGCCTTTAAAGTCAGAGGAGGTGGAAGTATTTCAATGGACAAGCACAGAGGTCGTATTCCAGTTGAAGTGGGATGTTGTAGGGCTCGAAGGGGGTTATGAAAGGCGCATCTGCATAGGTGGGTAGAGGCCAAATCCTAGGGAGCCTCAGTGTCAGACAGGAAGTGGGGAGCCACTGGAGGTTTTAGAGCAGGGGAGTGACACCCTTGGAAATCCACATCGTGAGGACGCGTGGTGGGGAGCTGGGCGGGAGGCGGGATGCGCGTTCACTGGAGTCATGAGCCCCTATTTGCATTCCTAATGGGCCTGCGAGATTGGTTTTCCTCGCTGGCCCAGCTGGCTCTGGCAGATAAGTGGGACTCTGTGCCCAGGGGCAGGTTCCGTTGGTCCTGTTCCTCCCATCCCCCTCACCAATGCACGCACGCATTCAGTCCTCCCAGTTTTCCCAGACCAGGTTGACGGAATGGCCTGTGTCTACCGCCCGGTTTGCCAGGCCTTGCCCGGGTGCCCAGGATTCCCTGATGACCACAGGCCTTGGAAGAGCCCCTTCACTGCCGACCCTGCGCCCCACCCTCCTCACCTCCACCCACACCCCCCACCATTGTGTCCCTGGTTGGAAATCCCACTCTGGGCCTAGCTCAGCTGCGGTCAGGCCTGTGGTATCTGCACCGGGCCCAGGGGACCACCAAGCCCTATGCCCTGAGCTGTGAACCTGGGTGTACCCCATGGCCACTTGGCCTCAGAGCCGAGGCCTCTGCTCCCTCTCCCAAGCGCTGCCCACTGGGCATCACAGCCCTCCAGAAAGGAGCTGAGGACAAGAACTCCCCTGTCCAGTCCCATTTCTTACTCCTCTGTGGGAAATACCAGCTCCTCAAGCTCAGAGGCTCAGAGGGTCTCACTGGGTCCATTCTTAGCACCTCCAAGTAAGGGCTGGATCTTCCTCCTCTTTCCTAGGATGAGCAACGACAGATGACATCTCTGGAAAGAACCCGCTGCATCTCAAAGTGCTTTCACAAAGATTATTCCACCTGAAGCTCTGAACGCCCTGTAGGTAGGCAGGGCAAGCGGTTGTGTTATGATCGTTGTCCATTTTGCAGATAAGAAAACTGAGGCCCAGGGGTTAGGGACTCATCCACAATCTCACAGCTGTTTGAGTGTACAGGTTAGTGCCCTACAGCCCCCACCCTGCCCTGAGATCAGCCTCAGTGACCGCCCCCCACCAGGCACAGATAATCCAAATAGCTGGGTGACCTGAACACAGAACACGGCCCATGGGATTGAGATCCGGGAGCTAGAAGTCCTTGGCCGGCAGCTCTTCTGACTCTCCTATTTACTGAGGCCCGGAACAGTTACGGGAGTTGCCCAACATCACACCACAGCTGGTGGCAGAGCCAGGTCTCCGGTCCCCTAACTCCCTGCCCAGAAGCCTCCCATCCCCTCGCACTGCACCCTCACGTCCCAGAGCCCATGTCTGCATCCCCATCCTTCCCCTAGCTGTACAGGTGCGCCTGACATTTCTGGAATTCACTCCACACACATAATGAGGCCATTTTGAGAAGGCCCGCCTCAGGGGGAACCAGAGAGCCGTCTAGTGTCCCCATCCTGACCCCTGCCAACCCCTCCCGGCTGTACAAGCCAAGCTGCAAACAGATAACAGACGCTATCGGCCTGGGCCACTCCACCCCTGCCGCCCCGCACCTCTCCAGCCCCGAGACCCAGCCGTGAAACATTTGGGTTTCTGAGCCAAGATGCAGGCTGCACAGGAATTAGGACGCCTTAGAGAGGTGTCACCAAGCAGGTTGCTGCGCGGGTCAGTGTTCATAGAGGGAATGCAGACAGCAACACGGCAAGTGACTCAACAGAACAAGGACTCTTGTCAACAGCACAGAAGTGATGTTAGCTGTAGCCTGTGGAACCATGGTGACTCCCGGAGATGTGGGTTTAGCAGGAGGATGCGCGGCTGACCCTGCCTGCAGAGCCCCGGTGGGTCTACGGTGGCCACTGTGCTCACAGGAGACAGGCAGGTTGCTAGCGCTGAAGAACTGGGTTTCGGCCCCACCGGCCCACTGAGAACCCAGCAACAGAAAAGGAGCCAACTTGAAGGCAGGCCCTGAGAGGCAGCGGGAGGATAGGGTGCTGGAAGGAACATGTGGAGTTGCCACACTCAGAAGATTCTAGAAACCCTCTTCCTAGGGGGTTAGTCAGTCCCTTGTCCAGAAGCAGGGAGGGGACCGAGTGATCTGTCCCAGCAGTCCCGTTTTCCAGCCCAGTCTCCAGCCAGACGACTCCCTTGGAGGAGTCACAGGAGATGGGACTCAGGTCTCTTTCCTCCTTCCCACCTTCTCCACGCCCAGAGGCTATTCCGCTCCCTGGCCTGGCCTCACACCGGGCAGCGAATTCCCTCTCTGGCAGCGGGAGAAAGGACCCTGCTGGAGCTCGGACAGCCAAAGGGACAAGGCCTGGAGGGGGAGGAGGTAGAGCCTCTCCCCTGCCGCCTCCCCACACATACCTCCACCCCCCAAAGAATGTAATTAAGCAGCAGGCCTCTGCCAGGAGCCAGGCTTTCTGCCTTCCGTCTATAAATCACCTTCTGAATCATCGCTCAGCTCCTAGAGGAGCAACTTCTGCTCGGGCTGCTCCGGGCGGCCCTGGTGCCACGCCCCCGGTGAGCCTGCCCCCCCACCCCTCCCAGGTCCAGCTGGGAATGGCAGTGGCTGCAAGAGTCCAGCAGACTCTGGGGTGGGGAGAGGTGCAGGGGACACTCCAGTAACCCTCTCTACTCTGCCCTCTCTCCCCAGGGCAGGCAAGAACTGAAGTTAGCTTAGCCTGGCCTGGCCCCTTCAACTCAAGAATAAAGCCACAGGCTCTTGGTCACCAATGCCAAGCATTATGAGCCAAACTGGCTCTGGAGATGAGGCGAAAACAGAGCCAGGTGGGGCCAATCTGGAAGGGCTTCTTGGAAGAGGCAAGTTTGGATCCAAGACTTAAATGAACCAACAGTTTGCAGACAGGGTGAAAATAGCTAACATTTACATAGTGCTTCCTGTATGCTAGGCATATTCTAAGAGCTCTAAGTGTATTCACTCATTTATTTTTCACAGCAACCCTGTGAGGTATAGGCAATGACTGTGCCCATTTTACAGACGGGGAAGCTGAGGCTTGGGGAGGTTAACTTGGCCTGAGTTACCCATGTAGTACATGGAAAAACCAGAAGTGAATGCAGACGGCCTGGCCGCAGAGGAACATGAGGTGTTGAAGTGCCTGCAGGCTGGCATGGCTGCAGCTTCAGGATTTAGGTCAGATGGGGCTGCAGAAATGAAGGGGTGGACTGTCCAAGGCAGGCCCAGAATGTCTGCTGTGGAGCGTTAGGTATCACAGCAATGAATAGAGTCCCTGGCATAGACTCTGAGAGGCAGAGGGAACCCTTCAGTATGGTCAAGGTAAATGAAGACCAGAGAAGGAAAGGAACTTATCTCAGGTCACACAGCCAATCGGTGGTACATTCAGAACTCAGACACAGGTCTCCTCACACCCAGCTTTAACCATTTTCTAACATGCAAGATAACACGGATGTGCAGATGTACTATCAGGACGGCCCTAACCTTCGGGGAGGTGGCGGTGGGGTTAGGCATACCTCCTCCCCCAACTGGGTTAGAGAATGTCTTTCCCTCCTTGGTGGCTTTAGAAGGACTCTGGGGCTCACATCAGGGTGGGCGGAAAAGGTCCTCCTCACCCCTGACTCAACACATTCTGAGGCCAGAAAAATCTTTTTTCCCACTCCCTCCCTAGAAGGGTCTAGTAGCCACATCGTCTTCGGACAAAAGTCACCTCTCCTGCCCCGTTCCCAGGCTCCTTGCCTTCTGCCCAGACTGAGGGCAGAAGTTTGGAGACCAAGTCTGGAGCAAACCCCAGGGCCCTAGCTCCCTGCCTGCACACTGTTCCCAGGCTACTTTCTCGGTTTTACCTCTGCCTGAGTACAGGGGATGTTTATTAGCGTTAAGTTCTTCAGTGAGCAGGACCGAAGATGCTTGGCTGAGTCTCTTCTTTGTGGATTTCCACTCAGAGCCCTCTCTGGTCTGCCTCAGTTTCTCCTTCATCAGGCATTGAGCATGTGCCTAGGCGCCAGCGTGTGGGCACTGGCAGGGTCTGTCTGGGTTTGCCACCGGGGAGGCTGCAGCATGTACCTGCTGCAGGACTTGACACCAAAGTCCAGCTCCTGCCTCTTTTGCCCCCCACCCCCCTCCAAAGGTCTTCCCACCAGGACAGGATTAATTGCAGGGCAGACATCCCAAACCGGAAGCCCTCAGGACCCCTGGGGTGGAGGTGGGGGTGATGTTCAGACTCCACCCATCCATCGCTCACCTCTTGGCCCCAAAGCTGTTGATAAAATGCTCCGAGATTCTGGGAGGACTTTCCCTGACAGCTGCCCCCTCCCCCACGCCTTCCCCCCACACATTAAAGCAGGTTCTTCCAAGGACGTAATTCAGCTCAGGCTCCCGGAATTATTCTAACGTTTGACCTGTTTTCTTCTCTTTAAGCAAATGTGATCCCGTCAGAAGAACAGCAACAGATCAGCCACAGATGCCGCTCCCTGTGGACACTCAGGCCCCACCCACCACGGGGGTGGAGTGAGCGGGAGGGCTGTTAACTCACTTCCAAGAGACCTGGATTAATTTCCCCGCCACATTCCCCCCAGGGAAAGGGCTGCCTTGGAAGAGAGACCACCCGGTGAAAGCCTGGCCATCCATCCGTTCTGGTATCTGCCCATCTGTCTGTCTGTCTGTCTGTCTGTCTGTGGGATCAACAGCCTCCAGCCAGCTCAGCTCCTCGCCAGCCCCAGCCCCAGCCCAGCCGGCAGTAATTCCTGCCTGCTACAAGTGTTAACACCTGGCCTGGGGCCTTCCTCCCCCGCAGTCTCCAGGTGCCTCCCTGGGCCCAGCCCACTGACCCCACTGGGTTTGACTGAACATGTTCACAAGCCTCTGAAAGGCAGCGGTGGAGGTGGGAGTGGGTGGGGGAAGCAGCAGGACACCTGACAGATGGGGAAACTGAGGCAGGACTTAGGACAGGAGATTGAGCGGGAGGATGGGTCCCAGGATGGTGGATGGAGAACTCAGGTTCTATTTCCCAGCTCTCTGCCCATGTCCTCTGCAGAACACTTTCACCCAAGCTGTGAGGCAGGGTAGGCTGGTGATCCCCGAGTGCAAGGTGAGGAACCTCGCCCAGGTACTTGAGTCACTGGTCCTCAGTCCCACAGAAGTGAGGTGAGCTCCAGCCACCAGCACAGGCCCCTTCTACTGGGGTGCTGGGCTAGACCCTAATAAGATAGGTTCATTTTTCTCCCAAGAAGGAGAAGAAAGACAAGTTTCTCCACTGGGAGCTCTCTGGACGGACAAGGAGAGTTCTAGAAATCAGTGCTGCTGCCACTGCTTCCCGTCCTAGCTCTGCCACTACCTGGCTGGAGGGCCCTGGAGCACAGCACTTCCATCCAGGAGCAGGGGCTGCCGTCTGGCCAGTGCAGGCTGCTGGGGTGGAGGTGCCCTGCTTGAGGGTGGCATGGACAGAAACCCCAGCTACATGAGTCCCCTGTAAATCCCTCCTGGGGAATGTGTGAGCTGGGTGGGCAAAGGGGCAGGCTGGGGTGGGCTCAGATGCTAAAGGAACTGGAATCTGACTGCCTGGGAGCCAGAGTGGGAGCAGAAATCTGAGGCCCATCCGCTCTGCAGCCCCAGCCCCGCCTGGCCCTGCGAAGGTGACTCACCTCCACCCCAACTCCAAGACCAAAGAAAAAGGACCTCAGAGAGGAGGGCCAGTGACTACAGTCCCCAGGCAGACAGGACAAGCTGGTGCCAAGGAAGGCTCTGCCCCCGCCCCTCAGCTTGGGATCCCAGGTCAGCTGAGCTCTCTGCAGACCTTTGCTCCCTGCCTGACCTTCCCTCCAGGACCACAGCTGCCCCCAACGCTCAGCTCAGGTGTCACTCACACCCACGGGGCACATGTCTGCAAACACGGCCACAGACATGCAGCCACGGGCCCAGCCACTGACACTCGGGGACAGGACCACAGACAGACCCAGACACAGCCCTCACGCAGCTATGGACGTGAGGCTCACTCACACGCACAAGCACACTCAGGTCACGGCCATGAGCACTGATATTCACGCACAAAGACATGTGTGGGGCTTTCCCCTCATACTGTCATGAAGGCATGCACGCACACGCACGCACACACGCACACACGCACACACACCCCACACTCACATGCCCAGTCATGAGCACAGTCAAGCCCGGCGTCACAAACAGACAGGAGCGCTGACCTTTACATGAGCAAAGATACTTCTAGACTTGTCTCTGTCTCACACACACACACACATCCCAGAATCTGCCACTTGCTGACACTTGTATGCACAGACACACACACCCCGTCATGAGCCGTGGCCCAGGCACACCCACATGATTTCACAGCCACAGTTGCCCAGTCCCAGTCACGAACACTTCTGCACACAGGGACACACTAGTGTACAGACGACACCTCTTAGGGACACACATCCAGAAAACACACACATAGCTAGGCAACCACAGGCACTGACACTCGCATGGCACACTTGGACCTGCCCACCCCCACATCTCTCGCACACACACACACACACACACACACACGTCTCTCCTCAGCTCAGACAAAGCAGCATCCCTGTCCCCCCACCACAATTCCCAAACAAGCCATGTGTGTAGCATTACGTTAGCGCCAATGTCTCCACCTTCCAGGTTTTCCCAGTGTTTCTTTCCATTGGGTGGTCCTCATCTAGAGGCTCCCCAAGGCACCGTTTCACACCAGAACCCCCCACCTACCCACCGGCACTGCCCCAGGAAGTGCCCTCCTCCAGTTCATAGGACAGGGGAGCTTGGTCCCTCTTCCTTGGTCCCTGCCCCCCATGGGGCTCCAAGCCTTTCTTCCTACCCCCCTACACCCCTGTGAGGGTCCCTGCAAAAGCAAAAACAGCATGGCCTTGGCCCGGGAATGGGAAGAGAGTCAGGAATGGCCAGTGAGGCAGGACTGGTTTCAGCAGCAGCTCTCTCCACCCCTCAGCTGGCAGAACCCCCCATCCCGAAATCCCTGGCTGCCCTGCCACCAGCCACCCGACACCCGATGGACTTCTTTATGACAAGGCCTCAGGCCAGCCCGACCTTCCAGGGAAGGGTGGGCTGGGCAGAAGAAAGGCTTCCCCTCTTGGTGTCTGTCCTGGGAGCAGCTCCCAGCACCCTCTGAACAGAGACCCTTGGTCATGCCCTGCCCCTGCCTCCGTCTCCCCCGGGGGCCCCCAAACATCCAGACACAAATGCTGCCACCTCCAAAAACCTGGAAGAAGATTCTCAGGGTGCGGCCCCCAAATCTTCCTGGCTCTGCTTCCCCTACCCTGGGCTCTGGGGTGGCAAGGAAGGCGGAGTGGGGGCCTGCAGGCAGTACCCGTAGGTACTTCCCTCTGACTTTCACTCCAGGGCCCACAGCCACACTTCTTACTCACAGATCCCAAATTCTTCCTCCTCACCGCCCACCCCCAGGCCGAGGCTTTCCTCCATCCAGGAGGGGAAGATTCTTTAATTAAAGTTTTCCAGAATGCAGGGGGCTGGAGACTGGGGAGAGGCGGGGTGTAATTCAGAGAACTGGTTTCAGTGTGTCTTCCCCTCTGGCCCCTGGGACCTGCGGAGGGCGGGGGAGTGGCGATGGGGCCGCTTGGAAAACAAGGGGGCTCCCTGGAGCTGGGGCTCCCAAGGGGCTGTTGATCCCTCACCCAATCCCCCCACACGTGCTCAGCCCCCCAAGCCCTGTGCCTGGCTTCCCAGCCTCGTTTGCTAAAATGTCTTTTGTATCAGCATTTCTCGGGGATGGAATTCTCCTCTGCCTTTCTGCTCGGTCCTCGGTTTTCCAAAAGGAACGAATGTGACATGGGAATTGGGTTTTTGGTCAAAGAACAACAAGCCTACCCCTCCTAAACAACTACATTTTCAAGGAACCCCCCTTTCGCCAGGATGGGCAAGCAAGAAATGAATCAAAGCCGAATTCAATGGCATCTCGGATCAGCAAATACCATATTCACTTGAGAGGCTCAAGATTAATCTAGAGCAGAATGGGGAGAATCTGATGAAATCCTCCCCGCGGTCCCCTCTGCCCCGGGAGGACCCCTGAAGCCGCTGGGGTCTGAAATATGACGGCAACGGGGGTTATTGTGGGCAAATCTCTTGATGGAGGCGCAGGCAGAGGTGGGGTGGCAATGAAGGAACAGGATGATTTTGCCCATGAAGACCCCAAAATGGAGAAGAGGAGTGGCTGGGCCCCAGGGACAGCGCTGGATTTCCAGAAACCCAACTGCAAGCAAATGGAGGGTCTTGGGGGACCTCCAGATTGGGACGGGTGGAGGGTCAGGATCTAAGAATAAGAGACCTGAGACGGGAAAGTCCTCCAGCCTCTGCAGCGGGAAGCAGGGAAAATGGTGATTATCCGAGAAGCCAGGAGTTGGATTCTGAAGGCGACACCAGCAGAAAATCCAGGAGGGGTGGGCGGGTGGGGGTCTGGAGGGAGGCAAGGAGAAAGGAGCCCCAGCCCTGCCGCAGCCCACCCCCAGCCCGCGCCCCCCACCTGTCCCGTACGCGGCCGAGAGATCGGGCCGCGGGGCAGACAAGAGGCGAGTCTTACCACCAAATTGGGTAGCCGGCGAGGACCCTGGTGCCACCGAGCAGGAGGCCGAGGAGCAGCCCGAGCAGGTGGGGCTCCATTAGAAGCGGCGCCGAGGAGGAAGTTTGCCCGCGACCATGAAGAGGGGGAGCGACGCCCCCAATAGTTGGAACAAAGTCCACTTGAGATTGGAAATGACTTTCGGGCTTGGCAGAAGCGCACCTCCACCCGCAGCCGCCCCCCTCCCGAGCCAGCGCGGAGCAGCCGGGTTTGAGGATGTCAGCGAGCAGCCAATCAGCGCCCGCGGCCTAAGGTAAGAGATGAGTCTGTAGTTCAGCCTGTCAATCACGCGCCCCTCCCGCCCGGCCCACAACTCGGGCTCCGGGAAGGGCATCGCCCAGCAAACTTGGGCAAAGCCCGCGCCCCGGACACAGTGAGGACCTGGGGGCACACGGCACGCTGGACCCTCTGCCGGCTCGGGCCCGCCGAGGGCCCCGCCAGCCAGGTTTAGGCTTTGACCCGGGCGTCCACGTAGTGACGGGTTGGCATTCATGGGTGGCTCCTTTTCTGCCGGGGACCGTGACCCCTTGGGACGTGGGCTCGTGAGGAATCGAGAGGAGATACCACAGGGAGGTTTCCAGAAGCCCTTCTCGGGCAGGTCAGGATCAGGGGGTTGGGAAATGCAACCCCTCCCAGGGTCCAGCCTCCCGAGCCCGCGAGCCGGCCCTCGCCCCAGCCGCAGGGGTCGCCTCCCGGGTGTCCGAGAGGCGCGCGGAAGAGTCCGCGGAGGCTCGAAGGTCTAGCTGCGGGCGGCGCCGAGGGACAGAGCCGAGTGTCATTTGAGTCTTTTGTCAGGGATCAGATCGGTATCGGGACCTCCTGCTGCCTTTGCATTTCCTGCAACTGACACCAGCGGCCAGTTGCATTTCCTGCTCGCGGAGTCGGGTCACTTTCTCCTCCTCGAGGGGTATAGGCCCGACCTCGGCCCGGGTCGGAAGCACCACCCACAGCCCCATTTGGATCTTGGGGTTGAACCATTTGGAGCCAGCAAAACGCAGCAAGCCCTGGCTGAGAACAGCTGAGGTTCTTGGAGGACCTTGTTGCAGAACCCCTCGCAGCCGACTCTCCTGCCTGAGGCCAGGGGACCTTCTGCCGATGGGGAGCTCCAACCTGGGGTTTGGTGATAAAACCCCTCGCCCTGTGTGGACACCAAATGCAGCTATATACCCTAACTCCTCCCCATAAGAAAAGGATCCTTTCAGGCCCCCTATGGGTTTGTTTTTTCCTCTCCTCTTCCTCTCCAGAGCCGAGGATTTAGGTCTCAGCCCTGAGTGGTACAAAGATTGTGGCCAGGTTTGGGGAGACTCACCCCCTGTCACCTGTGCATCTCCCCCCAGCCTCCCTCCCGGGCCACCCGGGGCGCAGGGGCTCTGGAGCAGCCCTGGCCTGGGTGAAGCAAGCCAGGCAGGTGAGAGTGGGGCGAGGATCGCTGTTCAGGGAACTACGCAGAAGGGTCAGAGAATGAGTCCACCGGAGTCCGGCCTGGAGGCGGCTCCCTGCTAGGTGGGGGCCACGACTAGAGGAAGGCCACGCCAGGCGGCCAGACATTCCTGGCCTTTGATCTGGGCCGCCCGTACCCACAGCTCGAACCCGCTGCCCCTGCCGCCCGGGAGCCCTCTCCGCACGCGGCTGCTGCTGGCGCGGGAAGCACGGGGAACTGGCCCCGGGGGCACCAAGGGTCGGGAGAGCCGCCTGGGCTTGTCACCGGCTTCTGCCGCGTTCCTAGCCCGGTGCTCGACTGGAGGGGGTGGGGTGGGGGGAGAGATGAAAGAGAGGAGGCAAGGGGAGGAAAGGGAGAGACAGAGAGAGACACTGAGAGACAGAAACCGAGAAAAGGGGGAGACGTGAGGAGAAATAGCCCAAGCAACCTGTGGGAGGAAGAAAGGGAAGAAAGGGGCAAGGGGAGGCCGGGAGGGCCAAGGAGCTGCAAAGCGAAGAAAGATCCTGAACCTGCCCTGAGCAGTGGACCTGGCTGTGGTTGTGGAGATGGGGATTCCTACAGATGACCCCAACCCTTTCTGGGGTTTGGACCCCAAACCCTGTTTCTGATTCACCTGGAAAGGGGTTTGCAATGGATTGGCCAAGAACCAAGGCTCTAGAAGTAGAACCCTGCCCCTACCCCACATCATGGACAGAGGCTTGCTACATCCTACCCGGAGTGCTGTCCTACCCACGGACCTCCTTGGGGGTTTTCTCATCAGAATTGTCTGCTGGAGCTCAAACCCTGCCCAACAGCTTGGGGAGTTCCAGAGCCCCATAATCATCTTTCCAAGAGCTGGGGAGAGCTACCTTCTCTGGCCACCCAGACACTACAGTGGATTCAGTGTGGTAGAGGGCCAGTGGGGCCTGGACTTGATGGCCTCTTGGGGTCATTTCAGGCAGTGGTCCCCAACCTTTTTGGCACCAGGGACCGGTTCATGGAAGTCAATGTTTCCACAGACAGTGGGGTGAGGGGGCAGGTGGGGGGGCCAGAGCTCAGGCAGTGATGCAAGGGGTGGGGAGCGGCTGTAAATATAGATGAAGGAAGCTTCACTCACTCTCCGGCTGCTCACCTCCTACTGTGAAGCCCCCCCCTTCCTGCTGTTCACCACCTCTTCCTAAGTTTCAATGGAAGACAATTTTCCCACAGATGGGGGCAATGGGGATTGGGGGCAATGGAGCTCTGCAGCCCAGTCCCTAACAGGCCTGGGACGAGTATGGGTCCATGGCCCGGGAATTGTGGACCACAGATTTCAGAGACTCAAGTCTCCCCATGTGCCAGCCCCAGGGCTGTAGGGGGCATGTGGGTTGGCTGAGATATGCCCAGCCTGTGGTACTGGACAGTGTAGTCAAGACTGGTCATTCCCCTAAGGGACACATGTATCTGGATGCTTCCTGCAGGCAGCCTGGAGCATCAGGAGACCCCGGTCTGTGCATCGGGCAGAAAATAAGTAGGTGGGAGGGTGCGCTTTGTGGAATTTGGAGCTTGCTGGCCCTGTGCTCTGGAGAAGTAAAGGAGGACGGGCCTGGGATCTGCCAGAGGCCCCACATGGCCCCCTGGAGAATGGAGGGGTGTGTGGGGGGATTTTCCCCACTTGAAAGCTTCCCAGAGGAGGGAATTCCTGAGCCTTTCCTCTCCCGCCAGGTGTCCTTCCTTCAACACAGGTTTAATTTCCTTCCTCCTGCTGGTCCTTCGCTGTTGGTGGGAACAGAGGCATGGTCTCTGCCTGGGCAGGGAAAGCACCTCCGCACCAAGTGTCACAAATGAAAACACCCCGTCTCATAATCACCTCAAACCCCAGGATGGGTTGCACTTGGTGGGGAAAGGGTTAAATTCATTCACACCAAGGCCAGCTAGGATGGGCCGGGTGGGGGCGACAGCACGGTGGACTGCCAGGCCTCAGCGCTGAATGGGGGGGGGGTGGTCTCTTGAACAAGGGCATCGAAGGCAGCAAGGGCCAGGGAAGGGCGAGCGGGGTGGGGTCAAAGGGGTGGCACGTGGAAGCACTGTGTGTTGTGTGTGTGAATGTCGGGATCTTAGACCTGGATGAGGACCCCACCCCCAACCCACCACCTTTCTAGCTGCTCTGAGGTTCCCTTTGATGTGCGTTCCCCCAGGGCACCGCAGCCGGCCACTGTGTATTCAGCGCGGCACCACCCGACCTCCTGCCGAGGCCCGGTGTAGACAAAGAACACCGCCCGCCCTCATGGGGCTGCCCGTCTGTCACCGGGAGGGAGGAGGCAATCTCCATTCCAGGCAGTGTGCGATTCATTTTCGTTTGAAACATTTGGGGCTGGGGTGGAGGGGGGAGCTGCCAGGCCCGGAGCCAGAGCCGCCGTCGGCGGGGAAAACAGCAAGTGCGAAGGTCCAGAGGCCTAAACCAACACGACTCGAGCGAGAACAGTACGAAGGGGGCGTGCAGGGGGCTCCGAGGCCTCTGTCCTGGAGAGAGGGCCTTGCAGCTTTCTCCTAAGAGCTACAGGAGAGGCGGAACGGCTTTCGGCGAGCTCCCTAGAGGCCACTGGAAGGCTGGACACCAGAGCGCAGGCTGGAGGCAGGGGGGCCCTGGCGCGGGCGGTGGGCGCAGGAGCCGGGTGGATGAGATGTCTTTCAGCTGCCAGGTTCAGTTCGCGGGCTAGAGGCGGCGTCTGGAAACGCAGGAAGCCCGTGGCCCGCGCTGCCAGAGCGCAGAGTAGGGGAGCCACACCTGGTGATCGCACGCGGGCGAGCGCAGGTGCGCGCGGCGTCTGCCCGGCGCCCCGCCGCCTCTCCGTGCCCGGCCCCGGCGCGCCCCCTGGCGGCGGTGCGGATAGCAAGGCAGGAAGTCGGCGGGCGACGAGGGGGCTCCGCCCGGCCCCGGGAGCCCGCGTCGTTGTGCGGGAGCAGCCCGGATCTTTGCGGATCCCGGTTAAGCAGGCGTCCTCGTGAGTGAATGCCCTTAAGCTACCTCGCAATGCCGGCGTTTATTTGGGGATAAGGCGTGCGTGGCTTTGGGCTCCCCTCTCTTCGCCACCCAGACGGTGCCCTTGGCAGGGCTGGCGGGGGCGACGCCAGGTCCCGGGCTCGCAGCCCCGGCACGGCCAGGCGGGGACCCTAGGGCCACGTCACGAATCCTTCCTGGGCCCCAAGATCACAGGTGCCGCCCGTGGGCGCGTGAGGGCGTTTCCCTGGCTCAGTAGTTTCTCCTGCCCCAAAGCGACTGCAGTCAGCGTCCTTTAGAAGGGAGGAAAGGGGCCGGGGATGGGGGACCACTGGCCGGCCGTCATCTCCGAGCCTCCCCGCTTCAGCTGTCAAGTGGGGATGGCACTGTACATCGCGCAGGAGCCGTCAGCGTTAAGTGAGAACCGCGCTGACGGAACTCCAGACCGCGGAGGGCGAAAGAGAAATATTGGGTTTCTGTCCTCTCTCCGGGGCTGAGGAATCCGCTACTCTCTGGGGTCTCTCCTTCTGCCCCCGTCAGTGTCAGCTAACGGGTTCCTCCTCAGGCCCCCAGACCTTTCTCCAGAAGGATTTATCTAGGAAAACACTGTCTGATGTCCCAGCCCGAGACCCACCGCAAGCTCTCCTCTTCCGAGAGGACCCCAGCTGCCTCCGGCCCTGCCAGGTTAGGGCCTCTTCCCCAGCCTGACCTCGCGGCATAGCCCTGGACACCTTACAGAGCAGATGGGTCTGCCTAGCCGCTCACTTACGTGTTGTCCATTTCCTACTCTGACATCTAAACTCCCCGAGACTGCTGAACCCCAGCACCCAGAGCAGGGTCGGGCACCAGCAGCCCCTCATAAGTGTTGGCCCAGGGCAGAGGGAGGAGGCAGGACCACTGACACCTGTCTGGGCATCTCAGGGTCCCCATGTCGCACAGACCTTGGCCCCTAGGTCTCCTGCCCACCCCTACTGTCCCGCTCTATTTTCTGGTTCCTGTTTCCCTCTCAGATAACATTGTGCCCCTCCAGTGGGATGAGATCAGGGGTGGGCAGATTGGCGGCCCCTCCTGCTGCCCCTCCAACCATGCGGCACCACCTCTCTCCTTCCCTTTCTTGCTCTTGTTCAATCTTCCTCACCCCAACCCCAGTTATTCTGCATTTGTCTCAGAGCCCCAGGACTCAGCCCTAGACAAGGCTGGCCTGCCTGAGGTCTCTGGGGCTCTAACCCAAGGCCAGTTTCTGGCTTGGGGTGATCTTGCCAGAGGAACTGGAGCCAGACCTCCATATGTGGCTGCCATGGTTTCTCATGGTCAGGGCCAGAGCTCCTGGGTTTTCCTTCCACTCCCCTGTGTGTGGGAGCCGGCAGAGGAGAGGAGGGGAACCCAGATTGCTACCCAAGGGGAGCTTGGAGCCATCTTTGATCTCCTCTGTCTCCAACCTGTACACCTGGGCTCTGAGGGCAGGAAGATGTCTCTGTTTTTCTCATCGCCCACAAACACTGACTGTGCCTGCTGTGGGCGAGGCCGCAGGGAGGAATGGGGCCATCCTCAAGGAGTCTACCTTCCTCCTTAATAACCCACCCCCCACTGCTGCGCACAGTAGGTGCTCTGTGTATTTGGGGATGGTCCATTCCTTCAACATGTCTTCCTTGAGCAACTGTGTGCACTGCCCCTTGCCAGGTGAGAGCCCTGACGAGCAAACACGGCCCAGGTTTGGGCTGCGTGGAGCTTACCATCTGCTGGGGTAGTTGTCGGACCATCAAACCATAAATGTTTCCTTAAGAAACAAGACAAGAGCTGTGAGAGTTCTTTCCATCTCAGGGTCTTGGGGGAAAGACTTTCGTGGGAGATGGGCTAGAATAAACCTGATAGTATCCTTGAAGATGGTGAAGAAATTTCTAGTCAAGCAAGCCCTGGTGTGCACCCTCCAGAGCTCTGCCAACTAATTATCTTCCCCACAGACCAGTGTGGCCAGTAGCAGTAGCTGCTGGGACCTCAGAGGGGCCACCCCATTGCCAGTGGGCTGCCAATGGTGTCTGAGCTGCCTCACCAGCAGGGGCCCAGGAGCAGCTGCCTGTGGCTGGTACAGATGTGGGTGGGCCCTTCAGGGGCACCTGCCTGGCTTTGTCCCTCATCCCAGCAGGGCCCCCCTCCCTTGCTCCTTTGCTTTGGCTTCCAGGTAAGGCCTGAATGTGGTTTCACACGTCTGACAGGGAAACCCTCTGTCTTAGTGGTTGCATTAGAGCCCGGATCTTGTGCCATCGCAACCCCAGTGAATCCCAGCCCTGCCTCTTACCGTGTGACACTGAGCACATTACCTAACCTCTCTGAGCCTGTTTCCTCACCTGCAAAGTGGACATAATAACACCTGCCTCAAAAAGCTATTGCTTGTTCAGTGGAGTGATATCTGTCATGTCTGAAATGGCACATGGGACATGTGAAGCGATCAGTAAGCTCCCATTCCATGCCTTTGTGCCAGTCAGCTGCTCTTTCTTGAGCATCTGGAGGGCAGAGACTTCTTTTAGGTTGTAGTGTAGCTCACAGCTGGTAGTCCCTTCCTCCAGGCTGGCAGAAGCCCCCAGTTTTTTTCTGGTGTCTACTCCTACCCTGCCTGGCCCAGAGATAAATCCTGATTTTCTAAGCCAGTCATGGGGACCCATTCCCCTTGCCAAGAATTGGCCTAAACTGGGTCACATGAGATGTGAGGGCAATCTGCTGGAGAGTGCAAGAGGATTTCTGGGAAAAGGTTTTGGGGATCTTAATAAGAGACATAGTAAAAGATATCTCTTATTCCTCCTTTTGGGCATTGTTGTGTCTTGGTGGGATGCCTGGAGCTATAGCAGCCATGCTGTGACTATGAGGAAAACGGCCTGAGGGTGAAGCTAACCAACAGAGGATGACAGAGAGGGATAGAAATTGGGTCTCTCATACCGTCTGAGACATTAATTGTCCTCAGAGGAGTCCTCCCTTGGAACTTCCTGTGATGTGAAATAATACATTTTTCTTCTTGTTTTGACCACTTGAGGTTGTCGCTTGCAGCCAAAGGCCTCTTAACTGATTCTGTATCCTCCTCACCCATAGTGTCTGGGCTAGGGCAGTTGGATTAAGTGCTGCTGATTGATTTACAAGTTGAGTTGCTTTAATTTAAGGGCTGGTGAATGTTAGGGCTTCTTTTTCTTGGTTTGGGGGTTTAGTCTGGGTGGAGGTGAGGCTGCAATAGGAGCCCAGAGCAGGGAGACTAATTCTGAGATGACTTGTGGGGAGAAGTGAACAACAAAAGGGAGGGTGTAGGGTTGAGGTGGGGCTTAAAATGAATCCAGATCATAGTTCCTCCTGTTGCTGTCTTTTCAATTTCCGTAAGAAGCTGCAACTCAACTGGTAACAGGTTTGAGGGTTGATGAAGATGTCTTGGAATCAGTGGTGAGGGTTGCACAACTTTTTGAATATATTAGAAACTACTGAATTGTACACTTTAAAATGGTGAATTTTGTGTTGTGTAAATTATATCTCAATTAAAAAATAAAGGAGAAAAAAAGCTGCAGCTTGGCAGCCTGTCTCCCACAGTCTCCCCTCAGCCCTCCGTTCATTCGTGGGGCCACCTTAGGCTCCTCAAGTATGGGCGACCTATACCCTCCCCCCCCCCACACTTCGTAAGGTCCCTGCTAGGGGGGCTGCTGGAAGGTTTATCTGGGAGCACAAGGCTCACCCTTTGGCCAGAGGGGACAGTATCTCCTAAGCTTTAGTCCTCACTGGCCAAATAGCCTGGGGTTGGGGTGGGAGTTGGGGTAAAAGTGATGCTGTTGGGGGAGCAGGGGCTCTGGGGTCACACAGAACAGTTTCACATCCTGGCTGCCTGCTGCTTAGCTGTGACTTTGGGCAAGTCCTTTAAATCTCTCTGTGCCTGTTTCCTTATCTGGCAAATGGTTATACCAATTCCACAGCTCACAGGGTTAAACGGCATAATTTACCCAAAGAGCTCAGGGCATATGGTAGACAACACATGCTGATTCCCTAACACTTACCAGCATGTGACCAGAAATAATGGCAAAATCCTGGCCAGACTGTCTTAGTGATCGAGGGCCGATGACGATGGCGACTATGGTGATAATGATGACATTTCCAGCTCTCCTGCTTTGCTGGGCCCAAAGGTTTCCTTCCCCTCATCCTCAGCACCTCTGCCTACCTTGACCCCACCCCAGGCCCCCCTGCCTTTCGCTGTGCACATGAAGGGGGGTGGTAAGATGAGAGATCATGTTTTCTGAATCCTTGAATCAGGATACATGGTGTAACCAAAATATTTTTCTTTTACTTTATTTTATATTTTTTCCCCAGAATTAAGAAAATCTGAAATATAGTTTGGCCAAGGTTGAAGAGCATTTCTACGGCTCATGGTGGCATTTTGCAGCGGCTGGAGAGGACCACAGGTGCCCCCAAGGATGAAGCACGTGTTCAATAACTTTGAACCACACGGTAAGAGTGTGCTCATTCACACCCCGGTTCCGTTCTCTATCACCCTTTCTTAGTATTGTCCAGGAGAAAGTCTGTTTGGTCCTAATATGACCTTAACGCCTTTCCAACATTTGCTAAGGTCCCTTTCTAATAGAGAGAGGTCACACATTCAGAGCCTTTGCTGGGTGATAGTGTCTGGTTAGAATGAAATCACATTGTGGAAAATCATAGTAATCTAGGTTTCCTTTTCAATTGAAGTTATTAAGGACAATGCAAATCAATTTAAAGAAAAGTATTGAGAAAATAGCAGAACAGGTACGTGCAGCTACGGAGTGAAGGTGGCAGGGAAATGCCAAGAGCCTGGAAAACACTGGATCACAGGACGACAGAGCCGAGTGTTTGCAGTCAGGGTGCCCTGCAAGTGCCCGCCTGTGTGGTCAGGGCATCTCCTTGGTGGCCTCCCACACTGGTTGGCTGGGGCCCTGGGGGTGAGCTAGGCTGGAGCTGGCAGAACTGGGGTCCCGGGGTTGCATCTGGAAGCCACCCTGGCTATGAGCTGAGATTCCCCCCAGCATTGGCACTGCCTTGAGGTACCAGAGAGATTTGGGGCCACCCATCCAGCCTTAAGAGTGTGTTGGATGACCTCTGGAGGGGGAGGAAGCTTAGCTGCCTTCCAGTCGCCCAGAGGGGCTGGGCAAGGTCCTGGGTCATCCCTCTGGGGTGGAGAGAAGAAGGGGAGGGCCTCAGAGTAGCTGGGGTGAGTCCAGACGCCCTTTGGACACTGCTCAAGAGGTAGGCAAGTCGGGACCCAGGAGATGCATTGGCCCCAGGGAGCCACCTGTTTACCTCCAGTGAAGAGTACAAAGAGCCACAGAGGAGGGGGCAGGAAACCAGAGTTCCAGCCCCAGCCTCCCCCTCACTGGCTGTGTGTCCCTGGGCAAGGCACTTGACCTCTCTGTGTCTCAGTGTCCCTCTAGATTGAAGTTGCCAAATGAGGAGTCCTTCTGGGCACTCACCAATTGGATGCTCTGCCTCCTCGTGACCCCTGAGGCTACCACCCTTTGTGTCCCTGTCCCCTTTCGGAGCAGACCAGGACACTGGGCCGGGGCTGGCTGCAGGCCTGTGGCTGGGACTGCCCCAGCCTTCAGCGGAGCCTTGTCCTTCTAGGTGAGGGGTTGTTCCCCCTGGCGGGGCTGGGGAGTGCCTGCGGCGCTATTGGCAGGCTTAGGGCACTAAAGGAAAAGACCCGGATCCTGAAACGGAGGGTGAGCAGAGGAGGAAGAGGTGCCTGGGGAGGGGGTGCTAGTGGCTGCCCCTGGTGAGCATGCCGAAGGTTGCCAACTTGAGTTTAAGCCTCGGTTCCAGAACACAAAGCCTCCTCTCTGGGGGTGTGACCCCTCGGAGCCCCCACCCCTGGGGCTGGCTGAGCTGCCCCGAGGGAACTGGCCCCAGAAGGGCCTGGCTGTTGGCTGCGAAGTGGCTGGGAGGGAAGTTTTAATGATACACAACACAAGACACAGGGGGGAAGGAGAGAGGGGGGCGGTGGAGGAGAGAAGGGAGGTTGGGGGGAGAAAGAAAGACCTCCTGCCAGGCCTGTTGCCAGGAGACGGCCAGGCAGCCAGAATCAGCCCTGCTCTTTTCACAGTTGCCTTTAAGCACCGAGAGAAAGCCCGGGCCATAAAGGGGGACATGTGTTGCTGGGTGTGTAAGGCTAGCCTCTGCAGTTAGGGGAGCCCCTGGCCCCCGCCCCCTGCTGCTGCCCGGAGGGAGCCCCTTGCTCCCCCAGCCCTGCCCCCTCTCCTGGGGGTTATGGATGAACGAGATTGGGCTGCAGAGAGAGCAATGGAAAAGGGAAGGCAGTGGCCCTGACCACGGAAAAGTCGTAGCCACCTCGGGGGTGAAACTCACCAGCCGGGGCCCCCAGGAAGCTGGCAGGGGCGAGCGGGGGCAGGGAGGCCAGGGGAATCCAACATGAAATGTCCATGGAAAAGTATTTCTGTTGGCTCTGGGTGGGCCATTGAGGTATCGGGGTGCCTGGAGTTCTAGGAATCTTCAACAGGGGACTCAGAAAGGGTGGACTCAGGAGCTGATAAGTCCCTGAAGCCTGCGCTCTAGCCCCCTTGGTCCTTGTCGCAGACCCCATGGTGGGAACAGGCTGCTCTAGGCTGTGCCGTAGTACTTGGGGACTGTCCTTGCAGCCAGTCAGTGACTGTGTCTGTGCCTATGAGGAGTCCATCACACAGCCACCAGAGAGTATCCATCAACCGAGAGAGATGTCAACTGAGTAGTGACACGTGCTCTCAGTACAGGGCCTGCCAGTGAATGGGAAATAACCTGCGAATGGAAGCTGGGCTGAAGCCTGGAGGTGCTTTATTTGACTCAGAGCATGAGTCTCCTGGGGTGGGACTCCTTCCTCCTCGTTGTGTTCTTATGTCCTGCTGAAAACAGGCTGCAATTTCTGTTGCTTCTTGTATCAGTCAAATTTCAGAAAGAGCAGTTTCCTTTGATCCTCTGGCATGCCAAGACCCGAGTTCTAGTCCTCGGAGCATTATCGGCACTCTAAGAAGAATCCAAGTGTTAGTGTTAGGAAGGGATGGACAGCCAGTCCACCCCAGTTCCCCACCTGGTCACCTGACTTCTCGCTAAACCTCGGGCTGCACCCCGCCTCCCGTTCAGTGCGGTAGGCAGCCCCGCTTCCAGGCCATGGAGCAAGTGAGGACGTGTGAGGTAGCCCAGGAGACGCCAGTCCTGGACCCAATCGAGAAATCGCTGTACCTTCCCCGAGATCTTACTGTGTGCATACGTGTGCATTGAGATGTTTCCCACGCCAGTGGGCATCCCGGAAAACAGGCTTCCCAGAGGAAGTCTTGGTAGCTGGGGTGAGGCCCGGCTGTCCGCTGGGAACTGTCAGTGGCTTCTGATGGGGACACTTGCTTGTCCTCCAACTTTTTTCCTGCTGTACTAGTTCTGGAGTCTTCCTGCCTCCATCCTGGGCCAGGCCCCACCCCAGGTATCGAGACTCACTTCCAGAGGAACTGAATCTCCATGAGGCGGTAACCAAAAGGGCAGATTTGCCTCCTCTCCGAGGGAGAGCGGTGTCCTGGGCATGGCTGGAGGGGCA
Organism: Lemur catta; assembly: GCF_020740605.2. Classification (NCBI taxonomy): domain Eukaryota; kingdom Metazoa; phylum Chordata; class Mammalia; order Primates; family Lemuridae; genus Lemur; species Lemur catta. The sequence continues at coordinate 42,253,026 of NC_059142.1, read as the reverse complement.
GGTGATGGCTGCTTGTGACTGCAGGAGGGAAGCCTCACAGGGTTCTGTGCTTGGGGGTGTGCTAGGAGGTGGGGAGGGGGGTCATCAGGACCCCACCGGGGCAGCTGGCAAGCTCTGCTGGGCCCACCGGGGCACAGCTGGGCCTTGCGACAGGAGGTGTTGAGCACCTTTAGTGGAAAAGCTCGTCTCACGGGCTCATCCCTAACTTCATCCCAAGAAAGGCCAAGGGCTCAACGAACCAAACACATCTGGTGGGCTGCAGGTAGGAGCTCACCCCTGTCCCATCCCCTCCTCTGTCACATGCAGGGGAGCCAGTTTTAACCTGGAAGGTCCCCTCTGCCTGCCTACAACTCAGCCCTCCTGTTATTCCATCATGACCGTTGCCAGGGCCGCGCAGGGTCCCCAGCCCATGCCCCCCCTCAGCCTGTGCCTTCTGTGTCTCTGGCTTCTGGGTGGGGAGTCCCTGGAAGCCCAGAAGTGTTCCCAAAGATGGCCATCGATGAACTCACCTACCAGCATTCCTCCCCCAGACAGTACCAACCCCTAGGCCAGACCCCTAGGCCAGGCACCAATCTCACTTGTTCTTAACATGAGGCTGGACATGAGTTAATCCTTAGGGTCCACACTCGCTTCCTCCAGGAAGCCTCCCTGACTTACAGCCCTCTTCGTGCCTTCTGGGCCTCATCTGTGCAGTGATTGCTGACCCAGAGTGGCCCTTAGCAGTCACCAAGATTTGTCCCCGAAGCTCAGGATTGGCGGTCAGGTGGGTTGGGGTCAGTTGCGGGGAGGGGGCAGGAATGTCTCTCCTAATGCAATAACAAAGAGACCCAGCTGGGTTGGAGGGCAGGGAGGGGGCTAGGTCCCCTCTGCCCCCATCACTCTTGCCCTCTGCACCCCTGCCCAGCCCTGGACCACAAGGTTGAAGCACCATCAACGGAACCACAGCCCTTCCCTGAAGTGGTCCCAAAAGAGAGTGCAGTGGAGACAGGGAGCTTCTCTCAGGCACAGGCCTTTCCCTCTGTGGCTCCTCAGAGGCAACGTCCTGCCTCTTGGGGCCCCTGGGGGCCCCCAGGCCTCAAAGGTATTGAACCCACAGACCCAGGACAGGGGCCTGCGAGGATGGTCGGGGTCACAGTGACACCTGCTGGGGCTTCCAGGAACAGCAGCTGGAGAGATGTTGACTGTGGGGGGAGGGGAACAATTAATAACAACTCCCTACGGACCTTGAAATTTGCCTTGGACATTGAACTCTCATCCCTTTTCCAGGGGAGAAGCACAAGAGAGTGCAGGGGAAATGGGGGCATTGGAATTCCAACTGGGGCTCCCAGGGAAAGCCAGGGCCCTGCAGATGTGGGTTGCATCCCTTAGAACTGGTGGTGTTTTTTGAACTTCATTCACAAAGTCTGGTTTCTAGGGATGGTGTCTCTTTTTGATGTTCTCAGAACCAAGTGTGAGATCATTCCTTGCATTTCTATGCGAAGCACACTTTGAAGGGCAAAGAACCAGTACACACTTCGAATATATTTGTGTTTTATTGCACTGATAAGAGGAAGAAAAATATGTCACACTGTAAATGTCAGTGATGGAAAACAGTCTAAGGTGATCATTGTGATGTCAATGTCTGAAGAAACTGGGAGGAATAAATAGGATAATGAAAATGAACTAGCACAGTGCCTGACAATTGATAAATACTCAGTATGTTGGGGTGACTTATTGATAAAATGAAAGCCACGATGGAGAGAGGACTGACCTTCCAGTGAGCCAGGCTAGAGGTGAACAGAGTTGCCCAGGGGTGTGGGGTCATGTCTTGGGTGGAAGCCACAGTGACCTGTGTCGTGACACACAGGTGTGCTGCTCAGTAACCCCTGGAATAAATAAACAGCCAGATGTGTGATGTGAATTGACAAATCCAGGACAAGGATTTTGATTTGTACAAGAAGCCTTTGCTCTAGAAAGAAGTCAGCACAGGACTCTTGCAAGTGTTTCGTGTAACATTCGTTTTGCTCCCTTTGTCCCTTTACTTGGATAATCAAGCTCCACCTGCAGCGCCAGGGCTAGAGAGAGAACCTGCCCTTGGGGCCAAATGCTGATGTTCCTTAGGCAGAGCTTGGAGTATAAATGGGAGAATATTTTGGGGAGTGAGGGGTAGGACTGATGCTGGGGACTGAGCAGGCACCGGGCCCTGGCCTTGGTGTATTACATTTGTTTCCTCATCAAATCGTCACTAGAATCCCATGCGAGAGCTGGTGCTACCCTTGCTCCACAAATAAGGGACTTGTGGCCCAGGGAGGCTGTGTGACCTGCCCGAGGTTACAGTCCTAGTAAGTGCTGGAGCTGAGATGTGAACCCAGGTCTACCTCACCCCAAAGCCAGGGGGTCTGGGGTGACTCCAAAGGGCTGAGGCTAGGTACACAGGAAGGTGGTGGTGCCCCTGTGGGAAGGTGCATGGGGGAAGGTTTGGAAGATGAATTAATGGTCAGCGAGATTCCATTTCCCACTAACTGGGCAGAGGACCAATCTATATGTGCCTTTAGGGCTGACATGCACAGTTGTGAATGTTGTGCACTGCAAAAGGGCACCCACGCATAGGAGGGCACCATTCACATCACAGGCATATTTGCAGTGACCGTTTTCTGACAGTTGGAAGTAAAGTACCTGGAGGAGGAACCTGTTTCTAGATCACTCAGAGGGGTTGCGTGAGTGGGCAGCCTTTTCCAAGTGTGCCTCACATCTTCCTCCACCCAAGGGAGTGAGCAGGAGTTGGGGCAACTCTGGGCCACAGTTCCAACCCCCTGTGCTGAAGGGGTGAAGGAAGCTTTTGTGTTTTCAGTCCCCTGTCCGCTTCTCCCACAAGTCGTCAGAGGGACAACAGGAGCAAAAGCCTTCACGGTGTTGCTGGTTTCGCTCTTTCCTCTCAAAGATATCTGGCTGCAGATTCAGGTTCTTGCCGCCCCTGCAGGCGCAGGACTTCATAATTGGGGGTAAGGTGGGGAGGAGGGAAGGAAGGAGGGGTGAGAAAGAACCCAGTGGGTGAGTGCAAGAGAAGAGACAGGGCAGGGGTTGCCTTTTTTTTAAAAGCACAGATTTTATATGTAACCTCATTGGTCATTTGGGTTGTTATAACAAGCACTGAGTACACCAAGCTTCAAACAGATGCAGCCTACCAAAATCTGGGTTTATAAAACAGGTAATTTGCCATAGAAGTCTGTGCAGATAGAGGAGGTTATTCACCACATAAAACCGTTCACAAAGGGATTGTTTACATTTCTAAAGAATTTTCGGTGAATTTCCAAGAGTTTCAAAGATGATGATTATTTTAACCACGTTTATCGAACGCTTATTCTATTAGATATGAAAATACATTTGTGGCCATGCTTCACAGCACAAACCCTGTCCCCACAGCCACAGTCAGCTGGACCGGATGTGGGTCCCTGACCCTTAGCCTTTGGCAGGTCCAGGCAGCACCAGTGTGGTGTCCCCTTTCTTCTCAGACACTTGTCTTGGAATACACAGTAGATGCCACTGGGCCCCAAAGCCAAATGGCAGTGGTACAGAGCAGGTGTCATGGTGGCCACGACTGCCATGCTCAGGCTGTGAGTTCTGAGATGCAGGAGCTAGGAGTGACTAGAGTGGAGGTAGAAAGGTGTGTTTAGAAAGAGCACAGGGCGAGGAAGCCAGCACCAAGAGGGAGAGAGGCAGACCCAGGTGCTGTGAGCTGGCAGCAAGCTTGAATGGCCCTTTGTTCAGCCAGTTCTGTTTTTACAGCATTCTCTTCTGTGGTCCCTATGTAATCACTGTGGGATCCCTTCCTGCATGCTGCTTCCAACAGGAGGCAGGGGGTGGGGAGGATTCAGATGGGAAGGCTCACACCTCGCTAGGAAAGAGGGTGCCAAACAGGAGAGAGATCAGGCCAGAGAGACCAGCCAAGGCTCCCTGGAAGTCTGACTAATCAAATTTGCCATTTATTGAGCACCTACTATGTGCCAGGCCCACACCACACACGACCTCATTTAATCCTCACAATCAGCCCAAAGAGTGGTGTTCTCCCTATCTTACAGTCAGCAAAATGGAGGCTCTGAGAGATTTTAAGTGACTTGACCAAGGTCGCTCAGCTAGGAAGGAAAGGCACAAAGTCAGTCTAGGTACCCTGGCTGTCCAGGGGCAGAGATACTGCTAGGCTGGGCTGGGCTGCTTTGCAGTGGGAAGGAGAAAAAGTCATGCATGGCTGTCCGTCATGGAGTTAGAGTCCAGCCCTGGACCAGGCACCTCTGGGCTGGGAGGTGGGTGGGTGGAGAACTCCTGGTCCCCAAGATGGTACCAACAGGCAACAAAGCCATATCCCCAACTGAGGGCCAGTTGAGTGGGGTGTGTATGTGTGCGTGTGTGTGCTTCAGAGAAGGGAGTCCTCTGGAGCTGCAATGACAGAGGGTTCCTTGAGGAGGTGGCGCTTGAGGGGCAGGGAGGGGCTGTCTGGGAGCAGGGCAAGACGGAAGGGACCCTGTGGGCTCAGGACTCGGAGTAGGCGGGGAGGGGAGACGGAGGCCCTGCAGAGTGAAGCAGGACTGGGGCACCTGCATCCAGCTTGGTCGCCCATAGCCCTTCAGCAAGTCACTTCCTCCTCTGAGCTTTGCACTTGCCAGGTGCACAGTGAAGAGGTTGGGCGACCCCTCGGGGCCCTTACTGTTCTGCTCTGGGTGGGGGTGGGGGGTGAGAGGCTGGTGTGTGTGTGTGCCCCCCAGAGCAGCCCCTCAGTCCTGAGCATCCTCTTCCGCCCGCGGCCGCGCAAGCAGCGGCGGCGCGGACCAGCAGGGGGCGCTCCTGCAGAAGGCTGGCCAGGAGCCCGAGGCGGCGCAGCCCGGCCCCGGTGTGGGGATAGGAGGGTCTTCCCTTCTCCGTCCCTCCCACCACGCCCGGCCACTTGCGTTTTTGCACCGCCTCTTCCCATCCCACGTTCTGGGATTAGCTGGCTGGGAAGTTTCTGGAATCTAGGTTCTTGGGCAGGTCACTTCACCTCTCTGTGCCTCAGTTTCCCCATGGGCAAACTGGGTTGTGTGCGGGAGAGATGAGTTATGGGGCAAGAGAGACTTCCTGCGACAGGTGAGGTAGATGTGCTGCCGCTTCACGCTCCACTGTGGTTCCCAGGGCAGGGGCTGCGGCTTCTACGCCCACCCAGGAGAGCTAGAGCCCCACCCATACCAGGGTAACAGTTGGCTATAACTTTACTCAAGATCCTTTTGTGCAAAGGTAGAAATAATTCCTGGCTCCCACGGGGGGCCTGGCATGGTGAGAGACCCTCAAAATGTCGTTGTGGAATGACTGGTTTTTTGAAACCATCAGGACAGAAGCAGTGAGAAAGTCAGTGTGCCTCTTTTTTTTTTTTTTTTTTTTTTTTCAGACAGTCTCTTGCTCTGTCGCCTGGGCTGGAGTGCCGTGGTGTCAGCCTAGCGCACAGCAACCTCAAACTCCTGGGCTTAAGGGATCCTCCTGCCTCAGCCTCCCGAGTAGCTGGGACTACAGGCGCTCGCCATGAGGTCCAGCAAATTTTTCTATTTTTTGTAGAGACGGGGGTCTCACTCTTGCTCAGGCTGGTCTCGAACTCCTGACCTCGAGCGATCCTCCTGCCTCCACCTCCCAGAGTGCTAGGATTACAGTCATGAGCCATCACACCGGGCCGGTGTCCACAGTCCTCACATTTCTCGCCACGGGTCTATGAGGAAGCCAGACAGGGAATGTTATATCCATATTATGGACGAGGAAACAGAGATCACAGAGGAAGCCAGTGACAAGGTTAAGTCAGGACCCAGGGTTCTCCCCATGTAACCGCAGGTGAACCACCCTGTTGTAGTCAGTGACTCCTATTGGACACAGGTGGTATTACAGCCAGGTCATAGTAGACACTGAGGCCCCCTCATGAAGAGGAAGGTGGGCACATCCTGGGTGCTAAGCCAGAGAGGGAGAAACTGGGGTAGACATAACGTGGTGGCTGGGGGTGAAAATGAGGTTCCAGAGTCCACACAGACTGGAAAGGTCTGCAAGTTTCAAAAGACCTTCCCTATTCTCAAGTGCCCATCCCCCTTTCAATCTCCTTTCGCTCCAAAGTTGAATTCCACGTAGCAAAGGCACGCTTCGTAGGGTCATCCCTTAGAATTATAATGACAACCAGTGGGAAAACTTGGCTTCCTTCCAAACATTTATGTGACAAATTAGGATGCACTGTGCCATTTGGCAAAGTGAGGACAGAAGGACTGAAAAAAAATCACTCTGCAAGATCCAGCTCAAATATCGCTGCATCTCGGCATTGTCTCGGCTGCACCTTCCCTGGAACAATGGGTCAAGGTCCTCTTGCCTGGGTTCCCACCTCGTTTGGTGCCCCCTGGGTTCTAATCCCATTTCCAAGCTCACTAGCTGGCCGGTTACTGAACAGCTCTGTGCCTCAGTTTCCTCATTTGTAAAATGTTGTGAGGATTACATGAGTTATTCATAATATTTTTATAGGACTTGGAACAATGCCTGCCACAAATTAAGCACTCAATAACTAGTTTACACTTATATAGAAATGTCACCATGCCATGCGTATTTATATGTCTTTCCCGGCAAACTGTGCTCCTCAAGGACAGGAACTGACGCATCATCTCTTACTCCCAGGGCTTAGCACCCGATACGCAAAGTATGTTAAATTGAATGTTACATACTCATAATTTATATGAAATGGGAATTTTACAGTAAAATGGAGTTAGTCACTATTATTTTGGACGAGTTAAGCTTAAGCTTACTGTTTCCCAGAGATAAACCAAGTTTAAAGCAAAGCATCTGGCTGGGCCGCTGGTGTCCTACACTGAGTTCATGAAGACATGCTGTGGTCCAGTTGCCCACCAGCCAGGACTTGGTTAGCGAGAACTTCCTACAAACTTGTTTGTACCTGCAGTTATGATAATGACTTGGAGGGACTGGTCTATGTGCCCGTCTTCTAAAATGACAAGGGATTGCATTTCTCCAGGGACCTTCTGAACTTCAAGATGGGACCTTCCTCTTACTCTTCCTTTTCAGAGAGCAAGAAATTACTCAGACGGAAAGGAACTAAAAGATGTTGGGAATGCCTCTGTCCAGAGTCAAATCTTTAGTGTTTCTATAGCATTATTTTTTATTTCTTTTTATTTCTATTTCCTAAGGAAGTTGTTCGCTTGCCTTCCTTCTTCCCTTCCTTCCTTCCTTCCTTTTTCTTTCTTCATGTGGGGTAGTATTAGTGGCTGTGCCCTGTGTGGAACACCTTTCTGTTGTAAAACACCCCGGTGTAGAGTTTTTCGTTAGCACTTTGCCCAGGGGAAGCCCTCAGAGGGGGAGCCGCAGTAGTTGAAGGCAGAAGGCCTGCTGCTGCGTGCTGCCTGCCCAGGCATCTCGCCATGTTCTAATGCTTCTGCAAGTGGTAACCAGGGGCGGGGTGGGGGGTATATTCACAGTGAACCCAGCACCCAGGCGGAGCATGGCCATATATGTCGCCTGATATTTGAGTTGATTTATGGGGACAATAGAGCAAGTTATCTGAAATTGGATTGTCTCTTTAGGTCACCATGTACCTACCTACCTATAATTACTAGACAAAAGCGGACAACTCAGAACATTCCTCCTAGTTTCAGCCACGATAGTAGAGATGGTTCAACATCTTGTGTCTTGTAAACATTAAAAAATCAGGAGCAGAGCTTATAGCCATCCAAAAGTCAGGTCTGACCTGTCCAAGGTCCAGTGTTTTATTCATTCCCTTATCCATTTGTCAATTAGATTATTTAACAGTCGCTTTCCTGTGGGCTGAATCTCAGTACCACCATGGGAGGAGGTGTGGGATATAAAGGAAAAAGGGAACAGGGTCTCAGTTCTTGAGGAATCTGCAGTCTACACAGAGCAGGGATGCCTAACACTCCCCTACCCAAACTCAAGGACAGTGTGCATTAACAGAGTCACTGGCGCAAAAGAAAGTTGTGCCAGTGAAGTTTCTAGTACCAGGATGGTGAGTGAGCAGAGGCAGGAGTGGTCAGTTACAGAAGGCTTCTAGGATGAAACCTGCTGGCCTTGGCCATGGAAGCATGGGGCTCCCTAAAGGGCTAGAGGGCCCCCCTCTGCATTCAGCGTCTCTTGGCTAAGCTCAGAGGTGCTGCCATATCAACAGCTGATGAAGGGCCTCAGGCAGGAAAGGGGCAAGAGAGGGTCATACAACCCTGACATATAACAACACAGTGTTGTGTGTCCTACACGACACAACTCAGAGTGCTGTTCTGGAGTGTGGAAGAAGAGGAAGGGAGGGAGGAAGAGGTGAGAAGGCCTCGAATTGGAATTGCCATGGGTAATGGTGAGCTCTGCCAACTCTGAAGTGAGCTCCCAAGACAGGACAGGGCCCTTCCTACAGAAGGACAGGTGAGTGGGTGCCGTGGGAGGACATCCACCCAAGAATACTCCCCCCCGCTCGCTGCCAAATATCTTTCCTGCCAATGCTCAAAGTTTTATCATTAGAGATTTATTCTTATATATGTATCTCCTCCCCCTTTTAAGTACTTTATCCATAATAAATGTCAAACATGCTTCTAATAGAAAACTTGGAAAATACAAGGAGGATACAAACAGTTTTTACGCACACTCCTAAGCTCCAAGGCACCTACTGTTAATATTTTGCTGTCTTTCTCTGCCCTCTATTTTTGTTGTTTTCAGGCACAGTTGTGACTGTCCCGCGTGGGGACTCTGAAGCCATTTCCCCCACTTAGCTTCAGTCCCATTTCAGTCTGATCTTCCAGAAACATCAAGTCCCCCACCACCAAGTGCCCATGAGTTCTGTGACCTTGAGGAAGTGACCCACATTTCTGGACTTTAGTCATCTGCATAATGGGGACAGTGATGACCAATGCACTACCCCACAGTGCCCTAGAGTCAATGCAAGTGGTGTGTTGCAAAGGCATCGCCAATACAGTTCAAATGTGTGGGACTGATGGACATGTCAGGACAGAACTAGCCAAAATGAGGCCACAGCAAAGAGGATGGGGAAGGACAGGGGGAGGGACAGGTGAGCCAACCCACCCCAGCCAGCCTGAGCCTCCGCAGGCCCAGCCCTCCTGGGCAGCAGAGTCTCAGGTCAGCGCAGGCACTTTCCCTTGGAGCGCCAGGCATCCCTGGCTCACTGCTCACAGGGCCAGAGCCATTCCCACCGCAGGCAGGAGGGGAGTGAGAGGAAGGTGCTGGCCTGGACTGCCGCATTCCTGCTCTCTCGTGGCCTGGCGATGAGCTCCAAGGACTGTCCCACTGCTGCTCTTTGGAGGGGTTGGAGACCTGGGGCACCCGGGGCCAGACAAAGATGGATGGCTCCTGAGGGTTTGCTCCAGGTAGGTGGCCTGGCCTCCAGGGAGTTGGGGGGGGGGGGAGATACCAAAGCTGGAATTGATGCCACCATTGCAAGGCTTTTAGCTCCATGTTTGTGACCTCCAAAGTGTATGTGTGTGTGTAAGCGTGCGAGGGGAGGAGAGGACTCCAACCCTGAGGGCTGGCTGCCTTGGGCTGCGTAATGGAGACAGGTAGCTGCATGTGGATGTCTGAGAATGCTTTCCTTGCATACCTGTGTGAACGTGTAGCTCCAGAAGCCGCTGTGGGGCTGCCTAGGAATTTAGACATCCGTGGGGGAGGTGTGGGGCTCTGTGTGTCACTGAATGCCTGGACTTGGGCTGGAGCGTGTGTCTGAGCTTAGGAAAGAGTGCTTCTGTGAGCACGCATTGTGTGTGACAATTTACATCTCTATGGCCCCATAAAAAGGCCACAGACCAAGGTTATAAAATGGCAACAACACGTTTCCTCAGTATCGACTATGTGCTGAGCCCTGAGCCAGGCTCTGAAGACACAGGGATTAAAACTCAGGCCTGCCCTCGAGGAGCCCACAGAGCAGAGCAGGTGGTGGGCAAAGCAACACACCATTTATGGTGCAAAGCTGCTCGTCCTGAGGGCCACTCCTCATGTCCATCCTCAGGGATCCCACAACTGCGGGATGATCTGTTTTTACCTCCATTGCCTCCTCCATTCTATGAGCCCCCCCGAGGATCGGCACTTAGAAGGAACATGATACTCTGTAAGGATGTATAATGCAAAGGCCACTGTGAGTCAGGCTGTGCCTGGGTGGCCCTGAGCCAGCCAGCTAGTCTTCAGCCACAGCCAGTGCAGACGGTCCCACTGGGACTGGGCTCAACCCCTGCTGCCACTACTACAGCTGGCCCACCTGCATCAGATACTTAAGCTCTCCCAGCCTCAGATTCCTCACCTGTGCAATGGGCATAATGATTATTCCAGCCTTCCAGGATATTTGAGGTTTCAGTGAGACCATGGGCCAGGCCTGGCACAGACATGCACACATGTACACACACAGCACTTGGAACATGAGAGCTGCTGTGAAATTATTATCAGCAGCAAGGAGCTGCCACCCGGGCAGTTCTGTGCAGCCTTGTTGACCAAGAAGGCAGAAGCAGGACACTGAAGCCTCCATGGCCAAGCTAGGGGTCACCCCGGCAGTCAGAGCCCTGACACAGTTCTAACAGCAGGAGGACGGAGCCTAAGGGTGGGGTCTACACCACTGGCTGGTGGGGGCTCAAGAGCATGCATCTGAACACTTTCTACATGGTTTTCACTCTCCAACCACTGAACCACTGATGTCTCTATCAAATCTTTGTTTTTCCTGTTGTTGTTGTTTGTTTTGTTTTGTTTGACAGGGTCTAGCTCTGTCACCCAGGCTGGAGTGCTGTGGCACCATCATAGCTAACTACAGCCTTGAATTCCTGGCTTCAAGTGATCCTCCTGCCTCAGCTTCCTGAGTCCCTGGGATTACAGGTGTGAGCCACTATGCCTAGCTTCCATTGAATCTTTGGTGCTTCCTCCAACCTCTTTGCATCACCAGCTTGGGTAAGTTGGGTTGACGTCAATTGGGTTGACGTTTGGTGGGTAACATTTATAATATGAAATACTGAAAATGTGTCGCTTTGGAAGAATGTGCCCTCTTCACTTCTCCATGCACATGCATGCTTGTGTGTGCTTATAGGCATGAGGACAGGAGGGGAAACTGGGGCAACCCAAGCTGGACCCACTCCGTCATTACCTGCCCACCCTTGGGTGCCAACGGGGCGTGGCTGGGGCCTGGTGTGGTTTCTCTGCCACTCCAGTCCATGGCTCTACCTCCTCTCTGACTCACACTGGTCCAGCTCAGGCCCCTGTTCCTCTAAGTCTCCTTGATCTTGGTTCAAGGTCTTATCAGCGACATCCTGAAGCTGGGTCTGACTGGCTCACAGAGCTGACTACGCACAGCTCTTTCTAACTCTGGTGATCAGGCACAACACCATGTCGGTAGCTTGAAATCAGTCATGGCGGGAGTATTTAAGAGACAGAAATCAACAAATGATATAAATCAGACACCCATCCTCCCACCCCCACCCCAACCAGTTGTAAATTCTACTGGTCCTGCCTGAAGTTACAACAACTGATACAGAGTGCCAGCACCAGCTGAGCATTTGACATCTTATCTGCACAAAAATCCTGTGAAATATTTCTCATCATCCCCATTTCATACCTGGGGCTCAAAATTTACATAATTTGACTCCAGGTCTTTGCACGCCACACTGGGCCATTTGGTCTCAATAAATAAAACCATGAGGTTTGACAGGGCTGGCAGAGATGTTAAAAGATCATTGGGTCATCTAACCACCCTGCTCATTTGACAGAGAAACTGACCTCCGAGAGGCTCACTGTGGTGGGGGCTTCTCTGTTAACGCAGCCTAACACTGCAGCTGCCATCTTCCCAACACTTCTCCCAGCCTCCACCATGCTGGTGTCCACTGCAAAGCCAAGGTCGCTGTCACCTGATGTTCTACATGCATGGCTGATTTTTTGGAAACTTTACATGCAGGTCTTGACATTCATTGCAAGTTATATTTTGTTTTGCTTGATTTGACCCAGTGGTCAAGATTCTCAAAAACATTTTAAATCTCACTTGGGTCATCGGTTGTATGTCTCCTTTCTAGACTGGTACCACTCCCTGCTTTGATCACTGCACCTGCCCTGCAGGCCTTGGGGTCAAACTTGGAGAAAAAAAAAACAAGCAAGAGGGACCTTTGGGGCCCAACACTGGAGGTCCTCATTCTATCTGATAGAGGTTCTGGCGTCTACACACCTTGGAAATTAGGTCCCTCCTCCCCCGAGGCCCTGCCCACCCCACTGAGTCCGGATTTCTGTGCCCACGAACATCAGCGGCATTTTGTCACACACCCACGGAGGCCTTTCCCCTTCCCCTCTGACCAAGGGTCCCCCCAGGACTCCCTTTACCCGGCAAGAGGGTCCCCCAAGCCATTCGACCCGGGCCTGCCCTCAGAGTCCCGGGACTGCACAGAAATACCCGCACCCGCTGCGCAGGAGGGAGAGGAACCACACGACGGGTGTTCCACAGACTCCAGGCGCATCCCGGCTCTTATCACTCCACGTCCTCTACCTCGGAGGAGAGATTGCGCGTTCCTCCGCCTCAGCCCGGAGAGGCAGAGCCCGGTGAGTACCCGCTGCGTACCCCGGTCCCCGCCTCTCCAGGCCTGGGGGGCTTCACATTCAGCCGCACGTCTTCCCGCTGGCGCGGCGCCAGGTGAGCGCTCACCTGAGGCCGGCGGGAGGGGGGAGGAGGGGCGGGGCGGGGGCGGGCCCGGGGCGGGGCCCCACCCGCGACGGGGCGGGGCGAGGACGGCGGGGCCAATGGGGCAGGGGGCTCGCCGCCGGTGGGGGGGGCACCGCCTGTGCCGCTCCCTCCCTCGGCAGCGCCCGCCCCGCCCCGCCCGGGTTTAAAGCCCCGCGGGCGGCTGGTGGCGGCGCTGCGAGCGCTGAGCGGCGCGAGGAGATGCTAGAGGGCGCCGCGCCGCCCGCACCATGCGCCCACCGCCCGCGCTGGCCCTGGCCGGGCTCTGCCTGCTGGCGCTGCCCGCCGCTGTCGCCGCCTACTTCGGGTCAGTGCCCGCCGTACCCCCGCCCGCACCCGGGCCCGCCAGTCTCCCCTCCTCCCGCTACAGCAGGGCCAGTTTCCCCCCCTCGCTGTCTCGCCCCCGCGAGGCCTCGAACTCAGACTCTAGCCCGGCGGGACCCAGCCCACCTCGCAGTCAGAGTTCTCTCCCGGAGCTCGATCTCTGGCTTCCCCCGCTCAGACTCGGATCGCACCTTCCAGCGTCCGAGTCTCTTGTCCCCTCCGCCGCCGCTGTCCTCCCCCTGCCCAAGATCGCGGACTCTGCGCGCGCCTCGGACCCTGGCCCTGCCCGTCCAGGCGTCAGCCCCGCGCTCTGATGTCCTCTCCGGATCCTCACTCGGGTGCCCTGTCTGTCGAGCCCCCGTGCCTCGGACTCCTTCCCCACCCTCCGGCTTCGCCTTGCGGAGCGGAGACCGAGGTGGCTGGGTTGCTGCCAAGGCCGGGGGCAGAGGACCGTCTGGTCCAAGCGGAACAGGGGAACCCTCGGGCGGGCCGTGGGAATGTCAGCTGGAGATGCGGGAGGGAACCGCGTCCGCTGGGGAACTGCGACCAAATTTCAGACCTGGCATCGGTGAATTCTCAGGAGAATGCCGAAAAGAGTGATAGATAGGGCCGGTGGTGTGTGCGTTGTGTTGTGTGTGCGTTGTGTTGTGTGTGCACGCACACACACATACACGGCTAGAAAATGAGGATCACTGTGGGAGTGACACCTGGGGAGAGAGTGGGGCGATAACCATCAGCAGAATGTTGGGAGCAAAAGTGATATAAGGCAATTATTGGAGTCCCTTCTTCTCTGACCCTGACTTGCAGGGACATGGGGGTGGCGGGACTGTCGGTAAGAAGGCACCTTCCAACCCTCCACCCAAAGCCAAGTCCAATATGTGCAGTCTGTTCCTTTAAACCTTGCCTCCTTTTAAAGCCTTCGCCCCAGATCAGAGTGAGGTTTACAGTCTGACTACATACAGCAAAGACAAGAAAACACCAAGCAGGTGACCTGTGAGAGGCTGCTTCTAAGAAGTAGCCCTGGAGGGGCCGGTAAGGTCTGGGAAGTCCTGCACAGGCTGGAATAAGGGCTGTGGGCTAATTTCCAGGTCATGACCCCTGGTTAAAACGTGCCTTGCTGTGGGCAGTGGCTTTCCCTGAAATACATAGGGAGGGGAGGAGAGGGGATTACCAGCCCAGACCCTAACTCTGGGCTCAGCTTGCTAGTGACCTGGAAAACCACTCAGTGTCTGGACCTCAGTTTCCCTTTTGGTACAAAGAAGGGGCTGAACTTGATATGACTGAGCTTCTAGTTGACCCAGCCCAAGAGCAGTGCACATACGTGATGTGTGATTCCTGAAGATTTCTGGCTTGAGGAACTGTGGCCTCAGCAGGTAGGATATAATGGGTAGGGCACTCTGGGTCCAATCTTGCCACTGGCCAGTTGTATACTCTTGGCCAAGTTACTTAACCTTTCAGTCCCTTAGTCTTCCATCTGCAAAATGAGGATTATAGTGCTTATTTCACAAGAGAGTTGAGTTAGGACATGTAAAGCACATAGAACAGTGTCTAGCACATAGTAAGTACTCAACTAATGCTAGTGATTATTATTATTATTATGAGGAAACCAGGTACAATATCCTGATGTCCCAGCCCTGACAGTTTTCTGAGCTGGAATGAGAGAGGGAGGACAGATGGAACCTACATCCTCTTCGACACCAGCTCAAGTGCGGTGAGAGGAGAGGGGTTTCAGGGGGTGTGGAGCACCCTGGCTGGTGTGTTGGAAGGGAAAGGAATTCCCAGCAGTGCACAGGGTTAGAATTTGGGGGCTGTGAGCAGGGGCAGCCTTGGAAATGAGAGGGGAGATGGCCACTTAGGCCTGGGTTAGGGCTGAGAGGGGTGAGTATTCGAGCCACCTCTTCTGGGTCACTAGCCCAGCTGGAAAGAGCCAGCAAAGTACATACACTCAGGCCAATGCCATCCTGGTCTGGGGAACAGGACAGATGCTCAGAGAATAAGCTAAAATTGGGGCCTTGTGCTGTAAGTGTTGGTCTCAGAGAACAGACGAGATTCTGCCTGGGCTCTCACTGAGGAAACTCACTCATGACTCAGACCAGGTTTCCCAGCTTCTCATCAGAAATTTGCTCTCTAGGAGGAGTCAGATATCAGTCATCCACACTGTAGTGAGAATGTAAGGCAATGCGCTTCCTCCTTGCCCAGGCCATTTGCGTTCGAAGTCTCATTTCTAGTTATACCATGAAGTGTTTGGCAACCTGACGAAAGAAAATTCAAACATCAGGAGAGCAGGTGAGGCCGATTTTAGGGGGTTTTGAAATCACAGAACCATAGCCTTAAGAGTTAGAAGTGACTCTAGAAGGATCTCTGGTCCAACTTCCTGCTTCAAACAGGTCATGTATGATTATGTCCAATTTTCAGATGGGGCACCCCCCACCCCAAAGCACTGTGAGCCCACAGTTGCTTCTGCTGCTTGTGCTAGAGCCCGATTCTCTTCATGGTGACAATAACGTAATGACTAGTATTCAGTTTACAAATCACTTTCTCATAGAGCTCCTTCTCTCATCTGATCCTTGGAGCCATCCCCGAGGGACATAAGATGGGTGTAAATAGTTCCCACAAGGAAACTGAAGGTCAGAAAGGTTCAGTGAGTCACCTGATATCACACAGCAAATTAGTGGGGGAGGCAGGCTAGAAACCAGGTGCTGCCTCCAGTCTGGGCTTTTGACCCTATGGGGAACAGCCTCCAAAGCTAGTTCTGTGTGACCCCCAGGGGAGCAGTGGCTGCAAAGCATGGAGAGTGGAGGGTAGGCTGCTTAGTTAACTCTTTTAGACTCTCTTGGCCGTAGTAGGCTAGGTGAGGCCACAACATTCTTCTCTGTCCTCAGCAGTGAGACAGGATGCTCTGAGCCCTGCTGGGCTGTCAGGTGGGCTCGGAGGATGGCATGGTGGTAGTGGGACAGGAGGTGGACCAGAGGTCAGGGGCTGAGTTTGTCCTGGCTCTGGGACACTCTCTGGGTTGTCCTTGGTCAAGTCATTTGTCTCCAGGGTCCTTAGCACCTGGAGGTCCTAAGGTTCCCTAACCCTACCAGGCCTGCTGCTGGCTCTAGAAATCTAGGATTACCCAAGAGCTTATATTTTGGCTTGGATGACTTGGGAATTCTGCAAATATTAACTCCTGTGATATACAGCTGGTATAAACATTCATGTACATCTCTTTTTGTGAATACATGTTTTCCTTTCTCCGGATAACTGTCTAGGACTGGATTATCGGATCATTGGGGTTTTAATTTGTATTTCTCCAGTGGTGAATGGTATGTTGAACATTTTTTATGTGCATATTGATCATTTGAATATCATTTTTATGGAGTTACTAATATTTGTCCTCTTATTGAATTGTAAGAGTTCTTTACATATTTTGGATTCACATCCTTTGTCAGAAAGTATTGGCAATATTTTATTTCTGTCTGTGGATTGCCTTTTCATTTTCTTTTTGGTGTCTTATGAAGAGCAGAAGTTTTTAATTTTCATGAAATCCAATGTATCAAACTTTTCTTGCACAGTTTGTTTGCTTTTTTGATGTCCCATTCAAGAAATCTCTGTCTACCCAAAAGTTGCAAAAGTTTCCTCCTGTATTTTCTTCTAGAAGCTTCATAATTTTAGCTTTTACACTTAGGTCTATAATTCATTTTTGAGTTAACTAGTGTGTATGGTGTGAGGTAAGGGTCAGGTAAGGGTCAAGGCTTGTCGTTGTCCACCTGGAGATCCACTTGTTTCAGTACCATTTGTTGAAAAAAAATGTTTTCTTCATTGCCATCTTTCTTGCTAATCAATTGATCCAATATGTGTGTGCATCTATTTCTGGACTATTCTGTTCCATTGGTCCATATGCCTATCCTTATGCCAATACCACACAGTCTTGATTACTGTAGTTTTATAGTAAGTCTTGAAACCAAGTACTATAAGTTCTCTAACTTCTTTTTCAAAATTGTTTTGGCTTTTCAGGAACATTGAATTTCTACATAAATTTTAGTAGCAACTTGTCAATATCTTCATGAAAACCTGCTGGGCTTTTTTATTGGGATTGCATTGAATCTATAAATCAATTTATAGATTGACATTCTATCAACATTGAGTCTGTTGATTCATAAACATATCTCTCTATTTAAAAATGCCTCCCTATTCCAAGGGCTTTCAAAATTCCTCCTGGCAGTGTTTTATAGTTTTCAGTGTGCAGGCCTTGCAAATACTTTTTTAAAAAATGATTCCTAAGTGTTTTATGCATTCAGATGGTATTGTTTTTATTTTTAAAAACTCCATAATTTTAGAAATTGATTGAGGCCTTGAGGAAAACAGGGTTGGAAGGAAGAAAGGGTAAAAGAAATTTTACTGCCTTGGGGGTGGTGGATTGAAAGCCAAACATCACTGATAAGAATCATTGTGTTTTAGGAAGGAATTTAGGCAGCTTGTCCCTGGCTGAGCTGTGTAACCCCTGAGGAGTTGGGCTCTGGAGTGGGGCTCAGGGTCAAACTGGCCTCTCCTGTGGATGGTGGTAGAGTTTCTGTGGCTGTGGAGGGGAGGGACGTGGGGCAGGGGGACTCCTGGGCTGAAATCTCCTAAGGAAGAGAGATCCTGGTGCCTTGGGGATTAGGTACACAGGTAGAAGTTGGGCTCAGGATGAGGTAGGCCAGGTGCTGTGAGTGCAACCCCTGCCCTGGCATCAGCATGACCAGGATGGCAGGGAGGTGGCCGAGGCACTTGCTATAGTGTAAGGAGCCCTGGGCTTGGTGTCACACAGATCAGAGTTCAAATTCTCCATCCACCATTTACTAACTGACCCAGGGCAATCAGTTAACCATTCTGACCTCAGTTTTCTCATCTGTAAAACGGGCTAATTTTTACCTCTTAGGGTTGTTGTGAAGGTTAAATAAATGTGTATACAATTACTGAAATGGTGTCCCTATATAAGGAGTCCAAGAAATCTAGTGTTCTGCCTTACTGCATCCCTAGTTAAGGAGTGGCTTTGGTGACATCTGTTCCTTCCTCTCTGCATCTTTATCCCAGCCACTGTACAATTCAGAGCAGATCGAACGTTTCCTATGCTCAGCACTCTGTGCACATCATCTCATTTAGCCATTGTGACAGCCCAAGGGGTAGGTGCCGGTACAATTATCCTCATTTATAGGTGAGTGGGGAAAAAGCTCAGAGAGAGCAAGTGCCTGGTCCAAAATCACACAGCTAGTGGCTAGCAGTGCCAAGACCTGAATTCTGTATGTCAGAATCCAGAGCCCTCCTCTTCATCCCTGCCTCATGCTGCCTCTGGAGCCCCAGCTGGAGGCCTGCCTCCCGGCAGCTGTGACTCTCGGAGCCCTCCACTCTCCTGCCCAGGTCACTTGGCCCGTGTCCCGGCATGTCTTGCACTGTGTGTCTTAAACTCGTGGTTTGTTGCCTAATTTTTTAGGTGCTCATGTCTCCAGTTCACTCGTAGTTGCCTTTGGCAGAGATCGTGGGGCCTGTTGTTGGCTGAGCCTCCGCAGCCCCTAGTGTTGCTCCCTGGTTTGAGGTGAATGCCTGGGTGGGCAGCATCCTGTCCCTCTCGCTGGCCCTTCCTTTCTCCCGGGACCTCCCTCTGTGCCCTACCACATTTGCTCCCTCCTCTTCAGGCACTTGGCTCTCCAGGGCATGCGCGACTTCACCAAGGCCTGGCCAACCGTGAGCCATGGCCTGGCTTCTGTCAGGGTGGGAATTGGACTCAGGGCAGAGAGCAGAGACTTGCCCCTGTCGGGTTCCAGGTGTTTCATGACATCTTGGCGAAGGACAGGGCAGTCTGCAAGGGCCAGACCCCCTTGCTGGAGAGATGAAGGCCTTTTGAGTTCTGAAATGCATCTGGCCTCAAAGGGAAGAGGCTGACCAAAGCCCAGGGAGCATTCAAGAGTCTGCCAAGCTAGTTAGTTGGTCAACTTGCCCTGGTTAAATAACTTGGCCGAAGTCACCCAGCCCAGAAGCCAGGATCCCTAGCTGGGGTGGAGCTTGTCACAGGGAGGTACAGCCTTGGTGGCTGCTTGCCTTTCCCTGCTGTCCCTACTCTATGGCCCAAAGCTGACTCCCCTGAGTCAGAGCTGGGCCTGTGAACCCAAGAAGCTGGAGAGGCTTGTCTTTAGGGCTTCCAGCCCCACTTTTCTCTGCTTCTCCCCATCCCCACGCCAGGCTCCCTCCCTTTCTCTCCCTCTTCACGATCCTAGGCCCTTCCTTCCCTTTGATCTTTCCTCTGTCTAACAAAGTGTGTTCTCAGACACCGTTGTTGTATCAGACTCTCACACTTTAGTATGAATCGCAGGCCACTTCTATAAGCCTTATTTCTGACTTTTGGCTGAAAAGAGACTGAGTTTCAGACCAGGGGAAAGTAGACTTTTAAGCAGAAGGTCTCTCCCGTCCTGAGGCCCCACCTCTTGTGCTGCTCAGAGGGTCAGAGGAGTCCTGCTCAGGCTTCCTTCCCCTAAAACCTACCTGTCTTGTGTTTCCATCACCTTAGATGTCTGCTGTGGCTGGCTGATTTTGCTTCCTTGAAGTGTTATGTCGAGACTGAAAGCAGAAACTGCCAGGCTTGCCAGAAGCAATCAGGAGACCTGGGGCATAGTCCCGGCCCTGCCACTGAGTGGGTCACCTTGGACAGTAAATCTTCCATGAACTTGCAGGGTACCAGACAGGTCAAAGCAGAGACCTACACACGTGGCAAACCTCTTGCCCTCTTTGCTTCCCCCTGGCAGCCTCTGAGATGCCTCCCAGGAGCCACCAGAGAAAAACCTCTGGACCTGGTGACCTCAAAGGGTTCTCCAGCTCTAAAATCTAACAGTTTGGTATACATTGGACTCAGCCAAGGAACTTGGGGAGAAGTTTATGTTCACAGAGTCGTAGAGGGGAGGGATCCCTCTGCACAGGAGTGACTTTGGGGACCCTCCGTGGCCCCCGTGCCACCTGACCCATGCATGCCAGGCACAAAGGCTTCCTCTCCTTGGCTTCAGCCTGAGCCTGAGCAGAGAGGGAGAGAGGCAGGAGGGAGGAAGGGGGAAGCGTTTCCTCCACAGATGTGGAACTAGCCAGGCTCTAAATACCCGAGATTGTTGAGATGCAAAGCATGCTCGTGCGCGGGCTGCTCGCTGCCCACTCAGCTCCTGAGCACGTCTCCGTGGTGCCATCCTCAGCGGGCAGCCAGGCTGCGAAACAGGAAGTGGAGCTGTTCTTGGAGAGACAAAGCCCACAGCTGGGCCAGGCTTTTTCCTCTCGGAGCCAGGGATGGGTGGGGGCCGAGGCTCTGGGGCAGGCTCCAGGGGGAGGTGGCGGCCAGTCAGTCCCGGGGTGGGTTGGTGGGCAGAAGGTAGGGGCTGGGGAGGGAAGGAGGGCTGGATCCAGGAGTGGGGAGGAGGAGCCACCCAGGGGAGGAGGGTGGTCTTGTGGTCTGTGGGTGGACCTGGCATGAAGCGAGTGCTCAATAAAGTCCTTTATAGTCATACTTGTATTTATTGCTGCTCAGTAAATAAAGATATAAATGAATGAGCAAGCGAGTGAAAGGAGAGAATAGAGGAAGTGGGCGTAAAAGTAGGAACCAGGAGCTGCCGCATTTGCCAAGCTGCACATTAAGGACATCACGGGGGACATGCGCGGTGACATGGAGCCCCTAGAGGAGAAAGGAGGCTGAAGGTGGCAGGGAGGATGTTCTGCTCAGCACAGTAACCCTGGGGGCCCCTCAGTGTGACAGGAGGAGGGGAGAGAAGCCTGGGGTGTTGCTGAGGGGCCCCTCTCTGAAGAGGGGCTGCCAGTGCCATGGTGTCCTCCCTTGCTGGGCTGAGCGCTGCCCTTGCTGAACTCCCCCCTGCTGGAAAGAGGTCAGGAGCGGCGAGCACGGGAAGGGTGTGTGAGTGTGAGAGAGCGTGTGCGGGTGTGAGAGAGCGTGTGCGGGTGTGTGAGAGCGTGTGCGGGTGTGTGAGAGCGTGTGCGGGTGTGAGAGAGCGTGTGCGGGTGTGAGAGAGCGTGTGCGAGTGTGTGAGAGCGTGTGTGAGTGTGCAGGGGGCTCAGCGAGGGCCAGCAGAGGTGGACGGAGACGTTTGAGATGAAAGCACAAAGGGAGCATTTACCATGCAAATGGCCCCGCAGCGGAAGCCTGTTATCAGGGCATCTCATGGGGCTTTGCAGGGCCAAGGCCAACACCCCAGGCAGCACAAGGCTTTCCTGGTTCCCAGGCAGCTGCCTGCAGTTGGCATGGGCCCTGGTGCCAGGCGCAGCTCCTGGACCCTGCAGCTAAGACTCCAGACCTGCTGGCACAACCTGGTGCCCTAGAAACCACCCGGCTTGTCCCATGCCACCTCCCCACCCACATCCTGGGGGCAGCCTCTGCTGGCACCATCAGACCCTCTGGAGCAGAAATAAGGATGGGAGTGGGTCTGGGAGAACAGAGCCTGGGGCACCCCTGGGGGGTGAGGAAAGCTCTACACCTGCCCGGCCTTCCCCGGACAGCCTGGGGTGCTCCCCGAGAGCCTCCTCCTGCCTCGTTCCCACTGACAGGCCTCCCATTACAGGCAGGACAGGACAGGCCAAGGTCAGGTTCTCACCCTGACAGTGCTGGGAGTTCTGATCTGGGTCCCTGAGCAGCTACTGATTGTTGCCCAAGGAGACAGGCCACTTCAAAGCTTTCTCTTCCTTCCCCTGCTCCCTGGGGCCTCTGGAGAGTTTGGAGGACTCCTGAGTCCAACCAAGTTCCCTTCAGACTGTGAGCTTCTTGAGGGCAGGACTGTGTTCCAGCACCCAGCACAGCGACTGGCACATAGTAGGTACTTCACAATGACAAATGCTCATCTGGGCCTTACTATGCACCAGGCACTGTTCTGCATTTGACAGATAAAGCACAAAGAGGTAAAATACCTTGCCCAAGGTAGCACAACTAGGAAGAGGTGGAGGTGGGATTTGAACCCAGGCAGCCTAGCTCCGGTCATGCTCTCCCCCAAGCCAAGGTGTATTTGTTCAATAGAATGAGCTCGGGGTGAGGGAGGTCCCTGAGGTCACCCTGAGTGAGAGTCAGACCTGGGACCAGACCACCCAGGCCAGAACAGCCTTGGGGCACAAGGCTCTTGGGTCCCCATGCTCCAGCACGTGGTGGGTGATTATTGAAGGGCGAGCTCCGTTTCTTCTCAGGGATCTGATCGTCCTGGGGTCCTGCTGATGGCAGGCAAAGCCTGACCCAGGAAACTTTCCCCAAAGCCTGGCAGAGCCTCTTCTGCTTCCTTCCAGGTCACCCCGATGGGGGAGCTTTAGCCGAATCTGTGGATGGGGTGTGCACTGGCGAGTGTGGAAGGAGGTGGGGCCGGAGGGGCCAGGAGTGGGCAGAGGAGATCTGGGGGTGGGGTGTAGGTGGGATGAAGTCCTGAGGGGCACCCTTGACTTCTCTTACTCTAGGGGAAGACAGGGTGGTCTGGCAAGTGGCGGGGGATGCCCTGGGCTCAAAGCCAGAGGGCATCTCATGTGTGGGGGTTGGGGCTGCTGGTCTCACCCTCAGCCTGACCACTAAGGGCCAGGGGATGAGGGTGCAGACAGCAGCGGGGCACAGACGGGGCGTAACCAAGTGAGGAGGAGGCAGCTGGTCAGGTGGGATCATTGTTTTCTTAGTGGGAAAAGAGAGGCTGGAAGCTGGCCTGGGAGAGCCCAAGGAGGACTGGACTTGGGGAGCCCAGCTGGCCAGGGCAGGTACGGCCTGATGGAGTGTGGGGGTCCCAGGCAGCTCAGGAGCACTTGAGTCAGGCAGAAGCCCCCAGCCCAGAAGAGCAGTTAGCAAGTTTGCAAAGACTCCTTCCTCTGCTCTGATAGCAACTGATTGACCCCAGAAAAGTGTCATCCTTAAAACCCCCAATTTTTTCTGGATTCATAAGGCTAATAAAGCTCACTCAGCTTCTCTGTTTGTCCATCTTAGCCCTGTGGGGCTCAGCTGACATGTGGGTAATTGAGATTTCACAGAGGGACCTGGTGGGTGGGGTTCTCAGGCCTGGGGTTCCAGAGAGTATGATTTCTTCCTGGAGAGGGAATCACACCTGCTGACCACGGAACAAAAGCTGGAAAGTGCAACACTCAGAATTCTTCTGGGGTCCAGCAAGACAGGTTCCCAGCAGATGCCATGAGATAGGCATGCATAGGAGAATTCACTAGCACAATTTGAGGAGCTAGGTTGACTCGTTTTCTAAATTTGATATCAGCCTGAGCAACATAGCAAGACCCTGTCTCTACACAAGAAAAGAAAGAAAGATTAGCCGGGCATGGTGGCAGGCACCTGCGGTCCCAGCTCCTCAGGAGGCTGAGGCAGGAGGATCCCTTGAGCCCAGGGGTTTGAGGTTGCAGTGAGCTATGATGATGCCACTGCACTCTAGCTCGGGCAACAGGGCGAGACTCTAGCTCAAAAAATGAAATAAATAAACAAATTTGATGTCCTGGTACTATTTCTTCAAAGGAAATATGATCCCAAACCACAACACAGACAGCAAATAAAAGGGAAACTGGGCTCTGGAAGGTCTCCCAGGCTGTCTTCCTAGGCCCTGCTGGGTCCCGGGGGCAGTGCCAGGGAGCCCTCTTTGAGAGCAGCCCTGGCAGACCAGGGTCCAGCATGGCCTGAGGCCTCTGTGTGCTTGGCTGCCTTTCCTGACCATTAATCGCTGCTAAGTGTCATTACCGCTAATAAAATTAACCGACTTTATACTGGACTGCTGGAGCCATCAATCTCAGGGTCTATTACGTGAAATTAAAAAAAACAGGTGCCTGTTGATGAGTGTAAGGGTGTTTGCCGGGCCGGGCTCGCAAGTGCAGTCGAGGCAATTCCTGTGCTCTGCAGCTGTCAAAAGGTCGTAATCAAGGATGGCGCCCCTTATGTGACAAACAACTCCGATCCTTCACTCCATACCATGGGGTATCTCAGGCAAGAGCACACCTGTGTCTCCAGAAAACTCTGAGGCCAGAGACTGAAAAGCTCCCCAAAGTCTCCCTCCCACTCTCACCTCTGCTTCTCTTGGTGCATTTCATTAATTCTTTTTTTTCTCTCTTTGGATGAGCTTCCTCGGTTTATCTTCTGTATTTCAGACCCAGTCTTCCAAAGACACAGAGAAAGAGAGAGAAAGAACTGTATGTTCTCCTAATTCAAATTCCAGATTCCCAGAGAAAGAACTGATTGGCCCAGCTTGGATCATGTGATCACCATTGATACAATCAACAGGCTAGCAAGGTCACAGGGTATAAAATGGTCTACAGGGGCCACATGGTCACCATGTCGATAGAAGGAACGGGTGGGCAGCTAACCCAACAGGTGTCTACCAGAGTAATTTAAAGGGCTTAAGCACTCAAAAATGGCAGGTATATGAATGTATATAACATTACAAATATAATAAATATAGTATATAATGTATTATATATCATATAAAATGACATATAATATAGCTGTCATGATATAATAATAGCTATTATTCTTAAAATGGCATCTGAGACGGGCCTTGACGGATGTGCAGCCCCACTGTCTAAAATTTCCATCACTCCCTGCTAGTTCTCCCATCTGTCAATCAGCTTCTATAAGAGAGGTGTCAGTTTCTGGGACACAGGAATTGTGTGAGCAGAAGGTGCCCCTCACACCAGCCCCTGGTGCGGGGAGGAGGACATATGAGGGGCTGGGTAGCCGCTGCACCCTTTGCTGCCTGCAGCCCCCTCACTGCCCTCCATGCTGGAAGCCAGTCAAGGTGGGGCCTCGTCAGCTGGGGTTGACATTGGCTCCTGCCCTGGACCTGCCAAGGGTCAAGCTCTGAGGGTTTCCTGCCAGGCCGTAGGGAGGGGTTTGGGTGTAGACCTGGTGGACTGGAAATTTACCCATTTGCCCCCAGATTAATGATTAACGGGCCCCTGCCCTCACCCTGTCTGGGAGAGGAGCCCAGGGCCAGGCTGGGCCAGGAGGAGCCCGATAGCATCTGTCTCTGCTTGGAGGTTTCGCAGATATGCTCCACACTGGCTTGGCTGCACCTGATGGGTTTGGAATCCATGGGCAATTTCTGAGGGCACTTGGGGCCTGGCCAGGCCCCTCACCCTCCGGTGAGGCTTCCTCCTTTGGGGGCAGACAGAGAGGGTGTGGTCTGCAGCCAGATGTCCTGGCTGAGGCAGGTGGCTCTATGCAGGAGAGCTGTGCCCTTGGCTCAGTGGGATGTGGCTGACACCTCTGGTTTGTCCGCAGGGCTCTCACCTTGGCCAGTGGCCCATGACCAACAGTGGCAAGTGCCACATCCAGGCAGGAGCTTTAAGAGCCGTTGCCTGGTTCCACCACTGCTCCCTTACCCTGGCTGTGGGGCTGGCATGTCCCAGAATCAGGTATATTCCACCCACGCTGGGGGGCACCAGGGCATAGGTCAACAGACATTGCGAACTAGTACAACCATCTCACAGGCAGCTTCTGGGAAAGGGAGGGTGATCTCTAATTCCAGTTCTCACGTTGCTGCTGACCTGTTGTATGATCTGGGCCAGTCTCTGCCTCCTCATAAAACCTTTTCCTCATCTGGACAAAGGGAGACTCTGCCTAGTGAGGGAGCAAAGCTCTTGCTAGAGGAGAGGCGGTTGGGAAGCTCCAGCTAGGAGGAAAGTAAGCCGGCACGTCCCAGGTTCTGTGGCTAGTACATTTCGTATCATCCTCCCAGCAACCCCAGGAGGTACAGAGGATTAATCTTTCCACTTTCCAGAGGAGAAAAACCAAGTCTTCAAGGTTGCACAGCTAGGAAGTAGAAGAGTCAGGCTTGGAATTTGGCAGTCTGACTCCAGACTGATGAGCTTTGGATACAGGAGAACAAGCAGTTTGGGATTGATAAGGTGATGGAAATTCAGCTCTTTTACCTTCATCTAAGCATCTGTCAGCCCTTCCCTCTCTCCCTCCTTCCTTCCTTCTTTCCTTCCTTCTACTCTCCTTCCTTCCATCCCTCCCATTCCCCAAGCATCCATTTGTACCAGGTGCCAAGTGGTCAGATGTTTGAAGATCTACCCGGGAGTTATGGGAACAGGTTATGTGGGTATGGGATTACTTGGGTAGCAACATAATGTAAGGGAGAGGGGTGTCAGGGGACCTTGGCTGGTGTCTGCTCAGCGTCCACATCCCCTCTGCCTGCCCCCTCTTAGGAACGTGTCTCTCCCCTCCAGGCAGCGACCCATACTACGTGCTATTTCCCAAATTTCCCCGATTATAGAAGCTGCTCAGGGAATGATGTAAATATGCAGATTCCCAGGCCCCATTCCAGACCAGTAGAATTCGAATTGCCAAGCATGGATCCTGGGAATCTGTATTTTCAATAAACACCCCTGATGATCTTTCTAATTGGGCCAGTTTGGGAAACCGGGTGGGTACAAAGAGCAGAGACCAGAATCTGGAAAATGCAGGTTTGAGTCCTGCACGAGCCCTTGTTATAAGCGCCCTGGTTTTCCTACTCTGCAATATGGGGACGTCACTCCCATGGGGTCGGCCTGCCACCCAGAAGGGCAATAAACGAAGCTCCCGAGAAGGCCCCCTTCCCCTCCCCTGCCCCAGATCACCATCCGCAAGGCCCACCTGTGTCCATCCTCTCACCCCGCCCTGCAGCCTCACCGGGCGGGAGGTCCTGACGCCCTTCCCAGGCCTGGGCACTGATGCTGCCCCGGCGCAGGGCGACACTCACCTGAAGCAGTGTGACCTGCTGAAGCTGTCCCGGCGGCAGAAGCAGCTCTGCCGGAGGGAGCCTGGCCTGGCTGAGACCCTGCGGGACGCTGCGCACCTCGGCCTGCTCGAGTGCCAATTCCAGTTCCGGCAGGAGCGCTGGGACTGCGGCCTGGAGGGGAGGATGGGCCTGCTCAAGAGAGGTAGGGAGGAGGGCTGGGTGGGGGGAGAGGAGGTCGGCGGGGGGCGTGGGAGGAGGGTTTGGAGGGGAGGAGGGCTGGGGGGCAGAAGGGCTCGGGAGGACCGCCCTACCCCTGCCCCTGTGCCCAGGCCACACTGCCCTCGCTAGTCTAGCACAGCCACAGGGCAAGAGTCCTGGGAGCCCAGGGTCTGTTGAAGGCCAGCTGTGGCCCAGCCTCAGGTCTGGGGAGCAGAGGAGCAAGGGACACACCAGAGAGGAGGAGACAGAAGCCCATGCCTGGAGGAGCCCACAGATAAGCTACATGGTCCCCCAGTCAGCCCCCTCTGCCTCCTGCACACACACACGTGTGCAAGAACAAGGTGCAAGAACAGATGAAGATGGAAGGCAGTGGTGACTGGACAAATGACACGAGATAGGCCCACACATGTTCACTCATTTCGTCTGTATCTTTGTTCGTCACGTCCTTTTATCCATCATCCCTCCTCCCCACCCTGTCTCCCTCCCTTCTCCCTGCGTCCCTCCAGGCCTCGCCGTCCACTCACTAAGCATGTGCTGAGGCTCGCGGCGAGCGGCGTACTGTGCTAGGTGCTGAACAAGGCCCCTCCTGCCCTGGGGAAGCACACGGACCACAGGGGAGATGACGGGCCATCGTGTGACTCCATCACCAAGGAGAAGGGCCATGATGGGGACTTTACAGAAAGACAGTGATGCTGTGTGGGGCAGCCAGGCCCCTCCTGGGCCAGGTGTTCCCTGGGGAGGGTCTGGGGCTGAGCTTATGCTCCCCCCACCACTTCTCTCTGTCCCTCTCATTGTCACCAGCGCCTTAGGTGCACTGGAGAGCAGGCAGGAGGTGGCGAGCCCTTGGGAGGCCAGGTCCCAGAAGTGAGGAGTAGCAATGGTCCTGGCAGGGGGCAGGATGGTCAGACTGTGGCAGGCCAGGGAGGAGACTAAAGGTCACTCTGTCATTGGGTCGAGTCCACTGTGGGTGGCATCATGAATCATAGAAATCCACAGGGCACATCTCAGGGATCGGGGGCCTCAGAAATGGGTTGGTCCAACTTGTCACACATGGACTTGGAGTCCAGATCGCTGGTTTAGCCCCCGCTGTGGCCCTAACTAGAGCCTGAATCTCTTCTCTTTGCATGTCGGTGTTCGTGTCTGTTAAGTAGAGGCAGTAACTCCTGTCCTGCTGCCCTCTGGGAACCTGCGCACATACTCCATAGTGAATCTGGAAATTCCATTTAAACAGCAACTTGCAGCCTGAGTTTAAAGGGCAGGTGACAGGGAGGCTCACCCGGAGATGTGTCCTCAGCCCACCCTCCCTCGTCCTGCCCATCGCTACCCCTCCTGCCCTCGGAGGGCGGCAGCAGCCTCTGAGCTTCCTCCTTTCCTCCTTCCTGACCCCCCTGGTGCCCCACACAGGTTTCAAAGAGACGGCCTTCCTGTATGCCATGTCCTCGGCCGCGCTCACCCACACGCTGGCCCGGGCCTGCAGCGCCGGGCGCATGGAGCGCTGCACCTGTGACGACTCTCCGGGCCTGCAGAGCCGGCAGGCCTGGCAGTGGGGCGTGTGCGGTGACAACCTCAAGTACAGCACCAAGTTCCTGAACAACTTCCTGGGGCCCAAGAAAGGAAGCAAGGACCTGCGGGCACGGGCAGACGCCCACAACACCCATGTGGGCATGAAGGTGAGCGTGTCCCCAGGCCACCCACAGCACCTTCCGCAGCCTGGGCATCTACTCTGGACCACTGCGGGCCACCGGGAATACAGCAGAGTGGGGAAGGGCCCTGGGTGTCATTGGCGGCTGGGCAGCAGCAGGCTTGGACCCAGGCCTCGGTGAAGCAGGGACGTGTTTGGAGAATGGTCTCCATTCCAAGGACTGGGCCTTCCTGGAGGTCCTAGAAGCCAACATAGTCTGACAACTTTGATCTCGAGCAACCCCTATCCCCCCTCCATTTTATGGGTGGGAAGATGGAGGAGGCCCAGAGAGGGGAAGGGACTCAGAGGAGGTCACACAGCAGTGGGACAACTGGACGGTACAAAGAATGTAGGTCTACGGGGGTAAGCAGGCTGGGAGAGGCCAGTGCTTCAGTTCCTTAGGAGACTGGATTCTGTGTGCTGTGTCCTCTGTCCTCATCACGGAGTCGTGTGAACCAGGGCTGCTCTGTTCAGCTGTGTAAGTTGTCTACTCCACCAGAACGCTGGGCTGGTGGAGGAGCTGGGGCTGCGACTGGCCCACACTCTCCCCAGGGCGTGCGCATTGGCCACCTCTGCCTAGAGGAAGGAGAGTCTTTGAACTAGTTGTGCGAAGGTGCCTCATGGGCTAGCTGGGGTCCTATTTGTCCCCCTCCCGCAAAACTCCCTGTGTCTCCTTCCCATCCTCCTGCCGCTCTCCTGCCAGGGTTGGCGCCCTGGATGTGGGCTTGGGCTGCGGGTCGGGGCCTCTGACCACGCCTCCACCCTGGCTCTTCTCGCAGGCTGTGAAGAGTGGCCTCAGGACCACGTGCAAATGCCATGGCGTGTCGGGCTCCTGTGCCGTGCGCACCTGCTGGAAGCAGCTCTCCCCATTCCGTGAGACGGGCCAGGTGCTGAAGCTGCGCTACGACTCGGCTGTCAAGGTGTCCAGCGCCACCAACGAGGCCTTGGGCCGCCTAGAGCTGTGGGTACCCGCCAGGCCAGGAAGCCCTGCCAAGGGCCTGGCCCCCCGGCCTGGGGACCTAGTCTACATGGAGGACTCACCCAGCTTCTGCCGGCCCAGCAAGTACTCGCCGGGCACCGCGGGCAGGGTGTGCTCCCGGGAGGCCAGCTGCAGCAGCCTGTGCTGTGGGCGGGGCTACGACACCCAGAGCCGCCTGGTGGCCTTCTCCTGCCACTGCCAGGTGCAGTGGTGCTGCTATGTGGAGTGCCAGCAGTGTGTGCAGGAGGAGCTCGTGTACACCTGCAAGCCCTAGGCCTGCTGCCCGGGGAGCCAGCCGGGCACTGCCAGGACCTCCCACGGTGCCCGTGCAGCTGTTCAGCCATCCCTCTGGGCAGGTAGGCACAGCATGTGGCACACACCAACGTATGTGCCAGCTCCCACGAGTGTGCAACTCACCACTCCTTGGCCAGCCCTTTGCTTCCCGCAACAGCAAAGAGAAGCAAAGCCCAGCCCTGAACCCAAGCGTCGCCAGTGTCATTGAGGACTTGCAGCAGGAAGGCAGGGTGGGAGAGGATGTGGAGGGAAGGGAGCCCGAGATGACAGCAGGACTGAGGTTTTGGAGGGGAGAGAGGAGCTATCCCACCATCTTGGTTCCTGGGGTGAATGAATGGCCGAGAGCCAGCAAGCTCTCGGGAGCCAGGCTTCTGGGTGGGGAACGCCACCGGGGGCAGTGCCGGCTGGGAGCAAAGGCGGGAGTCTGCCTGGATGGGTCAGTCCAGCCCTCGGGCCCCGCCCAGATGGCAGTGAGCAGCAGGTGCCATGCGCCACTCCTCTGGCTTTGCTGTGCTAGAGGCGGCAGAAAGCCCAGGTGGCAGGAGCTGTTTGGAGGAAGGAAAGCTTTCTGGGCTTGAGTGGACCCACGTCAGAGACGTGTCCTGGAGCCTCCTTGATTTGGGCTTTCAAATGCGCCTGCACGGAGGCCTCATTCTCATCTCGAGAGCTGATTGTCCACAGCCACCCACCCTGCCTGGTGCGACTACCAGTGGCGGCAAGGCAGGCCACGGTAGAACTCAGTGCGCCTGAGGTCACAGGGGCAGACAGCTACCCTCCTCGTTTTCCCTGGTGGCCAAAGGAACCTTTAATTCCAACCCAGAGGAGGAGGGGGACAGCCCTCTGGTCCCTGGCAGGGACATAGTGAGCTCAGTTTCTCAGCCGTCTGTCGAGTCAGCTTTGGTCAACTCCCTGTGGCTGGGGTCCTCCTGAGCCGCAAGGCCCTGCCACCGGCTGACGTTCGTGACACAGATGACCAGCTGGCTCGTGGGTTCTGGTTCTGGTTACCTTTCTGCTCTTACGGCTGCATATCTGATTAAGGCTTTTGCCCTGGCTGGAGCTATAAGTGCTGAGTCCTTGCCACGCTGGCTCTTTGTAGCCCCTTCATTCGCTAATGGCCCCTCACTTTGGCTCTTACCTGAGGAGCAGAGGTAACTTTGCTAACTTCCTCGGATCCTGTGGACATTTCCAGAGCCACCTGCCAAGGCCCTATGTGGGAGGAAGAGAGAGACGCGGGTACACACGCACTGGCCCACCCCGTGGACCAGGCTGAGGGGTCCCATATACCTCTCTAGCTCAGGACAGAGGCCTTACGGGGGCCACTTTGCTGTAGGCATTGTGCTTCCCCAGAGTGGGGCCCGGTGCCAGCCAGGAGGACGTGACCTCCTTCGGGACGCCCTTGGCCGCTTTGCCAGCGCTGCCGCACCCCTCCGTCAGCTTCCTTTCTCCCTGAACCCAGAGGTGCTGACCCTCCACTGCAACAGGAAACTTCGGAATCAGCCACATGCTCAGAAATGTGGTCTGCGCCAGCTCCCGGAGGAAGGCCCATGGCGGTACCCAGCCGACTCCCTGAGACCCCCAAGGGCGAGGAGGAGCTGCCCAGCCCTCGGGGGATCGGGGCAGCCTGCTGGATGCTGGCGGGATCTGCGACTGCACAGGCTCAGAGCAGAAGCCAGACGGACCCGAGTCCCCCTCGCTAGGCTGACTTTGCTGACCCAAGCAGCTAGCCGCATCTTGGCAGGAGGAGGAAAGGGTGGAGGGCTGGTTTTCTGGTTTCTTCCACTCCCCCACCGCACGGAGACTTTTCCTCTGCCAGCCTGATGCATCTTGAGCCTCTGGCTCCACCCCAGCCCAGCCCCGGCGTAAGGCAGCAGAGACCTCGCTGGCAGGAAGAGGGGGCCTGGGAACATCTGCCTCCCAACTTCACAGCCACTGTGCCATGGTTGCAGGAGGGCAAAGGGCAGACTCTGAGGGACCTAGGCCGTGGCTGGCACTAAGGGCCCCTCCACTTGTGGGGTCCTCTCTGTCCAGCCCTCTCCTTGTCTTCTCCTCCCTTGTCCACACCCCTTTCTTTTCCTGGTATCCCTAAAGACCCACCTCAGCCCTGCTCGGGCCCCTGGGGACCAGAGTGACCACTGACCCCTTGTCCTACGGCTTTAAGGGAAATGCTCACAGGGTATTTTTGTCTACCTCACGTGTATAGTTTTTAGGATGAAAGAGAATAATTTATGTAGCTAAGATATATGAGAAAGTATTTATGTTATTTATATAGTTGCAGCACGTATACGGGGGTTGTGTGTCCCCAGAAGCTCCCTGAGAAGCCACAGCAGGGCCTGATGGGGCCCCCACTGAGCTGGAGGCCTGGTGGCTAATGAGGAGGTTGAGTGGGCTCCCGCGTCCCACGACTGGGTCTGTCTTGGAGCTGGCGAGCCCACGTCCACTCTGCCGTGGCCCTGGTGGGCTCGATCCAGACCATCCTTGTGAAGTCTGTAGATTCCCTGCTCTTCTGGGCCCCGGGGCCCGTTCTGCTCTGGCAAAAGTATCTTGTTCATAATACTAATGACAGCAAGGATGACCACAGCTGGCATTTGTAAAGCACTTTTGATGTTCAGAAACACTTTTATCTCTCCCCCCCCACCCCGTGTCTCCATTATCCCTGTGAGGTAGGTGGGGTCGCACTACTGTGTCCATTTTACAGATGAGGCCCAGAGACAGAGGCCTGTGCTCACAGTTACCCTGAAGAGATTTGTTCAATGAGTATTTGCTGAACATCCACGTGGGCCAGGCGCTGTGGGAGCCCCGGAGCCTGGCGACCTTCCCAGGCTGGCTCCGTGTGGCCCTGGCCTTCTGGATCTGGACGGTAGATTGGCATTTCCCCCGCTGGAGTCCCACGTCTCAGGCACTGGGACTGCCCTAGAGGCCTGGAGAAACAGGGACCCCCATGGAGGTCACTCCAGGGGTCCTTCTGTCCAGGTTGCCCGAGAAGGTCGGGCTGTACTATCAGCCTCTCTCAGCCCACAGATGAGTTTTGTTTGCTCTCACTTCTGTTTTTCTTTTAAAAAAAGAAAAACTGGACTTGTGGCTTCTTTTGTAAACTCAGCCGTGCCGGCAAACTGGGCCTGCCTTTCTAGCCGGCCACAGTCAGCCAGCGAGAGGGAGCCCTATGGGACAGGATGCACGGGGGCTCCCAGCTGCCGAGTGCCCCCGCCCCAGCCCTCCTCATGCACAGATGCCTGGCCCTCACGGGCACGCAGTGTCTGTCCCCTGGTCTAGAGAAGCCCAGCTCCCCTGGTGTCCTCCATTGCCAGACAGACAGACAGACCCCAGCCAACCCTGGAGGTTATTTCTGCTTTCCAAGGTTTCCTTTCTCAACAACCGTGAACTTCAAATGCTTTTTGTCTCAGCACACTTTAGAGTGACAGTGGGAGCTACCACTGTTGAGCTCCCATTGTGCCGATGCCAACTCATGATCTGAGGGAGCTGCCACTCAGCGCCCAGTACCACCCTGGGGACTGGGGTACAGCCGTGAACGAAACCAAGCCCCTGCCTGGGCTCAACGGTTGACGTCCTAGTGGGGGCAAAAGACGATAAACCAATAAACTACATGGCAGTTATGTGTACTTATTTTGTCTCGACTTATTGCAATAACCTCGCACATGGGACACGACCGCCCTGCAGTGGTTAAGGAAATGGAAGTTGTGAGATGCACTGGCTCCTCATTGCCACCAGCAAGCAGTGGGGCCGGGATTCGAACACAGATCTGCTGGCCTCCAAAGTATGGGTTTCTTCTTTTCCACACTGGTGGAGGCAAGGCAGGGACAGATCGCCCCATTTTATGGATCCTGGGTAGACCGGGGCCTAGAGGAAGGAAGGAACCCCATTCCAGGTTCCACACCAGCTCAGGCCACCCGGAGCCCAGGTCCTTCCTGGGTTGGTGAGTGTTTCTAGTGCCCTCACCCCCTGGCCAGCAGCACTGGGCGGCGCAGGACACAGCAAAGCAGAAACGAGAGGCACAGACTTGCAATGGTTTGGTCATTTACATGTCAACCCCAGGTTCCTCCTCGGGCCACAGTGCCTTCCCAGCAAGCTCCTGGAGGTCTCATGGGGGAGAAGTCCCCTTCTGGGCAGAGGTAGCAGAGAGCACTTGCCTCCTGGCTCATTTATTTAGCCCTGCTGGGGTCCCCAGGGAGGTGGGCAGAGGGGGGTCCACAGTCCCACCCCGCCATGCCTACATTCCCACCTGCATCCCTGCCCTAACATGCTCCTCCTGCCCACAGCTCTTGTGCCCAGAGACCAGCTGGCTCTGAGCAGAGACAGACGCGTCCACACACGGTGTCAGGCTCCAGTTTATCAAGGGATTTCTCACCTAGTTTCCCTCTTCTCACTCTTCTGCCCTTTTTACAGAGAGGGAAACCAAGGCACAAAATGGTTAAGTGTCTCACTGAAGGGCCCCACGTAGTTACCAAGCGGACCAGGTCTTTTGCCTTCAAACCCTGTGTCCTTTCTACCCTACTCTGCCTTCAGCCTCCTCCCTCCCCCGCCTGAGCCTTACCCAGCTCCTGCCCCTAAACCTGGCCCCAGACAGGCCCTCAGGCCTCCCCACCTCTGCTGCTGCTCCCTGCTGACATCTTCTGGGGGGATCAGGGCTTGTTGAGACAATCACTAGGAGAGGGCTCTATACATGGTAACCTCTCTTTTAAAAACAGTCGTACGCATTTATATCTCTCTTTGCATATGCATATGTATTTTGTGGAACCTTTTGTGAGACCTTTGTAGACCCCAAGACACATACTTTATCATGCGTCTCCTAAGAACAAGAACATTCTCCAACAGAACCCCAGGCCGCCATCACAACTAAGAGATGACACAATAGTATCTACTACACAGTCCGTATTCAAACTTCCCCAATTGTCCCCCGAAATGTCCTGTATAATATTTTTTCCTGCCCCAGGGTGATTCTTGCCCAAATCTATTGCGAAATGCTGATTTTCTAATTCCATCACTTGTGTCTATTTATTAGTTGGCATTCTCCTATAAAGAAGAGCTTTCCTTTCTCCCCTACCCTCATGTATTCCTTTTAATCTTCACAATCACCCTGCAGGGGAAGAATTATCATACCAATGTTACAGGTGAGGAAACTGAGGTTTAGGGAACTTAAAGCATTTGCTGAGTGAGTGGCAGAGCCAGGATTCAAATTCAGCTGTTTCTCATGCCTAAGCTCTTGCCCACTGCCCACTGGAATCTTCTCAAATTCCTGGGTTGCTTCTCTGACTTAGCTCTGAGCAGGGGTTGAGAGGCCGTGTCCTCTCCCATGGAAGTCCTGCAGCAGCTGGGGAAGGCATTTACAGCAGCAAAGTGGTTGAGGGGCGATTTTCTGTCTTGAAATCGTGAGTAGCCTTGCTCCAGGCCACCCCCAGCCCACCTCCCACCTTAGAGACTCAGCAGTACCCGCGCCTCCCTCCTCACTGCCCTGAGACCCCCACCCCTGCCAGCCCTGCTCTGTCTGGCCCTTGCTGTGTTCTGGGCTCTGTGGAGCATCTGTGGTGACCCCAAGTCCTGGAGCTACTGAGATGGGCCCAAGGTCAAAGACTCGGACCCACGGACTCCTAAAGTCACATGGAATGATCTCCCCACATGGCCACTGTCTAATAAACAAGCCTGCCCAAGCCCCATTCTAGAAGAAAGGCTGGAAAAGACCAGAGGGTGACCCATGATGGACTGGGGGACATTCTGGAGGGAGGGTAGTGGTGGGGGTCCTCACCTACCCCCACCCTTTCCTTTTATTTCCCATTCTTTACCCCAGCTCTCACCTGGTGTTCCCTCATGTGACTGCTCACGCAGCAGACACCGGTCACTTACAGCAGGTGACTGAGGCATGTGATGGGGCACCGGGTGCCATGGTGATGAGACCTACATCCAGCCTTCAGGGAGGGCACAGACAAGAGGACAGACAAGCAAAGAGATCACTAGAGGGCAAGGTGCTCAGCACCCCGAGAGACGCGCTGCGTGACCTGACCCTGCACGGTGCCGCTGTGCTGGGTGGTGGCTTCCTCAGTCCCCTCCACGCAACCCCAGGGGCACATACAGCCATGCTCCCCATTTTATAGATGAGAAAACTGAGGCTCAGAGAGACTCCCTGCCATGCTGAAGGCCCCACAACGCAATGCAGGGCTGGAAATCAAACACCTCTTCACCACCTCTTGCCCAGGAGTGCAGGGCATGGCTGTGCACGGCAGTGCCGGGAACTGAGCTCCAGCGTGGCTGGTGGGTCTTCCTCCCCTCTTGCTTGGTTCTCCTACTTCTTGTCCCCCTCCCTCCCCGCCTCCCTCCCAGCCTACTTGCAGAGTGGAGGCTCACGCCTCCTGCGTGTCTGTCACCCACTCCCATCCCTCCTCCAGTCCCCAGGGCTGTGGGGCCCACATTCCTCCCCGGCTCTCTCTGGCCCATTAGTGTGTTTATGCTGGAGCCATGGCGAGGGAACCGATCCCGCCCCCCCATCCCGCCCCCACCACGGAGGGTGGGCCTCCGAATGGGGGAGGCCGGGCAGAGGCACAGGAGACCCTGACCCAGTGTCCGAATTCCTGCCCTCCGTCCGAACAAGCCCAGGGTGGCCAGCGGCCTGGGGAGCAGCAGTCGCCTCAGGGCCGCCACCCCCCCTTCCTACACAGTCCCTCCCCAGCCTGACAGGCTCTAATCTCAGCTGTCTTCAGTGCAGCCAGCCCTCCGAGCCCGGGGTCACCTGACGCCGACACATTTTAATTCAGAAGCTGATTTCTGCTTGTTGGCAACATGTCATTTCTGAAATTGCTTTCTCTGCCCAGAGGCGGGAGATGTCAGAGCTGCGCAGGTGTTGCAGTGGAGCCCCCCCCCCCCAGTTCAGGAAGGATTAAGGGGCGTGGTGGGGGCACATGAGAGATTCTCTAGCTCTGCTCCTCATGTTTCCCCAAGGGCTGGGGGCCAGGGATGGGGGACAGAGGGAGCGGCCTCAGCGCTCCTCTCCAGGCCAAAGACAGAGGCCCAGATTCTGCTAAATGGAGTTGCTGCTGCTGGTACTGACATAGCAACAGTAAGTTGTTTGGAGCATGTTTTACACAGGTGCCAGGCTCCCTGCAGAGTGCCTCTCATGTGCATTCATGCATTTGAATCTCGTAACAGCCCTCCAAGTTGGTATCTTCCCTACCTTACTGCTGAGAAAACTGGGGCTCAGAGAGGTTAGATCACTTCTCTGAGGTCACACAGCAAGTACGTGGCAGGGCCAGGCCTCAAACCCAGAGAGGGCAATAGCTAGACCGGGATTTGGAGGTCAAGGAAGAGACTGGCCACGAGGCTGGGGAGGACCGGTGCCTGGCTTCTCCCATGCTTCTTCAAGTCTTGGCTGAAACATCTCCCCCAGCTTCCTCACTCCTGCAACCCATCAAAGAGTTTTTTGTTCCCTTTGTTATATTTCCTTAGCATTTTGTGTATACTTCGATTAGTAATCATCTCTCCATATTGGCATCCTTTGTTTTATTAGATGAATGAATGAAAGGAAAGATGAACAAATGAATTTGCGAATCCTGTTTTCCATACTGTTCCCCCATCCCCTTGCCCTCCCCAGCAGCGTCCTGCCATAGCAGGCTTCCTGGTGTGGCTGGCACCGTGTCCCTCCCCAGGACATTGGCTCTGGCCCTTTTTTCTCCCTTTCCTTCCCCTCACCCCTTCTTGCCTTGCCTTCCCCACTCTCGGAATCCCTGGCTGCCTCAACCACCAGGAACAAGGCTATGCAGACGGCTGAACCGGGAGCTTCTGCAAGATGAGGGGCAGATTCCAGCAGCCCCGGGCAGGGCGTGAACCCGTCCAGCTGCAACGCAGCCTGCTGGTCACCCGGTAGAGCTGGCGCTCGGGCCAACCCACCCTCCCCTAGGTGGTCCTCACCTCTCAGCTCCACCTGCTTCCCCAGGGTGAGCTTCCTCCTCCTGCCTCTCCCTCTCACTTCAGGGGACCCACAGTTGTGTGATCCTTGGCCTGGGCCAGAGCTAGGGACGTGGACAGATTGCTGGTGTGGAGCCCAGCAGAGAAAACCGTCCTCGCTCACCTCATGCATTGGTTGCTTTGGCATCAAGCGTTAGCTGTATTCCAAAGGCTTCCACAGCTGTCTTCTCATATCACCGCAGGCATAAAGCGGTACCAGCTGGGAGGTGGTTAAACCAGAGAAGACATCAAATATCCATAGACCTAGTGGGCCCCTTCTAATTGTTAAATAAAATTTGTAGGAGGCCATTGATTTGGGCTGGCTCCTGCACTGGACCTAGTGGACCAAACAAATATGGAGTCAGTCATGCTAAATGAAACTAATTTAGGAGTCTACTTATGTAACAGATAGCCAAGTTTCAGTGAGTCAGTGGTAGACAGCCAGCTGATTCAGTTAAGGACTCTGAGCGGTTACCAAGTAAGCTGTCTTTCTAGCTCATTCTGCTTTCTATCTGTAAATACTGCCTGATCATGTTGCTGGTGGGAGGTCTTTGACCCTGCTGTGATTTGAAGGCTGCCCAATTCTAGAATCATGAATAACAGCCAGTTAAGATATTTGAGCTAAATTTGTTGTAATTTTGTCCTTTGATACCATTTTCCAGATGAGGAAAGTGAGGCCCAAGCTGCGTGGCAGCAGCAGCAGCTGCAACAGTGATGACATCCTTAGCACAGTGCTGGGGCGGTGGCAAAGTGAGGTCAGGCCTGGGCGGGCACCAGGTGACTTTCAGAGTATGGGGATCCTCTGTTTCCTGATCCACAGCTCTTCACTTTTTGATAATTAATGAGGGGTACTATTTAGGTTCCCATTTTAAAATAAAACCGACAAAAATGAAATCAGGATCCATTTCACAGCAGATGGTCAAATGTCCAAGAAGGAGCAGGTGGTCATTAAACGTCAGATAACTGGAGTCCCCAGTGAGCAGTGTCTAGGGAGTTAGAACTAAGCAGGCAAGTCACCTTTCTTCTCTGAGCCTCATTCATTAAAACAACAACAAATCTATAGATATCTGTCTATATAAATCTCTCAGCTGGCTAACACACCTAGCACTCCTACTCTGTGCCAGGCACGGTGCTGCGCCCTAGAGATGAAGCAGTTAACAAGGCAGGAGACAGATAAACAAGTCATCACTGTTCAGCGTGATGAAACTGACAACCCTGCTTGCCCCCGGGGGTGGGGGTCAGCCGAACTGGGTGGCTGGGGACCTGGGGGTGGTAGAGCAGGGAGACTTTTCACTCCACTCCTTGTGTTGCTTTTGAATTCTGAACCTTGTGAATGTATTACTTATCCAAAATAAATAAATAGAATAAAAATAAACCATGATGACTTTTACAAAGGGGGAAGTAGAGTGTGCTTATGGCAACGCTGGTGGGGCGGGGGCGCCCAGACCTGGCTAGGGGAGGTCAGAGAAGGCTCCCCAGGGGAGAGCGAGCCTGGCTACAGCCTGAAGCATAAAGCGGTGCTGGCTAGGTGGGAAGCTGGAGGGGGAGGGGGACATAGGTGTCAGTGGAAGGTTATGGCATGGGACGATAAAACCAACCTTGCAGTGTCGCTGGGAGGATTAAGGGTGTCCCTAGAAAGTGGCTGGCACACAGCTATTATTATTCCCGAGTTATGGTTGCTGTCATTGGCAGAGGCTAGGGAGAGGGGACCCTAATGCTGCCACTGACTCTACAGAAATATTCCTGGACCCCTGGGTGTCCCTTGATGACAGGAAGTCACACCGCTGCAGCATTTTACAGTTCACACCCATCCAGCCCTGGGTGCAGGAAGACAGAGACGTTCGAAGCTCAGGGTGTCCCGTTCAGGGGTGCCCTTGGCTCCTCTAGAATCAGCTCCCTGTCAAGAATGGGACAAAAACAACCCCAGACTGGCTGTCCATCTCATGTCACAGACCAGGAAGCCTCGCTATGCTGGGAAGGAACAGAAGCCCCTTCCCACCGTAGGCGCAGGCAGCGTGCTGTGCACGGTGATGTGAAGCAGCGTCTCTGAGCACCAGCCACGCACCTGGTGCTGTGCCAAGTGCTTTGCACGGATCAGCTCCTTGTCCTCTCAACCCCCCTGCCAGGAGCGAGGTGCTAGAACCACTACCCCCACCTTACAGATGAGGAAAATGAGGCATGCAGAAGTTAAGTCACCTTCCTGAGGTCACATATTGTCAGTCTTCGGCTCCAGGTGGCCTCGGCCCCCGGCTGGCCCCAAAACAGAGCTCCCATGCCTCACATTTTCCCTGCAGCAGGAAGAGAACCATTTCCTCTGACTCAGCAGAGCCTACTAAGCACACCTAAAACTTTATTTGTGTGCTAGACTTGGAACCTACGGTCACGTCAGTAAGATTCTCAAAATGTGATTTCCAGGGGGAGCAACTCCCGCGCCGACTATATTTAGATGCAGGATAGGGAGGGAGTGGGCCGCTCGCTTAGAGGTGTTCCCTTCAGAATCAGGACCTCTGGGATGTGACTGCCTTAGCCCGACAGGAAGTGCTTCCCTGGGGAGGGGGGTCTGGCCCTGGGAGAGCTGTGGGGTTAGCTGGCCACAGAGAAGCAGAGCTGGTGGCCAAGTCCCCTCTCTCCCTTCCTGGGAGAAAATAGAAGTCCTGTCCTAACCCACAGCTTCATCATGGCCTTGGTGGAGACCTGCCAACTGTCAGGGGTCATGGCCTCCAGCCCCTGGTTGGCTAAACAGACCTTGGAACCCTACAAGACTGAATGAGACTTCTGACCTCTGACTCCTAAAAGGCTAATTGAGACCTCTGACCTCCGTGTTCCTGGCCCCCATCATCCATACCTGGCTGTGGTCATTACAGCGTGTCTTTCCTTCCCTTCCAGACCCGGGAGGGAGGGGCTGCGCACAGCCTTACCTCATGCTCCCCGCAGCCTCGAGCCTTCACCTGAAAGTGTCAGTTGCATTTCATTGACTCCTAAGTGGGACCTTTGACTTTTGACCTCTAGAGAGCAGAAGTCAGCTTCTCTGAGCAGCCAGACCCCAGCCTTGCAATCAGGATTGGCATTCTTTATTGGTGGACCTCCCCGTGCCTTCGTTTCTGCATCATCTGTACAATGAGGACCGTAATACCAACACCTCCATCGTGAAGATGACATTCATTAGTACAAGGGCTTAGAACAGTGCCCGGCACGTTGTCAGCTCTAAACAAGCATCAGCTGCCATTATTACCATTAGTATTACTATCAAGAACATCTGTGTCCCGGCAGCCCCTCGCAAGCCGCCATCTCAGCCCTGCCTGCGTGTCCACCCATGGCCCGAGTCTCTTTGTCCCCGTCCCTCCTCCTTCTCTCTCCCCTGCCCTCCCTGCTCTCTCTCTGCTCCTGCAGCGCTTTCCCGGCTAATAATGCTGCTGTCAGTTCAGATTAGAGCCCATCACGTTCCTTCATCTCAGCTTAAAATTTTTGTGGTTTCCCAACTCTGCCTCAAGTGCTCTACAAGGGGCAAGGCCTGTCCAGCCGGAGGGTGCTTGGGAGGAAGAATGCAGGTTCGTGAGTTCTCCTGGTGGGCTTAGAGAAGGGGCTGGATGGGAGGCGGAGGAGCGGTCAGGAGCTGAGTTCCCCAAACCAGGGAACAAGAGGTCCTAGAATCTCAGCGTCATTGCCTTGGGGTAGATTTGCAGCTCAGCATTGTGTGACTGACAGTGAGACACTGGGGACAGAGTTTTGGTCACTCAGTCTGAGAGGGGTCCCAGGGTTGTGGAATTCTGGAACTGGGAGATTCCTGGCAAGACCCCTGGGCCCAGCCCTTGAGCTGGGGTCATCTCCTCCAGCCACAGCACGGCCTCTCTTTCAGATGGCGTCGTCCACGGTAACCCCTGGACTCTGTCACAAGGCTACCTTCCATAGACCCAAGTTCAAACGACCTCCCCAGCCTCGGGGTCCCTCCAGAACCCTGCGCAAGGCTCACAGGAAGAGAAAAAAGTGGGAGCGGGAGTATGGGCAGGGTTGGATGTGGAGAAGGA
Source organism: Lemur catta (assembly GCF_020740605.2). Taxonomy (NCBI): domain Eukaryota; kingdom Metazoa; phylum Chordata; class Mammalia; order Primates; family Lemuridae; genus Lemur; species Lemur catta. Next base: position 42,211,190 of record NC_059142.1, on the reverse strand, counting down.
GGAAGACAAACCCATGCGTATTGCAACGAGCACTTTCCGTGGGCCGGCCGTGTGCCGAGACTGGGCATGCCTCATCCTACTTCGATCCCACAACAGTGCCCTGAGGTAGGTACTCCTGTGGCTATATTACAGGTAAGGAAACTGAGGCAAAGAGAAATGAAGTCTCTTGCCCACAATCACACGGCTAGCAAGGGGAATAGTGGGATTTGAATTCAGGCTGCAGAGCCCGTGGCGAGGAGAGACAGGAGGAGGCCCCTGGAAGTCTCGGGGCTCTCTCTGGCTACACCTAGCCCTAGAAAATCTGGGTACAGAACCTGAAATTCTCTGTCTGGGTCTTCCCCGCCCTGTGAGTTGGTTATTACGTGTCAATAGCCACATCTAACATCTGTGCAGGGCACTTCTGTTCACAGAGTGTCTTCCACAGGGTAGGCAGGGTGTGAATGAGGAAACGGAGGCTCAGAGAGATGAAGCCTCTTGGCAAGATCATAGGTGGAGGATGACAGAGCCAGAACTCAAACTGAGGTCTTCAGGGGCCAGAAGAGTGGGGACACTGCACTCTGACCTCTCCGATGGACGGGAGTCGTCATTCACCCCACCCCCTACAGCGCCCCCGGCCACAGTGCTGTCCTAAGAGCTGAGAGGCTTCCAGTGGGTACCCAGTGGGGAGGATCTTGTCTGGGCCCCTCAAACCTTCCCCCTTCCCAGCCTATCCATTCAGCTGGGACGATGCCAGTTTGTCTGTAGAGAACACCAGGGCGAAAATTATCACCACCATGAAGTGTCCCCCATCCCACTCCACCTGACAGCTTTCCCGCCGGAAATGTCCTCCCATGTGGCCCAGTCTCATCCTGCCACCAGGTCTGCTCCTTCTTTATGCCCCGCCCTTGCTGGCCAGAGGACCAACCTCTGCAGGGGCCTCAGGGACCCCAGAGCTTTCTTCACTCCAAACTGAATGGTTTAGTGAAATTTAAGTCCTCAGAGATTTGAAGTCCCTCCCTTTACTCTTGGTGGCTGGACATGTCACATCCCTGCTTAGAAACCTTGCCTGTTCATCCCTGGGTGAGCCCCTCAGCTCTTCCCCACCACCCAGCTCACCTTCCCAGACCCATATCTCCACGCCCCTCAAGGTACCCCAGTCATCTGAGCCACGTCACCCGTCCCGTGCCAGGCCTGCTGAGAGTGACTTTCCTTCCTCTGTCCCTCCAACTCACTCCTGCCCAGCCTTAAAGACCCAGCCACAGAAAATATCTCAGCTCCCCCAGAAGGAATCACTCCCTCTTCTGAGCTTCCCGTGTCAGACCGTTTCCCCTGTATGCCTGCACTGGCAGCCCCTGCATTGTGCCCGTCCGTCTGTCCATCTCTCTCTCTACCCCACTGGACTGGGATATCTCTGTGAGCAAGGCCTGGCTCTCATCCACCTCAATTGCTGAAAAAAGTCTTCCCTTTTCCTTCCTGCCTCCTCCCCTCTCTCCTTCAGGAAATATTTAATCAGTCCTGCAATGTGCCAGACCAGGTGCTGGGGGTTCAGGGATGAACAAAAAAGACATGTCTTAGGTTTCATGGAGTTTACAATCTAGTGGAGGATGAAGATAATCAAATACTCACACGACTGATCAAAAGATTGACTACCACTGTGGTAAGTGCTCTGTTCAAGAACTGCAGAGTGCTGGGTTATACAGGCCAGAATTACCTGACCTCTCTTAAGAAGTACCTGATTGTAAGGAGTAGGTTATTGTATTCAAATCTTTCATAGCAATCCAAAATCATGTTGGCTGGCCTCTGGGACCATCTGCGTGGCCAGTGCAGTTTCAGCCTGGGGTCCTTTATGGACCTCAAATCTTTTTTATATATGCTTGCTCAGCCTCATTCATTCCCCCCACCAAGAATTGATGGGGCTCTACTAGGTTGGTCTAGCGCAGATCATGGGTGGAGGGCATCTGCCTGTGGGTCAGTGTAAGTGAGCAGAGTGGGAGAGAGCAGAGCCCCCCCTGAGACCTGCCCCCTAACTTGGGCAGGTCTTTACATGTCATTTGTGGGATCTCCTCGCTGTGAGGAAAGATGAGAACAGCCATCAAGTTCTGAACTGAGGTTGGAACCCTAAAGAAACCAAACTGGGAAGGCTCTGGCTTCTAGTGGCTTCTAGAGAGGTTGGTATGACTGTCAGCAAGAGAAAGAAGCAAGTAGCCCAATTTATTCTCCCAGCCAAGGGCAGATCCTTAGAAGAGCCAAGCTGGCCAGGCAGGGGCTGTGGGTCCCTGGTGGGGCCAGACAGTGGACACCATGCTCCAAGTGTCTCTGTGAGGGTGAAGATATCTTGGTGGACATCTTCATCAAGACACACAAAGAGTGAAGACTAGCACAGCTGGATTAGCACAGCTGGCTGCCTTGACACCACCTAAGGACAGTCTGCCTGCAGCACTCGGCAATCCTGTCCCCGCAGGTGCCTTGGTTTGCAACTCAAGACTGTGCTGCCCACACCCATCCATTCTTCACAGCAAGTGAATTAGCTCCCAAGGTTTGGAAGATGCCTCGTGTGCCCTCTTAGGGGCCACCCCTTGTTATTCACCCAATCAACAAACATCCCCTGAACACCTAGCACGTCCAAAACTCTGTTGGGTTGCAATGGCATGATGAAGTCACCCTGGCCTTGATGGTTAAGGACTAATCACCCAGTTCCTTTAACCTCAATCCATTAGGTATAAATATGGGCTTTGAAGATGCAGCCCCATCCTCAAGGGACTTGCAGCCCCCATGGGACTGACCACATGGTACGGTGACTGACTGGGTCCCTTTCCTTCTCTGGGCCTTGGGCTCCTGCTCTGCAATAACAAGGAGGGTCAGACCTCCTGACCTTGGGTTTTCGCCAGGCCTCGTGCAATTCCCAGGTAGGTTCCGCATATGAGGTCACTGGGCAATGTGCAGGAGTCATCAAGCCCCCCCCAGACAGGGGCCAGGAAACCTACCAATTGGATAATTAGGCTTGCCTCGACCCTTCGTCCCTCGAGGGAGCAGACGGGACTACAGCTGTCCTCCCTATGGGGCGGCGGAAGCACTGGACACTGCGGGGGTCCCCTAGTGGAATGCGGCTGTGGTGGGTGCTGGGACCGCGGGCTCGACTGACTGACAGATCTAAGGCTGCCGCCTGCCACCAGGTCTCCACGGGGCGGCCCGCAGGCCTCCCTCCTGCGGAATGACGAGCCTGCTCCCCCCACCTGGCGTTTAATCTTTAATGCAGCCCCAGCTGCCCTCGGGCAGGACCCATCAACCCACCCGCTCTGATAAAAGCGATAATTAGCTCGTTTCCAACTTTTCGCTTCCCCCTGCACTCTGATGTGTGAGCACTGGGAGGATTCCAGCAAGCTGGCCTGTCCTCAGCCAATTCCCCGGGCGGGGGCCTGCTTGTCCAGCCGCCAGGAGCCGCCCGGTCTCCACAGGGCAGACCTGCCCCGACCTGCTAGAGCCCACCTTCCTCGGTGATGGCCCCTGCCCACACCACAGCAGAGCCCACTGCAAGGTGGCCTTAGACCCCCGGGGGGCCATTCGTCCACATCCGTCCCCAGGCATCGCCCTGCTCCCAGGGCAGGGAGCCCAGCCTGGGTTCAGCCGCCGGTCATTGTGGAGGCTGCTGGCTTGGGATACCCCTACCCCCGCCCCGCCAAGGACTTATAGTAACTAACTTGTACTCAGAGCCCTACGGAGCACTTCCAAATACCTCGGCTCGGAGTAGCCCAGCCCAGGGCTTAACCTTGCAGGTCAGGAGCTGGGCTGCCACTCAAATCTCAGCCTCCCCATTTGGGTTACGAGAAATGTAACCTCTCTGAGCCACAGTCCTCTCCCTGGTGAGATGGGGACGGTAACAGCTGTGCCTGCAGTGTGGGCTGATGTGCGGGTGCAGTGAGGTGCTGCACAGACGTGCTTGGCACAGCGCCTGGCCTGTCTACGCGCTCTGCCCCGGCCATTGTCCACACTTCTCATTCTCTGCACAGGCCTCTAGGACACTATCATTACCCTATTTTGCAGAAGTGCAGAAAGGTTGTCACTTTCTCAGATTTTATTTTCTTAATAATCGATGTATCCAGTCCTCGCAGCAACTTTGTGTGGCAGGCCCCGTCATTCCCATTTCGCAGAGGAGCAACTTTCCCAAGGTGACATGGCTGGAAATGTTGGGTGCAGAAATATTCTTTCTGCTTCTCCTAGATGCGTGCCTCGCTGGGAGCCATCTGCTGGTGGGGAAGCCGCCCGTCCAGCCACCGGCTGCCAGGGCCTGAGGGTGCAGGCGGGGTGGGGGCAGGACCTGACCTGAGCTTGAGGGACGGAAGCTTGGTGCTGGGCAGGGTCTCAGAGGGGCAGCTGGTGGAGGGAGCGGTGGCTCCAGCTGGGGACTGAGAAAAACCAAGGTCAGTGCACAAGTCACAAGCTGGTCACGTCAATCACAGCCACTCTCGAGGCAAAGCGATGGCTGTGCCCTGCCTCTGTTTCCCTCCATCCCCAGACTGTGTGCTGTCTTCTGGTGACATCCTTCCCACTCACTGTCCCCTATTCCTCCTGGATTCCTGTGCTCAGTTGGGAGGGGAGTGTGTGGGAAGAGAGTCACACAGCATTGGCCTGGGCCCCCAAGGGCATCTAGGGCTGGACACCCCCCACCAGCGTCCAGGCCAGAAGAAGTGCCCAGTGTCAATGCTCTGGGGTCTCAGTAGGGCCTTGCAGCTTCAGGTAAAATGCTACCGACCGTGACTTTCCCAGAGGTTCCTGAGGGGACTACAGGGGACCCGCAAGTTGGTTGATGTGCCCGGGGAGGAGGTCACCAGACGAACAGAAAGAGAACTTCAGAAGAGAAAGACTCGCACTGTGACTGCTTGGGTGCCAGGAGCCCTCGAGCTGCAGCTCAGCAGTGCCAGGCAGACTCCGGCTCACCTCCCCTTCCTTCCCGACCAGCTCCAGCCAGTGCCCACAGGCTCTGGGCCACCTAGTGCCAAAAGGCTGCTGACACCTGGAACTGTGAACCTCCGTCACTCACATCACAGGAGAATCAGTGCCCAGACTGCCCAGGGCTTCTGAAGTGTAGGGCCACTGCCTCCAGTGGTGGTGAATAGGACCACTGACGCCTAGAATCAGAGGTTACCATTAGCCAAGGCAACCTTCCCACTCAGGGTCACCATCACCGGGTGCTGTTGACACCTGGAACCACCCAGACCACAGGACACAGGATCTAGAACCCCAGAGGAGCCCATTCAGAGCTGCCATAAACTCTAACCCTCGGGTCCCCATGAGCCAGGATTTGGGGCCATAGTGTTACTGATGTCTGGTCCATCCTCAGACTCGTGTTGGTTTGAGAAGCTTCAAAGTGAGGCCCTGTCGGTTCCTGGTGAATGGCTTTTCTTGCACAGGCTCTGGTGTAGCTTTCTTCATTGATTGCTCCACGGTGAAATATCACAGAGACTCCAGGACCTCTTGTTCCACTGCCTGAACCAAAGGGCTCCTTGCCCACCTTGGTCCTGGGTTCTGGCTGTGAACTTTGCAAAGAGGAAAACAAGAGGTGCCATATGGGTGCGTTCTGCATACCCAGTGTCCCAGGTGAGGACTGTCCAGTGAGGCAACAAGTGCATGGCCTACTAATGTGGTCCTCTCTTTTCTGGAAAATACACTGGGGAGTGGGGTCAAAGGACATCCTGGAGGAGGAAGCATTAATGCCCCGGAGACAAAGCAGAGTGTTAGGGGGATGGGGCCTGGGGCCAAGGCCACCCTAAACCACATTGTCTCCATCCTATCCACCCAGGGGCCAACATTTCTCCACATTTTTCAGCCTTGGACACAACTATGACCTGCCGAGATAGCCCAGGGAAAATGTTGGAAAGAACTTTTCTTTTTCCACTTCTCCCATCCTCCCCCAGCTAAAACATAAATGGCTTCAGAATACCACAAACCTGCACAGAAAAGGTTCCAAACTGTTAACAACTGAAATCTTACTAACATCAACAAAAAACATTGCACATTTCAAATAATTCCCATGGGATGCCTTGGCCTGCTGCCCCCAGGGTTTCCACTGCCAAGTTCAAGGGTGCCCCAGGAAGAGGGCTGCTTGGCTGTTCTCTGCCTGTTCCGGCCATGGCCTGGTGTCATGAGACCTGCCTCATCTCGGGCACACCTGGGGCCTCCAGCCACCCCACTGTATGTGAGCAGGGCACAGGTGAGACCTGGAGAAGGAAACCAAAACTGGGGACAACAGGGCAGGCAGGAAAGACAGGAAGCAGGTAAAGAGGAGAGACAAACAAACAAAAATAAAAGTCATGCTGGGGGCCCTTGCCTCACAGACTCTCAGGATTCAGGGGAGGGTTGTCCTTGTCTACTGGAGCCAGATCCAACAGAGACTCAATTATATCAACATATTTCAATAGCAGTAACAGCAGCACCTCACATTCTTCATACCTTGTAACACTCATACACTACTGGTGGGAATGCAAAATGGTGAGATTTCTTTGGGAAATAGTCTGGCAATTCTTCAAAACATTAAACATTGAGTTACCATATGACCCAACAATTATATTACTAGGTATTTACCCGGGGAATTGAAACATATGTCCACGTAAGAACGTGCACATGAATGTTCATTGCAGCATTATTCCTCATAATGAAAAGGCAGAAACACCCCAAATATTCATCAGCTGGTGAATGAATAAATAAATTGGGGTATATCCATACAATGGAATATTATTTGGCCATAAAAACAAATGAAATACTGATGCACGCTACAACACAATAAGTCTTGAAAACTTTATGCTAAGTGAAAGAAGCCAGATACAAAAGACTATATATATATTGTGTGATTTCATTAGTATGAAAAGTCCAGAAGAGAAAAATCCATAGAGAAAGAAAATAGATGAGTGGTTGCCTAGGACGTGGGGGAGGAGGGAATGGGGGTGATTGCTAATAGCTGTGGGTTTGGGGGGAGGTAATGAAAATGCTCTGGAATTAGACAACGGGGATGGCTGTACAATTCTGTGAATACACTGAAACCCGCTGCATTGTGTACTTTGACAGGGTGAACTTTATCGTGTGTGAGTTGTATCTCGATGGAGCTGTTACTCAGAACATGCTAGGAGACTGCGTTAGGTGGGTTGTTGTTATTTAATTCTTACAGCGACCCCACATTGGAGGTGGGGAGAAGTATAGTGGCGTGTTTAAGGGGACAGACTTTCCAAACTAGAAGGGCACAACCTCAGCTCAATCCCTTTGTTCAGGGACCTTGAACAAGTCACTCAATCTTCATGAAACTCTGAGTCCTCATGGGCACAATGATGTGCACGTCATCCACACAGCCCAATGCCTGGGGAACAGGGAGTGCGCAGGCATCAGTGCTACAGATGGAAAGTAATCTAACAGCAGTATGGGTTCACAACCTCCTCCCACCCTTTTCTACTTCTCCAGCCCCCTGGAAGTATAGTCACCCTTAGAGGATGAGGATGGTGAAGAACAAAGAGAAGCAGCAGCACTTACCAAAGTCTGCATCTCCACGGTGCTCAGCATTGCAGCATGCGGTAGGCTGGGGAGGCTATAATTCTAGCTAATCTCTATCAGGCACTTTGGCAGCACATTTATATATATTTTTTCCTTTCCATTTCATCCAAGAAAATAGTCTGGGTGGAGATACTATGCACTTATTCATTGCTGAACACCATCTACAGGCCAAGCTCTGTGTTCTGGGTCCTAAGAGGGTAGGGATAGAGACAGACCAGGGTCTGGCCCGCATGGGGCTTCCATGGTAGTTGGGGGAGGTGGATAATAAGGAAATTGAACCAATGACAATGTATTTCCCGATCAGCTATAATGCCATGAAAATAAATCAAATAAAGGCAAAAGTTCTACCCTGTATAGGTATTGAAAGAAAATTTCTCTGAAACACTGGTAAGGCAGGAGGAAGGCAGCCGAGGAGAAGGGAACTGAAGTGAGAATAAGCCCAGCACATTTAAAGGACAGCAAGGCCAACGTGGCCGGAGCTAGGCGGCCAGGGAGAGCGACACAAGGCACGGCCAGTGAGGTGGGCAGGGCACTATTCCACAGAGCGAGCAGGTTGCACGAGAGACTTGATGATTGTATCCAGCGCGGTAAGCAGCATGGGAAGGTTCTTCAGACTTCTTAGAGGAAGGACGCTGGAGAGAATAGCAGAACCCCAAGGAATAGCTCCATCTGATGTCTCTTCATAGGCAACTGAGTGAGGGTTGAGTCATTTGCAGCAAATCCTTTGGTTCCCGTTGGCAACGTTCGGCTTCCTTGTACCATCTCTGGGCAAAATGCAGCAAGATCTTTACCACTGAGATTCTTTCCGGTGCCTGGTCCTGATCCAGGTAGGGAAGCAGCCTCCCTCCCCCCAACCCTCCTCCAATGCTGCCCTCCTAAAGCGTCTTCTTGCTGGGCGGGCTGCGTGGGGCACCTGGGTTTAGGTGTCATTTTTCCTTTGCTTTAGTCAAGCTCAGTCTTTCGCTGTAAATTGTTTATGAGGAAGTGGAGGCTCACTCATGCCTACTCAGGCAAACTTTGTCAGAAAGAGAAGGGGGGGTATCTGGGATGGGGAGGGTAGAATGTACTAGAATTTATTTTCCCCTTAAGATGTGGGGTTCAGAGTAATTCAGTGGAAATCTAGGTAAGGGAATTGTGTGTGTGTGTGCATGTGTATGTGAGAGAGAGAGAGGCAGAGAGAGAGAGAAAGAGAGAAATGCATGGCAGGAAGTTTTTAAGAGTTTTAACAACAAAGGAGCAGTCTGCAGACAAGCAGTCAGTCAAGGAGGGAAACAAATGGGCAGAGCAGAAGGCTGAGAAAGGCAGGGGTGAGTTTACCTGCTGCTTCTAAGTTAGAGGGATAAACACAAAACATTTGGGGTTTTCATAGGGTCACCAACAGAGACTGTGAGGAGCCCGCCCATAGCCAGCTCCCGCTTCTCCACGATGGCAAGAACCCTGATTTTGATCAGAAACCCATCCTCCCTTGGGGAAGGGAGCTCCATCCCCAGCTCGGGGTGAATCCTGACTCACCTATGTCCTTTTTCCTTTTCAGAGATTGATTTGAGTACAAGCAGGTGATGCAGTGCTAGCCAATGAGAGTTGAAGGGACATTCTGCTGGGGGCTGTGGGAAAAGTCTTCTCTTACAAAGGAATGCAAGAAGAAACTGTTAGTCTTATGTGTCAGTTATTTGCAGTATTGCCCTGCAGTCTCTGGATGTGTGGCAGCCGCTCTGGCACCACGAGGTGACCTGACAGGCCCTTGGAGGGTGGTCAGACAGAAAGACAGAAAAAATCCAAGTTCCCAGTGGTGTCATTGAGCCCCTGAATTGACTGATCCAGAGCTTCCCTACCTCTGGCCTTCCTGTTGTATTAGATAAGTGTTCTTGTGTCCTAATTGATGTTGTCTCTCTCACTAGAAAACAACTGAAGGTAAGAACCATGGCTTCTTCCTCCCTGGATCTCCAGCACCCAACACCAAATCTGGCTTATTGTCGGTGCTCAACTGATGGATGGATGGATGGATGGATGGGTGGGTGGGTGCGTAGGTAGGTAGGTAGATGGATGGATGGGTAGGTAGGTAGGTAGGTAAATGGATGGATAGGTAGGTGGGTGGGTGGGTAGGTGGATGGGTGGATAGATGAATGGGTGGATGAGTGAATGGATAGATGGATAGATGGGAGGGTAGGTAGATGGATGGATGAACGGATGAGTGGATAGGTGGATGGATGGAGCTCACCCTCTCTTGTAGCAACTTTATTCCAGCATCTATTGTTCTAGTTCTCATCATACCCTTGATCAAGGTCAGAGTGGACTGAATAGGCATAAAGTTCCAAACTCAGGATACCTGCACGAAGCCTTTACATGAACACAGGCCTGAGCTCTGCTTGGAGCTGACAGGAAAACTTGGACCTTCCCAGCATCGATCTCAGAAAGAGCTCTCTTACCCAGGGTTTCATACAGAACTCTGCCTCTCACTTGAAGATGAGGCGCTTCCATCTCTTTGGGGTCCCCACCCTGGGCCTCCACTTCCCAACACACAAAGCAGGAGTTGCTCAACACTACCATAAAGCTGTGGGATCTGAAAGCAGGCCTTCACGCATTCCAAAGCCTCAGTTTCTACAATGGATACAGGGGAGCTGCAGTGGCCCTGGTGAGATGACCTTCTTAGACGGCCTCAGTCACAGGATCCATACATAGGTCCCCTGTGAAGATGATGCTTGCAGTAACCCACTTCCAGCAAGAGTGGGTAGCAGCAGGAAGACACAGTTTTATCCTTCTGCCCAATCAAACACTGATCCTTTCTGTACACGTCATCCATGAATGAGAGAGCCAACCCTGGTGTAGGGTGACATCTGTGGTTATGGAAGAGAAGAAAATCTATGGCTCTATCTAGGGATTGCCCATGACCTTGACCTCTTGGGCAATGGACACTGACAGCTAAGTCACCATTCCCAGCAGCCCATTGTGCATCCAGACAGTGTGGCCTCGCAGCCTGGGACAGCCCAGTGGAAGGTCAATCAGACAGCCAAGTCGTTAATTGGTGGCTTCATCCCGCAGGCCCTGTACTGTGTGCGTATGTGTGTGTGTGTGTGTGTGTGTGTGTGTGTGTGTGTGTGTGTGCGCGCGCGCGCGCCGTGGGGTAGAGGAAGAGGATTGTGTGCCTGTGAGTGTGTGTCCAGCCCTGCAGACTAGGGTCCTCGAAGGGACCTGCCCCAGTGTGAAGGAAAGACCCCGCCCAGCAATGACGAAGTGGCCAGGACATCTTTCCACAGCATCTGGGAGGAACGGGCAGGGCCGGATGTGGGCCAATGACCTTCTCCCTTCCTCCTGGAGAGGAAGCTCCTCCTGTGCCACCTTTGTGCTGACCACTGGGTGGTTACAAATGCAGTCCCTGCCTGTCGCTCTCTTCCTGAGCAGTGAGGAGCTGCTTGCTCAGCCCAGCCCAGCCCCCACTCCCGAGAGAGCCAGCCCACGAAGGAGCTCCGCATCCTGGCTTCCCACCACTGCCGGTGGGTGGAGTGGGAGGCGAGGACCAGAGGCCAGGTCAAGGCCTTCACCCCAGCCTCCTCTGGAGCGTGGCTCCCTCACCTCTCCCATAAGAAAATAGGCACAAGGTCGCAAAGGACTTCCCTGAACTAACAGGACAGGGCCAGCAGAAGGATGACGAGATCTCTGGGCCGGCAAGGTGGCAAATAAATTTAGCTTAATAAAACACTCTTATGGCATGTATCATGTTCCCTTTGTAATTATGAGTGTGAACTGTCAGAACCTCACAACAATCCTATGAGGAAGGTGCTATGATTGTACCCACTGTACAAATGAGGAAGTTGAGGCACAGAGAGGTTAAACAACTTGCCCAGGATCACCCATCTGGCAAGAGGCAGCACCTAGATTTGAATTCAGGCTGCAGAGTGGATGCCCTTAACTAACATGCAACCCTACCTCCTAAAGGTACAAACAAAAAAGCACTGCTTGAGCACCATGTGGCAGGTGACTATGCCACAGCTATACTGTGGTTAGGACAGTGAGGATCATGAAGCCCGTATCATGACGGTTCCAAGGGAAATGGGAGGGCAGAGGGAGACAGAGGGACAAATCCCATCTGACAGTAGCACCAACCATGTGATGTGTCAGGGACTTTCAAATACATGACTTAATCCTCACAAAAAAAGTCGTAAGGAAACCAAAGGTCAGAGAAGTCCAGTAACTTGCCTGAGGAGGCACAGCCAGCCACTGGCCCAGCACAGGCCTCTCTGATGGCAAGGCAAGATGGCTTTCCACTACGCCAGGAGTACACACACTAGGACACTGGCCAACGAAGGAAAGGGGGACTCGGATAGTTCAAGTAGCCTGTCAAGGTCAGTAGGAAGGAGGAGGCTGAGCCGGGATTCAAATGCACTTCTGACGCCCCCATGAGCAACGCCAAAGCTCGGGGTTCTTGGCCCTGGTGTTCTCAGGACTGCAGACCTCCACCCAGGGCTTCCCCAGCAGGAAGAAGAGGAGGAAAGTCCGTGCCCTGGTCCTGCCTGGCAGGGAGGGGCTGAGCATGGTGGTGAGTGTTCAGAGGGGGTGCGTTGGGAGGGCCAGCCGGGTGCAGGTGTTGGGCTGGGTGGGAGGACAGCTGGTCCTCTGCGCTTACCTGAGTGGCCTTTCCCACTCTCCAGCCCTAGCTTGTGGCATAAACAAGGCTTTGGTGACCCTCAGTGCAACTCAGCTCCCCTAATTAAAAAAAAAAAAAAGAGTAAAGATTGCCTCTCAAAGTGTGTGCTATTTTCTTAAAAACGGACAGACAAAAAGGCCCCACCAATTTCAATTTTGCCCTGGGCCCCTTAACCACAACTCCATTTGGGGGTGGGGGGCCGGGGAGCTCAGCCCCAGCACTGTGGGAGAGCAGCTGGGTGCCAGCCCCGCCTGGGCTGCCCACCCCCTAATCCCGGACCAGTGGAATGTGCTTGATTCCAGGAGATGTGGAGGGTGGGGGAGCCGCAGTCGGCCCCTTTAAAAAGCCAAGTGTTCAGGCAGGCTGTGGCCCTGCTGTTTGACGGTTCTTGACGGATGAGCCCCCAACCCTCCTGTCCCCCCTTCTCCTGCGCCCCCCTCACTCTGTGAGGTCTGGCTTGTGCAAGGAAGCCTGTCAGTGTCGGGACACGTTGGCCCCATGGCCTGCAGGGGAAGGGGGCCTCTGAGGGACGCCTGCCGTCTGGGCCTCACATCAGAGGGCTCCTCTCGCCCCACGCCTCAGGGTCCTGGGTGCTTCCCTTTCAAAGCTGCAAAATTATCGCCATTAATGCAGCTTGTCTCCTGGAGGCCCTGAAAGTAGGGTGAGGGAGGAAGAGGCCCTGATGGCCCGGGAGAACCCGACTGAGCCGGCCTATCAGGGCAGCGTGTGGAGAGGGAAAGGCACAGGCCGCTTGGTGGGTGTTGAGTGGGGGTTTCGCCAGAGGAGGGTGAGGACTATTAGGAGCACCCTGGGGACTCCCAGGAGCTTGGCTGTGGGCCTCCGTGGAGATGTGGCTCCTGGTGAAGGAACCATGAGGACTTGCAAGGCCAAGGGCAGAGAGAGACGAGGCACGTTCCCAGGGCCAGCACCTGCACCGCCCTGAGAGTGAGTGCTCCTTAAATCCTGTGCCCTAGGTGCCTCCTGTGCCTCACTCTGGTCCTGGCCCTGAAGCCTGAGTCACCTCCAACAGAAAGCCCACCTTGACTACCTTCATACCCCATTCCGAGACTCTTTGGATCCAAGGGACCTCAGAGGACCCCAAATGGAGGAGTACTCCGTCTGGAGAAGTGGGGGCCCAATTTGTGCATCAGTAAGTGCAGGCCCCGCACTGTCAGGCTGGGGTGGGAGTGCGTTGGGTGGAGGACATGCCATCTAGGGCAGCTCTCTGCCCGCAAGGAGCCTGCAGTCTCATAAGGAGCCAAAGGTCAAACTCCAGACCTGCATTGCCCAGTAGAAAGGTAGCAGGAGCTATGCACGTGAGCCATATATTTAATTTTAAATTTCTAAAAGTCATATTAAAAAAGGAAAAAAAAACCAGGTAAAATTAATTTGAATATATTTTATTTAATCAAATACATCCAAAATATTATTGTTTCAACATGAAAACATAAAAAAGTATTAATGAGATATTTCACATTTTACCCTTTTTTGTACTGTCTTTGACAGCTAGTGTGTGTTTGACACTGACCACACGTCTTGATTTGCACTAGCCACGTTTCGAGTGATCGGTAGCCACGCATGGCTAGCAGCTAGTGTGTGGGATGGCACAGCTCTAGACAGTGTGGCTCAGGCCACGGGAACAGCACGTTCATTTCAAGGGGAGCAAAACTGAGATGAGATGCACCAAGGTGCAGCGGGTCTGGGGTGTGGAGAAGGGGTTATAGATTCCTTCTTGGAGACTTTTCGGTCTGGGTTGGGATGGGCTGCTCCTCCTGGCAGGCTGAAGGCAGTCAAGGTGGGGGGCTGGTTCCCGAGCTCTGGCCCAGGCCTGAGGTTCTGGAATCCCTCTGTCTGCAGGGCCTCACCTGCTGCCCTGTCACCTGAGAGGCAGTGTGAGGGAGGGAGCTGAGCACTGGACTGGGAGTCAGGACATGAAGGTTCCAGCTGGGCTTTGATCGTATGCAGGTCACATCCCTGCCCTGTGCCTCAGTTTCCTTCTGGGCAAATGAGGAAGCTGATGGGGGGTTTACACTTTGTTGATTATCAAGGGCACAGAAGGAAATTACTCAACACTCCCACCTCCCACCCCACACCTGAAACTGCCGGGACTCACTGAATGGCAGAGATGAATGGGGAGGAAAGAGGAGCCCCTGCGTGCTCTGGGCAAGCCCGTGGGGATGCAGCACAGAGGACTTCTAGGTCACTCCACCTGCCAAAAGCAATCTCCCCCTCCACACTGGCCTGTCGCAGCTTGAGTCAATTCAGAGACGTATATCAAGCCCTCCAGTGCACCAGGTCCTCAAAGTACCACCGATCAAGTGGCTCTCACGGTAGGACAAGGCGTCCTTACCCCACACGTAAATGAAATAATTCCTGAGACATCCCCTTAGCCCACTGCCTGCCCAGCCTGGAGTAGTTGAGCAGACTCATGTGCAGATGCAAGCAGGGTTTTGTCCTCAAGAGGCTTATGGTTCAACCTGGAGACTGATTATACATGGAAAGTCAACACGCCCGTGAGAATGATAAAGACAAGAGGGTTGAAAGGCCGCCACTGCTGCGGTGGTCAGGAAGGCTGCTGGAGGAGTTGGGATCTGAGCCAACTTGGAGGAGGGGACACGTCACTTTAGGAGCCAGCAAAGGCCCACAGGTGTGAGAAAACACCACTTTGAGCACCCTGGGTAGGACCCCTGGACTTGAGCCCACGGTCAGGTCAGCAGGGCAGGGAAGAAGGGGCTCTGAGTTTAGGAGGGAGAGGTGGGTCTGTCCGGGGAAGACGGAGTTCCAAGCTAAGGAAGCAGTAGTGGGGAGCCGCCGATGGTTCCTGAGCAGGACTGACGTGCATAAGGCGGTGTCTGAGGCAGACGAAGCAGAAGGCAATATGCTTGGAGACGCAGTGGGTGAGGGGCAAAAAGCTTCTGTGACACCTTCTGTGACAATGACACTCAAATCTTGTGCAAAACCCTTTCATTCTCCTCAATCTTCCTCCAACTCAGTGAAATATATACAGTGGGTACTGTTGTCCCCATCTTACGGATAAAGAAAATGAGGTTCAAAGGAATTAATTAATTTTTCCAAAGGGACCAAATTGGAGAGTCAAACTCAGGTTCTGTATATCAAAATTCTGAACTCTTTCCACTATCCCATGTCTTACTGGTACAGGAAAGTGGGGACCCAGAAGGTGGAGACAGATGACCGGAGAAGGGTCCCCAGAGAGGGAAGTATATTCAGAGAAAGTAGAACTCGCTTGACCTGAGCATCCCTTCAAAGTATTCGCACTTAAATGCTGATCTGGTGTCTGATCCAACTGGTGCTTAAACCCCCAGGCTGGGAGTCAGCACAGCCTGGGTTCAGGTCTCAGCAGGCCACTTACCTGCTGTGCACCTTTGGACAATTTACTTAATCTATAGATGAAGACACCTGCACACAAGAGGCTTGGAAGGCATGAATGAGATCGTTGTTATTATAATCCTGGGGAGACTGATCTCCTGGTCAGTCCCTCAAATCTAAACTAAGCCAGCCCAGTGCTCGATGTGTTGACATGCAAGTCTCCCCCTCCTCTACCATCAACCAGGAGACCACCACCCTCCCCCTGTAACTTCTCCCAGCCTTATGCCATGCTGCCTGCCTCAGACCTCCTCTCCCAAGGATGCCCACATGTACACCCCCTGTTCCATGTGGCCCCCAAAAGCAGGGGGCTCCGAAGGCATTCCTCCAGTCTGGGAGGGCTTCCTTGAGACTGTGCTGAGCACTGGGAATGTCTAACGATCATGGAAATCATTTAGCAAGAGAAAAAGCCTCATTTAGCAAGAGAAAAAGCCAGACCTTTGCCCTGGCCCCGCTCACAGGTGATGGGGTTAATCGGGAATTCTCTTTCCCTCACTCAGGGCTGCTGGTAGGGGTCCAGCTCCCCAATGACCTGGGGACACATTAGTCAGTGATAAGTCGGGCTTTCCAGCCCCTTTTATCCTGTTTACAATACACTGGCTTCCCTTAGACAAAACCCTTCTCCCCTGCCTTGCTCCTGGCTGTTATGGCTACATGAGACAATTTGCTGATGGACTCTCCCAGGAAGGCAGCTTCCCTGGAGTCCCCTTCCCACCTCCTACAGCACCCGGGGCAACATCCCCTCCACCTGGTGGGTCCTGGAGGGGGCCACAGATTTTTTTTTTCCTCATCTCATTGCAGCCTCTGAATTCAGAAATGTCATCCTTTCTGTCTGCTCAGCTTTAACCCACGGGGTCAGGGAGCAAATCCAGACATGGTGAGATTAGGTTTCTCTGGCTTTGGGCTGGAGGTGACTAGGGTTGTTTGTTGCTGTCCAAAGCAGAAGCAATCAGAGGTGTCTATTTATCTGAGACTAGGGCCTTTTTGGGTCAAAAAAGGCCTGATGATCCAGCAGCTACTGGAGGGCAGTGCATGACTGCAGCCTGGTCCTAGTCCTCTTCTGCCACTAACAAGCTTGGTCTGGCAAGTTCATTTCTCTGAAGCTCAGTGTCCTTGTCCAGAAAACCAGGATGGTGATGCCGTCTTGTCTTCCATCAGGTGGTTATAAGCACAGAATGAGAAACAGTTGTGAAAGTGCTTAAAGAGGAGGCATTTTATTTATTGCTTCTATGCTGATTCCAAATGACGACTCTTTCAGCAAGACGGGATCCACTGCTGGGGGGAGTTTTTAATTACCTAAATGTCAATTTTCAAATAATTCTAGGCTTCCAAAATGCCAAGCAGGCAGAAGACTCAGGAGAACGAGTTGATGAAATGAAGTCCATTTCAAGGCAACAGATATTTAATAAACATCTACCTCCCACCGGGCTGAGCTGGATGCTGGCGAAATAGGGGGATGAAAGACACATCTTCTGCTCTCAGGATCGTGACCAGAGAATTGGGACCTCTGTGACAAGTGCTGATGGGGAGCATGAGGTGCTGAGGAAGCACGGGAGAGGGGCTCAGGGGCACTTCCCAAGCAAGGTGAAGCCAGAGCTGAGACCTGAAGAATGAGTGAGAATAGGCCAGGCCTGAGACAAAGGGAAGGGTGTCTGAGGCACAGGGAATAGTGCATGCAAAGGCCAAAAGACAACAGAGGCCCTGTGAGGGGAGCTGCAATTAACTTTAGTGAGGATGGGGGAAGAGGCCAAGGGTGAGGCCAGTAAGAAGGGCTCTATCTGCCAAGACAAGAGTGTATTACTGTGCTCTGTAGGTGCCAGGGAGCTAGCAAAGGGATTACCACGTGGGTTTTTTTTGAGACAGAATCTTGCTCTTTTGCCTAGGTTGGGGTACAGTGGCCTGATCATATCTCACCATAACCTCACACTCCTGGGCTCAAGCAATCCTCCTGCCTCAGCATCCTGAGTGGTTAGGACTACAGGCATACACCACCATACCCAGCTAACTTTTAAGAATTTCTTGTGGAGACAGGGTCTCCTTATGTTGCCCAGACTGGTCTTGAATTCCTGGCTTTGGAGATCCTCCCATCTCAGCCTCCCAAAGTGCTGGGATTATAGGCATGAGCCACCACACCTGTCCTTTATTGATTCTACTCCTGCTGTTAAGCCCATGAACACTTCTTGCTCCTACCCAGGGAAATGGTACTTTGTATCAATTGTAGCATATATTCTACTTCATAATGTAGCTTGAGGGTATGATCAGCTCTCCCGACTGTAAGAGACATGGGAGATTTGAGGGCTGTGTCTTGCTTGTGTTTGTATCCCCAATATCTGTGCATGGTACGTAGTAGATGCTTAATAAACATTAGAATAAGTGGAAAAATTAATTTTAGGGAAGGAATGTACATGGGTGGACAGTCTCTTCGGACACCAAACTGGGTGGGATCCAGGAAAATAGAGCATCAATTTGTCAAAGGAAGAGGAACATCTCCTCCCTTGGGAGGAGCTACAGATAGATAAGCTTGGCAGGATAGAAATGGGATAGCCTATGTGGAAAGGAAGAAGTGTCCAAATCCAAGTCCCAACTCAAATGCCACCACCTTCATTAAGTTTTTCCTGAATCTCCTCCCAGAGTCTATCCCAGCTGAGCTCAACCTTTGGATCTTTCTGGATTTTCTACCTTTCAGAATGTTTATTCGTATTGTTAAGGAAAATTTACAGACAGCCGTTAGCTGGGACTGAGCTCCTGCACTGGGCCCAACAGAACAAACCTAAGTGGACTTACTCATGCTGAAGTTTGACACCACCAAGCCGAAACTAAGCTGTTTATTTGATCTTTCAAAAAGAGAGAGAGAATAGCCATATTCCCCATGATAGAACCCTCTGCTTTAACCTTTGCAAGTAAAATAACTCCGAAATGACCAATCCGCTTCTTGTTCTGTTTCTGCTTTGCTCAGCCCTTTTCTGTCTATAAAGCCATCCTCCTCTGCTCAGCTTACTGGAACATTCATTCTACTTTTATAGAATGAGGTGTTGCCCAGTGCTACAATCACAAACAAAAGCCAGCTAAGATCTATAACCAAACTTGTTGTAATTTTGTCTTTTGAAAGTATACATATCTTACTTTCTTTCCTTGATCGCAAAACTCTTTGAGGGCAGGAGGAACCCGGTTTTCCCCACATCAGACACAGAATTACCACCCATTCATGTGGGGTTATTTGGTGGATAAATAGGAATGCGGGCAGATGGGCAGGCGAGTGAGTGGACAAGTTCGAGAAAGGAAAATCTTGTGCCAGGGAACCCAGTGAAGAGCGAAATCTCCAGACCCACAATCAAATGGTTTAAAGCGAAGGCAAACAGACATCCTCCAGCTCTCTCCCCCGCAGGTAGAGCAGGTGCCCGCGGCTTGCCTTCGATTTTGCTCTGAGGACCTCTCGTCAGTACCCCGCGACTGTCCTTTCCAATGCCTGACTCAATCCTGAAGCTGGCCTTCGGCAAAACCCTACACCTTCTGAGCCTCCATGTGAGGCCAAGCTCTGACTACACCCATGCTTCCGTTGTCGGGTCTCCTTTCTCGTTCCCCTTCTCCGATCTCGCAACCACCGCCAGTAAGGCGCCCGTGCGGGCAGCCCTGGACGGTAGGGGAGGAAGGGTCCTGCGACCGGAAACCGGAAGCCGGAAGGGGGGCTGTGAGGACGTGTTTCGAGGAAGCCAGAGCCGGGACTGGCGCGGCCGGCGAAATGGAGCCGCTGTACCAGCAAACGCACAAGTGAGGGTCGCGGAGGGGAGCGGACGGGGACTAGGCTAGGCGAGGCCGGCCCCTAGGGCAGGGACCTTGGACGTCTGCCTCTGTAGAAGCCGAGTCCTTCCGCCGGGGCACTGCCAGGGCGGCTTGAAAGTGCCGAATCCGTTGGTCAGCCGCGGACAGTGGGGCCCTGCCTGGGGCCCAGATACGTTGGGCAGAGGGCTGCTGAGGTCTGCAAGTCCGTGACCACTTGCTAGGTAGAGTGGGCTGAAGGGAAAGCAGTACCTGCGCTTTGTCCAGCACCTGCCAACTCGGTGCTTTCGGTTGGTGAGCTGGTGGGGAGACACGGAGAAGTAGGAGACACGGCCCCTGCTGATAGGACTTCACTGTTCTGTTGGACAGTCAAGGCACATACGAAAAAAGTATTTTTATTCCTATCTGACTTACGCTAAAAAACGCATTTTTATGGTACAAAGAAATTGCTGTACAAGTAGCATTTACTGTTATTACTTGTTAATCATATCTGGTTACAGGTTACCTTTAAGGAAATCAAATTTTGGGGTAGCTTCTCTTAACTTAAATTCCTAGGTAGTTCCTTTATTTATGTTGTCCTTCGTTTTTGGAACTTGCTGAGATATGTTGTTGGGTATGGTGATAGGGGCCATACTTATACTAATTTTTTTGAAAAGCAATTTTATGATTTTTTTATTGTAAAATATACACACAATATAAAATTTTACCATTTTAACCATTGAGTGTACAATTCAGTGACAATAAGTACATTCACAATTCACATCACCACTATTTCCAGAACTTTTTCATCCGAAACAAAAACTCTGTACCTATTAAACCATTCCTCCCTTCTAGAGCCCCTGGTAATCTCTTCTACTTTCTGTCTATAAATTTACCTATTCTGTATACCTCATGTAAGTGGAATCATAGTGTTTGTCCTTTTGTGTCTGAATTATTTCACTTAGCATAATGTTTTTAAGGTTTATGTTGTAGCATGTGTCAGGACTTCATTCCTTTTTATGAGTGAATAATATTCCATTGTATATACCACATTTTGTTATCCATTCATCTGTTTTTTTTTTTTTTTTTTTTTGAGACAGTCTCCCTTTGTTGCCTGGGCTAGAGTGAGTGCCGTGGCGTCAGCCTAGCTCTCAGCAACCTCAAACTCCTGGGCTTAAGTGATCCTACTGCCTCAGCCTCCCGAGTAGCTGGGACTACAGGCATGCGCCACCATGCCCAGCTAATTTTTTTTTTATATATATATTTTTAGTTGTCTATATAATTTCTTTCTATTTTTAGTAGAGACGGGGTCTCACTCTTGCTCAGGCTGGTCTTGAATGCCTGACCTTGAGTGATCCACCCGCCTTGGCCTCCCAGAGTGCTAGGATTATAGGCGTGAGCCACCGCGCCCGGCCTCCATTCATCTGTTGATGGACACTTGGATTGTTTCCACCTTTGGCTATTGAGAATAATGCTGCTGCCAATTCTGGTATACAAATACATGTTTTAGTTCCTGTTTTCAATTTTTTGAGGTATATGCCTATCCAATTTTAAGAACGTTCACATTTGTGCTATGTTTCTGTTCTGATGAAAACACTTAAAATCATACTCCCAGGGCGTGGAAATGAAATAAAATAGGCACTCAGCCTCCCTAATGAATTGACAAAAAATGAAATGTTTTGGAGTGTTAGGAATGAGAGGATGATGATCGTCTTACTATTTTATTTTCTAAGTTGATGGGTTTCTTTCTTTTTACGTTGGCAATGAAGTGTTTGATTTAGTTGGGTGAAAATATAAAACCTACTTTGTAATGACAGAATTTGCTTTTTCACTGGGATGTCCTCTTCTCATAAAAATTATAGGAAGGTACTCAAAACTAGTCGGTGAGTCATTGGGAAAAGGAATGAAACAGAAAATTATGCACATGTTACTAAGAAAGGGCAGATCTTTTACAGTAGCAAGACACGGTTGTCTAGTAGTGCCTTAAAGTTAATGTTATGTATGATCTTATCTGGTTAGTTAATTTGGTTAAAGGACATTTCCCAGAAGGCCAGGGACCCAGTTTATTTTCAAGAATAATTTTGTTCAGAGAGTCTCTGATTGTACCTGTTACCAGTACAGCAAGTAGCTAATTGCAGAGAAATCTGTGTAGCTCAGAAGAGGAATATTAAATGGTGTCTCAAATAAGATTTGTGGAGTATAGATGAACTACTTGCCTCTGTAGGCCTCCAACAACCCACCTCGGACTCTAACAGGGCTTGCCAACTTTTTCTGTCAAGGGCCAGATAATAAATGTTTTAGGCTCTGTGGGCCTTACAGTCTCTGTGGCAACTGCTGAACTCTGCTATTTTAGCAGGAAAGCAGCCTTAGACAATATGTAAACTAATTGATGTGCCTGTGTTCTAATAAAATTTTATTTGTAAAAACAAGCAGAGGGCCACTTTGCCCCACCACTATTAGGCCCTCTACTACCCAGTCACTTAGTCATTCAATGAGCATTTGTTGAGCACCTACTATGTGTTGGGTACCATTCTTCGTGCTGGTAATACAGCGCTGCCCTCAGGGAGTTTACTTTCTTTTATGCTGCATTATGTTACTGTGTGCCTTTCCTCTCAACTGCTGAACCAGGAGTGGGAGTTCTGGTTCTAGACTTCCTTGCTTTGTTTTCCTCATCTGTAAAACAGTAGTTTGGGCTGGTGAAACTGTAAGGCTGCTTTCAGCTCCATAATACTGGTGATTGAGTGTCTTTCAGAGGAAGCACAGGGAGTCCTATGAGCACCAGCGATTAACTTTTGCAACTTGCAGAGATTGATGGTTGTAGCTGAGTTGACACAACAGTAACTGAACATACTAATTTTACTGGAACTTTGAACCCAATTTATGATTATCTCTTGTCATGTTCCTGAAAGTACATTGTAATTAGATCAACATTTTAAAGTTAGATATCTTGAAAATTCCTGATCTAAACAATGAATGAATGAAAAAATGATGAAAAACAGAATAAACATTTTATACTTAAATAATATTTCATTAAGATGAACTTTATAGAGGAGCTAATAGCCAGGCTTCTATTTTTGAGAGCCCAATGGTTGTAAAGGTGCCCACATTTGTTGCCTGTGTCATCCAAGATCAGTCCCCTGTCCTAGACCTTATCTCTAGAGATTCTGACTCAGTGGGTCTGGGACACAAGAAGCTGTATATTTCACAAGCTCTCCAGGTTATTTTGATGGGCAGCTGGGTTTAAGATCTATTATTACCTTATCTCAAGACCAATTTTTCCTGTTTCGATTTTGCCCTCTGATGGGGTAAAGGCTAAATGTAGAGAGGCAAAGTGGGTGAAATGAAAATGACGAGATAGTTGCCACTACTTTTAAGTAAAAACAGCAAACTTATGTGATGCTGTGTAGGTTACACAGCATTTTCATATGTATTTGGATTTATAACCCTTTAAATAGTTGTTAGTACCCCTGTTTTACAGTTCAGGAGACTAGGTACCAAGGAGTTAAATTACTTGCTCAAAGTCCCTAAGCTTGTACATGGTAGAGCTAGACTTTCAACCCAGACCTTTCACCTCCAAAACCTTGTTTTCTGCTCACAGTGGTCAGAGGCAGCATCGATGCAAAGTGAGTGTGTATTATGGGGGAGGGGAGGTATGGTTTGATGGACTTTTAAAAAGCAGTTCCATTTAAAAATTCTTTCTACATCTTCTCTGAACCTTTTTTAAAAACAACAACAGTGACCTTTGCTTTCTTGCTACTAATTGTCTGCTTGGTTATATTGTCATCCAAGCCCCCCATGGACCATGCTAGACAAGGCTAAAATTTCTTTTTTCTAATGTCCACTCTCCCAAGTCATACTTGTGTATCTGTCACCTATTCCTTATTGGCTTTGAGTGTGTTGTCTGAATTCCCAGTTCAGTTTGAAACTGATTTTCTACTTGGCATATTAGTAGTTCCCACTCTGCCATTCATACTTGCTTTGTTGTATTACATTTATTTCTTAGGATGAAATGTAGAGATTGGAATACTTTATTGGCTATATCTTCTCTAATTCATTCAAAGCAAATAGAAATTGGATGGGAAACGTCAGTGGATTATGGGCCTGTACAAAAGTGCTTTGATGAACATTCCTGTCATATATGTCTCCTCCTTAGTGGATGCCAGAATCTCTCTAGGACATATTTCTAGAAGGAGAATGCTGGGTCATAGGATGGAGGCATATTTTTTTTATTTGGTTCTACTAGTTATTTATTATCAGAAAGCTATTAAAGTGTTTTAGAAATTTATAATCCTAACATCCATGTATGAGGGTTCGAGTCTCCCTATATCCTTATCAGTGTGTATGTTCTCAGTCTTTAAAATATTTGTCAGTTTGATGGGAAAAACATGATGTCATTGTTTTTTGAGGCTTTTTTTGTTTTTGTTTTTGTTTTAGAGATAGAATCTCACTCTGTCCCCCAGGCTGGAGTGCAGCACCATCATAGTTCACTGTGACCTTGGATTCCTGGGCTCAAGTGATTTCCTGCCTCAGCCTCTCAAGTAGCTAAGACTACAGGCATGCACCACCAGGCCTGGCTAATTTTTTAGTTTTTTGTGGAGACGAGGTCTTGATATGTTGCCCAGGCTGGTCTTGAACTCCTGGCCTCAAGTGATCCTCATGTCTCAGCCTCCCAAAGTGTTGGAATTGCAGGTGTGAGCCACTGTGCCTGGCCAATGTCATTGTTTTTAATTTGTGTTTTCCTAGTAAAGTTGAGTGTCTCCATGTATTTGTTGGCCATTTGTGTTTCCTTTTCTGCCATTTGCCCTTTCACCATCTTTTTAAAAATTGCTGTTTGACTCTTTCTGATTTGTAGCAATTCTTCGTATGTTCTGGACATCAGTTCTTTATTATCTGCTGCAGATATCTTCCAGTCTGTGCCATCTTTTTGTTCTTTTTTATGGTATCTTCGGGGTAAAGAAGTTTTTTGTTTTAATGTAGTCCCACTTATCAGTCTTTTCTTTTGTGGTTTGTGGGTTGGGGGGATTGGTTTTTGTCTTATGTAAGAAATCCTCCTTGAACCTGAGATCATTTATGTACGCCTGTATTTTCTTCAGAAAGTTTGAAAGACTTTCTTTTTACATTTAGATTTTAAAACATCTTGAGTTTATTTTTTTGTGTTACCTGAAGTGTCTTTTTTCTATATGGATAACAAATGGGGCTGTCAGCGTTTATCATAGTCCATTCTTTTCCAACTGGTTTATGTCACCAAGTTCCCAAATATGTGGGACTGTGTCTGGCCTCTATTCTTTCCTCTTGGGTCATGATTAGGGTTTGTCTTTACTTGTCCATTTGAACCTGCACTGCTCCTATATTGTTTTAATTATTGTGGCTTTGTAATAAGTCTTAATAGCAGACAGGACAAGTCATTTCTCCTCATACTTCTTCAGAATTGACTTGGCTATTCTTTGTCCCCTTCCCCCCACCTTCTTACTGTGTTGCTGTTCCTGTTGATAATGCCACCAGCCTTCAGATTTGTTCTGTTAAATCACTGAAAATTTACATCACAGCCTATATCCAGACCTTCAGTGAAGCCTGAATTCTCTCCATGGGTGCTGCCATCCAGCCTCTGTAGCTGTTCCCACAGCTGCCCTGATCCACACGTCGGTCACTTCACACTGCACTCTCCCTTGAGCCCCCACATCCCCCATCCCAGAGTATGCTGGGCTTACCTTGCTGAAGCAGCAGTCTGGTCTCTTAGACTCTAGTAGTGATTTCTAGCTGCTTCTCAGGGCTGCAGGTCTTGTCTAGGAGTCATTTGACAGCCTACCGAGCTGCTTCTGGTGCCCTAGGTCATGTTTAGAGGCCACAGGGAAGCCCTGGGAAAGATTAGACACAAGTTGAAACCAAATTTGGGTGCCTGGTTGGCACTGGTAAATTTGGGGTCATGGTTTATAGAGCTCACAGTGGAGGAAGGTCACTCACCTTTCCCTGCGGGGTTGGGGCTGATGTGAGAGCTCAGCAGGCCCCCTTCACATGGGATCTCATGTGGGGAGACCTCCTCCATAGGCACCAGAAGGCAGTTGTTAGGGCCAGCATGAGCAGTATCCCAAGGACTGATCATGGGGGACCACTAGGAAAGGTTCTGAGGGCGACCTTGGCCAAGCCCTGGGAAGCCTCCAGAGAGTACTCTAGGGCCTGATGTCTGGGACCATGCCGGAGGTTCAGGGTACAGTGTTGCATTTCCAAATGACATGGCAATCCCTCTGTATTGCCAGGGAAAGATGTTTACCAAATAGGAGATCCCTATCTTTCAGGGCCTTCCTCTGAATGATTTCCCCCAACTAATCGCCTCATCTCCCTGTCCGCTCTGACTCTCTTGCAAGCAGGCCAGCCTGCTTATAATCCACATGACATGTCTTGCATGCCTTTTTCATACCATTTTTTCCCCAATCTTCCTTTACCAAATTATTTCTCCCTTCAAAGTGATGCTCAGAAGTCCCTCTGTCCACAAAACTTCCCAGCTTCCCCTTTCCCGGCCTCAGCCCTTCTGTTTGCTTTCATAGCTCTTCAGCTTTCTATTTGTTTACACTGATGTGTGTTGGTTTTCTCGTAAATCTTCCCGGGGCTTTTTCATGTCTATCTGGCCTGTCATTCCTAATTACATTGTTTCTCAGGGACAAGGATTAAATCTCCCTTGCCCTTTGA
Organism: Lemur catta; assembly: GCF_020740605.2. Lineage (NCBI taxonomy): Eukaryota > Metazoa > Chordata > Mammalia > Primates > Lemuridae > Lemur > Lemur catta. The sequence goes on along the minus strand of NC_059142.1, from coordinate 42,185,209 downwards.
CTCTTCCTAGTACAGACCAGTGCTCTGCACATTGGGTCATAGAACAGAGTGTAGGATTGGCTGGGTCCAGTTTGAGGTTTATCACTTGCTGTGTGACCCTGAACAAGTTACATAACCTTTCTGGGCCTCAGTCTTATAAAATGAGGATGATGGTAGTAGTTTAATATTAGTGTTAAGATATTAGGATCCATGCCAGAACGTGTAGCCTAAAGTGCCACATACAAATTTTACAGTTCAGTGATGCTGTCAATTTAAATCAGTTACATGTTGGCATCAGAAAAATTGTCTTTCCTGACTGAAGCGCTGTTGATTACTCCTGTCTCACTCATTTCCTCCCTCTTCCTTTGATAGGCAGGTCCACGAGGTCCAGTCTCGCATGGGATGCCTGGAGACGGCAGACAAGCAGTCTCTGCCCTGTGAGTAATTAACTATGGAGACCAGAGTCCTTTCTCTGATGACACGGTGCTAATGGGCTGGGTTTCCTGACTGCGCTCTGCCTCCAGGGCTTAATGATTCAGCGTGGAATGAGTTTTGTTGTTAGGGCGGACAGAAAGACCCCGTGGCAAAGTCACTGATTTCCTGATTGTGCCCTTTGGAATCCCACAAGTCTTATCCCCCATTACCCCTCCACTCAACCTGACATGGCCCTATGGGAATGGAGGCTCTTTCCTCCATCTGTCTTAATCTAATTACCGAGTCCTTAGAGGAATGTACTCCATAAAAATTCAGAGATGTTTAACTGGAATTGGCCATTTCTTCTGAGCTGAGAACTGTGGCTTTTTAGGAGGATTATTCAGAAACAAAGAGCAATATTAATTAGTTTAGTTCCCACACCATGGTTTCTTCTGAGAAGCATGCTGTTTTTTTGGTTTTGGGATTTTTTTTCTATTCTAAGAAAAGGTCCTTTTTCTGAGTCAGCTGTACAGACACCACCTGCAGGGGCTGTCTTCCCCCTTCACTGCTCGCCTGTCACCAGGCCCTTTCCTCCTGTTCTCTTGTGTCTCCTTTCACAGCTTCAAAAGCATCCTTTCTCTTGGTTCCGCTCCCCACCTTGTTCTAATCTAAACTGCCTTTGTTAGCTGTGGGCGCAAAGGCCTAGAAGGGGCAGTGTCACTGTTGTCACTTCCTTAGGGGACAAGAAGCAGTCTGGCTGCTTTCTTTTGTGCACAGTTTACTTTCTTTGTTAATTGGACTTTGTTTGCCTTCCCAACAATCTCATTGTCGTGTGATTAGAAATGGAAAAGAGGTCATTTTGACCGTCTTATCAAAAAGGATAAGGAAGATGACTGTTTATCATCTTTTTACCTCTGTGGAGTCTTTCCCGGGCCTTCCCTATTGGTTTTTGGTCTATTTTGGGGACTCCAGCATTGCTCAGCCCACCCATTCTTACAGAAAGCTTAAGGGAGTGCTTCTCTGTACGTTTGACATACTAATTTTTCCTTTCCTTTGTGCTTTTTTTGTTAACCTCATTACTGTAGGGACTTCAAATGGCAGTCTTTGTACTAGGTATTTATAATCCATGTCTGAGAACAGTCTCAAAGGAAAAGAAACCTATATCAGAAAATTTAGCTTAAAATATTTATTTGGACAACGTTTAAATGTTCATTTTATTTTCTAACTATAGGAAATTTATTTGTACAGATTTACCTTTAGCTTTTTTAAAAAACTGGCGTTGTTATGGTATGACCAGCTGTATATGGTTTTTTTAGAAGCATTTACAGTGTACCCTGAATTTTTTTCCATTCATTAGTGTATACATTTTTCTCCTTTTGAAATATGTATTTTCTAGTTTATCAGATATGGAAAAAATATATGTGATTTATCATTCTAATTTAAGTTCACTGTCTCTTTTCCAGCAATTATTCTTTTTTCTCTTTTGTGCAGTAGTAGAAAACGAAATCCAAGCAAGCATAGACCAGATATTCAGTCAGCTAGAACGTCTGGAGATTTTGTCCAGCAAGGAGCCCCCTAACAAAAGGCAGAATGCGAAACTGTGAGTATTGACCTCTGACATGGCTCTCATACCCTAGGTCCGTCAAGACAGGTCTTTGGCAGGGGGGCTGTAGAATATTCTGTAATATTGAACAACTGAGACTGTGCAAAGATAAAGTTCCCCAAAAGGGTGCTGTTATATCTGAGTGATAACCCCTCAAAATAAAAAGCCTATGAGGTTTGTGGCATGGAAGCCTTGTGACCGCTTACCTCTTTGGTGTCATTTTGAAATATTGCCTCCAGTGCTTTTTTCTGACCAGGTCCATGGCTGCTTGAAGCCTAATGCTGCCAAGGAGTTTTGTTCTGCTCTTTGGCTCCCACTGGGTTCTTGGGTTGAAATGAAATCTTGATCTTAATCACTTCAATCAGTCTATTTATAATGAAATACTGATCTAATGTTTGATACTCCACCATGAAACTAAAATGAAACCACCGTCACCACCTCCACCCCCAGCTCCTGCTTCCAAAAGGTTCATGAAACTTCACTGATGCTTTACCTCAAAGATGCCCTTGGGCTTCTTTCAGGGGAGTGATATAATCCACAGAAGGTCAGGAAGAGGTCAGCTAACCTGCTTCCTGTCACCTGTTCCCTGTCATGCATCCAGAATCAGAGACCAGCAGATATTTAAGTAAAGCAGCTAGAATCTTGTGTGCAACAACCTCACTTTAACCACAAGCTACTTCTTTACTATCAACACCATTGATCAAAATCAGATCTCTTGGGGGATAGTGTGGGGTAGTGTAGGGAGAAGTCAGGAGACATCGTCTTTTCCTGAATACACAGCCTGGCTGCCTCAGATTGTGCTGGCCTGGGTTTCTGGAATTTAATCTCTCTCTTTATCAATTCTAGTCGTGTTGACCAGTTAAAGTATGATGTCCAGCACCTGCAGACTGCTCTGAGAAACTTCCAGCATCGGCGCCATGCAAGGGAGCAGCAGGAGAGACAGCGAGAGGAGCTTCTGTCTCGTACCTTCACCACTAATGTAAGCCAGGCACGTGGTGGGGGTCTGCAGGCACTTGGCACATCGTGGGGGCTGGAGCTCAGGTCTCTGAGCTTTGTCTTTTTCGGGGCTGTCTGAAGCCTGCTGATGAGAGGGAAACCGACTGAAAATGCCAGTGGACTCTGCACCGCCGCAGATGCTAGACCTAGACAGGCAATCTCTTTCTCTAACGCAAAAACCTGAAGAGGAAGCAGTTAAAATGAAGAAATGGGCAGAGGTGAAAATTACCTGGTTGGACTGGTCTGTTGCAGAGAGGTGGAAGTTCACATGGTAGAAACGTTTTTCTCATCAGGTAGAGACAGATGATTAGAATTTAGACCATTTGTAGAGAAGGCAGCATTTCAAAGCTGCCTTCGGGCAGTTGCCATTGTGCCGTGTATGTGTGTGGTTCCAGTGTCAGATGCATTGAAATGTTTTTGCCCCAGTCTGAGCAGCAATTTGGAGGAATTTGTTAACAGATGTTTACGGTTAGATGGACTGCTTGACCTAAATCTGTTTGAAAATATGTTGGTTTTCGTGTTTGATTTCTTAGAACCCATTGTCCATGCCCTTTAATTGCAATAGTATCATTTCCTGCACATGGTTGTAGAACGAACTGGCCTTTCTCTGTGTCCTGCATAACCTATTCCACCGAATGAGATGGGTTTTGGTTTTTTGTATTTTGTTTTTTACAGAGAGGTTTATTTTCTAAGAGATGTTAGCTTTCTAAGCCTGTCATTAGAATTCATATCATTTCCCACTGTGCAGATGTTTAACTCTTATTGCTACATCCGTGCTCTGCAGTAAATTTCCCCAAGCGCTTCAGAATGTGCCTACATAGTTTTTGTTTCTCCAGAGTAAGCAGTCAAGTCACAGTGTTTAACAATTGAAAAATATGATGAACTGTAAGACACACTAAGAGATGTTGTATGGGCTTTTCATAGTTATGATGTTATATTCAGGCCTTTCTCAGGGCAAGGATGATTGCTTAGGATTATTTTTGTTTCTTGCCAAAATAACGCTGTGCATACAATAGGCCCTTAATAAACATTGGCTTGCCAAATGAAACTTACTCCTGGTCACTCTATGATCTGGAGCTCTGATACATTTTTCTGAGAGATAATGGCCCATCAGCCCTACCCTTACAGATGGGAGGGTAAGAAAGATTTGTATATAAATGTCATTCAATAAGTGTTTGTCAAATAAATTAAGAGAAGTCTCTAATTGATTCTTTCAAACCTTAGAGTCTTGTGACCCCACTGAGCATTGGCTGTATGCAGAACACTATTTAAGGTGCTAAGAGTAATACATATGAGAAAATTAAAAGACATGATTCCTGCCTGTGAGAAGCTCCCATGTTAGCAGGGATGATTGAAGCGTACACATGAAAAATGATTCTGCATTTGACTGGCAAAGAAAAGATGGTTTAACCACTTTATGACAATTGAAACAGCACGACATGGCAGGAGAGTTTGTAATCATCCGGAGGCAGGAAAGCAAAGAGAACGCTGTTTTAGCTGGTAATGCCTTGCTCCTGTCTACCAGCCACTTTCAGTGTAAAATTAGAACCACCAGGGTTGCTTCTTTCACAGTACAGTTAGGAGGACAGGCCTTGCACTCAGGACCCAGATTCTTGCCCTGCTGAGCTCTTACCAGCTGTGTCATCTTGGAAAAGTCATTCCACTTCTCTGGGCATCAGTTTCTTCATCTGTAAAGTGGGGATAATTGGAGTAAGTATTTCAGAGAGTGGGGATTCAGTGAGTTCAGGGCGATGAGCCTGTAAAGCAGAAAGCACTGGATCAGGATTAGTTTTTCTCTCTTCATTTCTTTGGCAAACTTTTCTTGCCTGCTCAGGAGAATAGTCTCATCCTAAACACTGTGAGACTTTCAACAGAAACAACAGTTCTATCCTCAGTCTCACTCAGTCTCCTTGGAGAGATAAGCCATAGACAAAATAGCTAAAGAACAAAAGCGAACATTTAATACTGCTTTAAGGGGAAGCCAAGTAAAGGAACATTTGGAACAAGCCAGGTTAGAGAGTAGTCAGAGAAAGCCCTCAGGAGAAACCCAATGAGGTCTTGAAGGAGTAGTTTTTCCCATGCAGGGATGATACAGAGGCAGGGTTAAAGAATACTTGTGTGGCAAAACTCATTTGGAGAGTGACAAATCCGAGGCAAGTTCCTCCTCTTCTGTGTGAACAGAGGCCACCCCAGATTGTTGCTTTTTCTTAGTTAGGGTCCTCTGATTCTTGCACCATCCCTCTTGCTGTTCTTCTGGCTTGGCCTTGGCCTGAGGCAGTCAGCCCCCGGGAGACGACTAGTAAGCAAAGTTAATCAAGTGCCTGCATTTTCTTTCACAGGACTCTGAAACCACCATACCAATGGATGAATCCCTGCAGTTTAACTCCTCCCTCCAGAAAGTTCACCACGGCATGGATGACCTCATTGGAGGCGGGCACAGTATTCTGGAGGGACTGAGGGCCCAGAGACTGACTTTGAAGGTGGGATCCCTACTGGGGGACAGGGAGAAGGCCTCTTGCTTTGGCCTCATCCCACAGTTTGGTACCTGTGTTTACATTTTGATTACATGTCCCCAGATTGTGATACTTTGATGACAAGACAGAGCCTTTGAGTTTGGGATCCTTCCTGTTGGAGTTGAGTTATTGTGAGCCTAAAAGTAACCAGGTCCTTTGCCAGTGCTTGGAACAAACCATATAGTGGCCTCTCTTGGTTTCTAGATCTTTTCCCATGTATTGAACTTGTCTGAAAGTGACTGCTACCGCAAGGGAAATCAATGATAGGCTGAGAAATTCTATATAGAATTCACTCTTGTACGAATGAAGACCTGACTGTAGTTTGGTACCTCACTCTAAGGTGGTTTTCCCTTAGGGTCCCTCTTGTGGGCTGCCTTATAACTAAGACCTTTTTGTACTTCAGTAACTGAATCCCCATGGGTGGGGTCTTAGGGCTGCCTGGTTGATGGCAGTAAATAGCTTCTAGAGCACGTGGTGATGATCCCCAGTGACTCCTCACTCTCTTTTTAGCCATGGGTATTCCTAGAACCCCTGCCCCGTTGGCACTGCTGAGACTCGAGCTAGCCCCTGGGAGTGGTTTACAGAAACATTACACAGACTCTGATGTCAGACACGGTGTTTCAGCCTCAGCCCTTTTCCTGTATCAACCCTGATGGATAATGGGGTGTGGGCTCTGCCTGTTATCAGGGTGTGGCTCCCTGTGAACGAAGCACTCCCAGCCACTGAGCTGTGAGAAACAGTCACTCGGAAGCGTGAGCTTTATCTTAGTTTTTCTTGGACCATGTTGAGCCTGTCAGCTCCGCAGGACTTCGGTACATTTCTGAACAGCCCCTGTTTTACCAGGGAGAGGGTCAGGCAAGTGCAAGTGACACTCGCCTCCTGCTGATAGTTGCGGTGTTTCAGATGGCCTGAAAGGGTGGTCTCTGGCAGCCTGCTGGGTGGGCCCCTTTCAGTAAGAGCCACCTGCGGTGATCAGAACTGATACGTTTTGATTAGCCTGCCCTCTCTTTAGGAAACTGCTGCTCTCCTTCCATATCTCTGAAAAGCAGTAGAGCCCTTTTAGGACGACACTCTGTGTCACACTGATGAAGAGCCAGTGGGGGTTAGAGCTGATTGTTAAGGCACTTGTTAGCTTCCTGCTGAAGTCTGGCAGCACCGAGAGAGTCCACGCACCTTCCGCCACCCACTCTGTTGTCAGAGGTGAAGTGCTAGGAGGCTGTCGAGGTGCTCGGGGCTTGAGACCTGAGGGTTCTAATTCCATTTCCTCTCCGCACCTACTACTGCCTGGCTTTGTCTCTTGATTCCCTCTACCTGTCTCCCACCCGCCCCTGTCAGGGAACTTTCCGCCTAAACCATTTGAAAGGAACATAGGAGAGGGCACGAAGGTGCTAGGCTGAAGCGCTCTGCTGTGGGCCAATTGTGGTAGAAAATGAATACACTTTTTGACATTTATGGTCGTTTTTAGGTGATTTAGAAGCTTGATCCTTAACCTCACACGGTGATGAAATAATTTGCACATTCAGAGCCAAGCAAGACTTATTTAGCAAGAGTCTCATGTTTACTGTCACCATCATGGAAAGAAAACATTTCTCTGGTTTCTTCTGACAGCCGTCAAGTTTGACTTGAGATCTCTCTTGATGAGGCTTGTTAATTGTTGTCTGGGTGGAATGTAGGCTTTGAGTTCCTGTCCATAGCGCCTCGTGGTGTCTCACTCCCCCGCCTCTTCTCTCAGTTGCTCATGAATTTGAGTTCACTGAAAAGATGGATGTGGGCGGGGCGTTAGGTTAGATGCCATCCATCCACGTGAGTGCAGTTGGTGTTGTCTGTGGGAGTAACCCAGGGTCTGCACACCACTACTGTGCTTGCTACTTCATGAGAAATTAGATATGCGCGAAGATGAAAATTAGAAAACCCTGAGGAAGGGCAGGCCAGATGGTTTGGGCTTTTGGTTTAGAAATAAAATACCTTTTGTTTTGGTGGTGGGTGGTGACATTCATATTAGGGGTTTTAGGTCATTATGTTGGTATTTCTGTCTTTCCATCTTTTCCCACTTCAAACCCTCTCATCAACATGGACTTGGGCCACATGTTGTACTTGGTAGATTCCCCGAAGATTCTACTCTACAAAGTGAACAGGTTGGTATCAAGGATTATTGGAGCTAGGGAGCCACGAGAAAGGTTTTTGATGTTGCATTTTTAAAATATAAGCTATTTTAATTTTAAATATTTTTCCTGAGGTATAATTTACATACAGTGAGGTATACAGATCTTATTTGGACAGTTCAGTGAATTTTGACAAATACATACAGCTTTTACTGACATTCCTATCAAAGTACGGATCACTTCCATCAACCCTGAAATATCCCTCATACCCCTTGCCAGTCAGTCGATCCCTCTCCCTCAGGCAACCACCGTTCTAATTTATTTCACCATAAATTAGTTTTGCCTGATACTGAACTTCATATAAATGTATTCATACTACTCTTTTGTATGTGGCTTCTTCCTCTCAGTAGCGTTCGGAGGTTCGCTGACATTGTTGCATGTTTAGTTACATGTTAGTAATTAGGTGATCTCTACTGCCCAGCGCTGGCTTGTTGTGCAGATACAGTAATACCATAATTTGTTCATTCATCCTCTGGCTGATAGACACCTGGATGGTTTCTAGTTTTTAGATGTTCTCCTATATGTATCTCTAGAAGCTTTATTGTAGTTTTGGCTTTTATATTTAATTCTATAATCCATCTCAGTGTTATACTATTTTTATGAACATATGTATATGTGATATATAATGAGATGCATGTGCATTATATGCTACATATATGTGATATATCGGCAGTCATTCCAACACCATTTGTGGAAAAGACTTTTCTTTCCCTGATGCATTGCTTTGGTACCTTGATCAAAAATCAGTTGGCCATATGAGAGTGAATCTATTTCTGGTTGATGCTGTGTTCTGGGCGTGACCAAGAGAATGTCTGTTGGTGAAGCTCCATCTGGTGATGACATTCACCACCCTTGGCAAAGCTAGTTGATCTTTGTTTTTCTTTCTCTTCTCATCTGCTCCAGGGGACTCAGAAGAAGATCCTTGACATTGCCAACATGCTGGGCTTGTCCAACACAGTGATGCGGCTCATTGAAAAGCGGGCTTTCCAGGACAAGTACTTTATGATTGGTGGGATGCTGCTTACCTGTGTGGTCATGTTCCTCGTGGTGCAGTACCTGACATGAGCCAGCCAAGCCCAGCAGCTGAACAGCGTTCCCGCTGTGTGCAAGGGTGTGTGAGTGTGTGTACATGGAAGAGAGGGGGGCTCATAGGCCACCTTTTGAAATGTGTGCCTGTCTTAACTGTGAAGACACTTGGGAGTGATTGTGATCTAGATTCAAACATGCTCTGTTTTCTGTGACATCTTGGAGGGGGAATTAGGGCCACCAAGATGCGTGGTGCTTAGGAAATGAAAGAAGTCCCTATTCTCTCTCTCTCGCTCTCACCCTCACTGGGGAAGGGAAAGAATGGCTTTGGTGGCTTTGTCCACAGAGCTGGTGTGTATCCGGGGAAGGCTTCGACACTGAGCCTTGTATGCAGGACTCTCCACACTTCCACACCTTGTCATCATCTGGCCTTTCTGGCTCCTAATGGATAGGCTGTAGCAAAAGCATGAAGGAGAAGAAAGAGGCCTTCTTCTCCTGCAGCCATTATAGTAGATTGATTCATATGCTTTGCTCCTGGCCACCTCCCCTGCCACCCCAAATGACATGTAGATGACTAACTGCTAATACTCATCACCCTTCCCTGGGAGCAGCTACCTAGGGGAAACGAGGCATTGAAGCTATTGCTGATAACAAGTAAGATTTTCCACATTATATTTGTTGGGTGTTCCTCCTCTCTAAAGTGAGGCCAGTGTTATTCCCTGGGAGGGTTCGGCCTTGAGACTGAAGACTCTAATCACTGATTTTTTTCTAGTCCTTCATAGACTGGTTGGCTTTTAAGGTTCAAAGACTGCAGCTTGGTACCTGTGCCGGGCTTTGGTGGGCCTTTGCCCTTTAGAAAGTAGCTGTGAGCAAAGGTTAGTGATTTGTCAATTACAGTCTCATCTCTGGTTTTAGCATCTCTTAATTCTTTGACTCTCTTCTCTTCCTTGAAATATATTAGCACCTGCCATCTAAGCCCCCATTCTGCCAAGCCAGTATAGGCAGATACCACCCTGGAGACATCCCTGTATGTTTGTCCTTGTAACACTCTGTTTTCAGGGACCACAACCTTTTTCCTTCTCTGACCGGCCCTGGATGAAGGCTGTACCAATATCCAGTATATTGTGAAATTTATTATAAAGCCAGTCTGTCTTGAAGTCTATCTGATGTAATTACATGGTGAAAGTACCAGAAGGACCTGGTTAGTATATTTTCTCATTTATCACATGCCTTGCCAGCCTTGCCAGCTGTGGGCAGAGTAGCCTTATGGCAAGACATAAAATAACCCTCAGAATTCCCCAGAGGAACTGGAAATCAGTCAGTATTAACCCCACCTTTGATTGCCTTGCCCCACCTACTTCCTGTCTTTGTCTCTTGAACTATCTTCTAATTTCCCATCTTTTCTGTATGTGTTCCATTTCACATCTCTTATTCCCCTCCCACCTGTTTCTATAGCCATATTGGTCTCTTCAGACACATCTGTGACATATCTCCCCTTTTGGTGAATTTTTTTACTTGGCACAGATAGTTAACATGAGTTTCCTGGGTACTAACTTCACACTTTTGGTCAGATAGGATCTCCATTGCTCCTACCCCTCTGGTCCAAACAGGGGCCCTAGATTTCCATGGAAGGAGGAATCTGTGATCCCTTCTGCAAAGGGTTGAGGGCCCTGCCAGAGTGAAAACAGTAGCCTGGAGGGTGCAGAGGGTTGCAGCACCTTCAAACCTAGATCTAACTTTGGGGTGGCATAGTTTGAAATTTTCATCGCATCAGTACCCCTGATCTCCCAAGGCCTACGCACAGGGCTCTTGGCAGTCCATAAAATAGATTTTTGGACCACACAGACCTGGCTGTCCTGTCCTCTGGGTACCCAAGGATCCTGCCAGACAGCACACTTTGGAGGAAGGTATGCAAGGAGCAGCTGAGCCATTTGGATTTGAACTCTGTGAGGCAGAAACCATACCTCCCAACCCCTCCCTGCATTGGCTGATACGACGTCTTTGCAATGCATACCTGCGCATTTCCACACTTTATAGCAATCATTGGCCTCGATGAGTTTTCATGCTGTACCTTGAGAGCCAGTTTCCCTTCTTTGGGATAAAAATCGTGAAGGTAGTTTGTGGGTGTCTACCACCTGGGGCTGCGGAACAGCAGCCAGGGTGTCTGGAGGCCCAGGGGCACCGAGCCCATGTCGTCATGGGACCACCTTCCTTCACACTTTCAGTGTCCTGTGAGAAACACACCTTGGTCTAACTGGGAACAACTGTCTCCACAGCCTCCAGTGTAGGGAAGGGTCCCAGGCCAGGGAAGGAGCACCCTCTAGTGGAGTCGGGGGTGAACTCTTGGGTTGAGCTGGTGCAAGAAACCCCAGTAGCCGGCCTCTGCCACCTTGTACAGGAGTTTGGTGTGCCTATTGTGGTGTAAAACAGGTGGGTTGTCAGGAGGGACTTGGGAATATCTTTATTACATGGACATTTACTCGAAGTATGACCACATTAAGAAGCCAAACTCAAAGACCAAGTAAGTAGAAGAGTCTTGATTTTATAGAAGACATCACTGTTGGGTTTTGTCCTATGTCATTTGCCCTAGTGAATTTAAGTGGGTTTGATTTGCAAATTTGGATTTACACCCATTGTTTTTAAAGCACATCAGTCGAATAAAGCTGAGATTTATTTTATTTAGAAAATTACATTTTGTAAAGAAATTTGACATTGTTATAACTCATGACCCCCTTCTTTCTGTTACCATGCCAGAGAGTCTCAAACACTGCTCTGTGGCCTGCTGCAGAAGCAGCTGGGAGACATTTTTAAAATTACAAATTCCAGGGGTTTCCCCCAGACATTCTGAATTAGAATTTTTTTTTTTAAATCTCTGAGGTGATTGTGATTCTTATGTTGGAACCACCAGTCTTCTAGACAGAAGGCTTCTGTCTTAATCAAAGATGATAGCATTTGAAAGTATATGGCAGACTAGCTCAGCATGTATGTGTGAAGAACAAAATTTGTCAAGTCCAAAATAACATCTTACTTGTTTATATCCTATCTCATTCCAGAAATGATTTGAGGAGACTTACAGGAAATAACTGAAACAGGGAAATTACAAAGAAATGAGAACCAAGAACAAATCAAATCAGAGTAGGATGTCAATACCAAGAAAAAGAGACTTAAATATAAGTCATAAAGCCCTACAGAAATGCTCTGGAGAACCCCTTATTTGGCTTTGAGCTCTAGCAGCCACAGCAGAGGCAGAAGCATGCTCTGTTGCTGTCTGAGTGTGAGGTGGGGTGACATACTTGCTTAGGGAAAAACGCACGTCTTTAACACTGCTGGCTTGCCTGTGGCCCTTACTGGAAGTCAAGCAGTTCTTTTCCTGGGTCCTTGCTAACCTCAAACCCTGGGTTAGGTTCTGTATTATCCCCTTTGTGCAGACAAGGGGGCTGAGCTTTAGTGACTTTCCAAAGGCCCCACAGGGAGTCCTGGAGGAGCAGGCCCCAGTGCCTAACCTTGTAACCACTGCACCGATTGTCACCCATCCTTCCCATGAGGTGCTCTGCTGCGGTGTGGGAAATCAAGAGGTGTGCAGGGGACCGGGGCGGTGAAGCCTGCTGGCATCAGGTATAAAGCTATAAGGTATTTGTTGCAGACCATTCAGACCTTAGTGGCAAGTTCTCTGTTCTGAAATAAGTTCCTAGTTGGAAGGGAGAGCATTTGCGGGACCTTCTCAAAGTGGAGGATGAAAGCTGTACTCAGGCCTCGCCACTAGGGGGCGACGTAGCCCTGTCTGTGGCTAGTGTGCCTGCAACTCTGCTCTGTGCCACAGGCCTGCAGTACTTAAAAGAGGAGGAAACAACTGCAGATTTGGTTGGGTCCCTTTTAGACCCAAAGTTACCTGTTTAGCAGTGGCTCTGGGCTGTTACTGGAGCTCTCAGCGTGATCACAAATGATCTCCAAACCCCCAGCTTGTTCTAAATCTTTAGCACACGGACGCGTTGCAAGTAAGCATGGAAGGCATTTCCTGAAGTGTGGTCATTTCGTCCCTCCTTTCTGTGTCCTTTCATGTGGCGCATGGGAGGGGGAAATGGGATGGCAAGGGGAGCAGAGGTGAGTCTGGCAGGTGCTTGTGCCCCTCAAGGGCAGTGGTTAAGTTCTCCACTGCAGAACCTTTGTGAGCAGTCCCTCCCAGCCCTTTCCCTGTGTCTCTCTAGCACAGGGTTCTCACCCTTGGCTGTGCATTGAGGTCCCCTGGTCTTACCTTGACTAGCTGGTGAATTGACTTGGGGTGCAGACTGGGCGTTGGGAGTTGCTCAGGGGATTGTAATGCACAGGTGTGGGCCAGAACAGCTGCTCTAGCACAAGAACATCAACCCAAGGCCAGGCCGTCCCCCTCTTGCCTTCCCTCTGGCTGCACCAGGGGAACCACTGCCCTAGACCAGCTGGGCCTTGGGGTGGAAGCCTAATTCTCCTGTCTGGTTTGGGAAGGAGCCAGATCCTTGGCCAGTGGGAACCCGATTGACACCTCTGCCTGCCTAGTAAAGCACCTTAGTGTGACAGGCCAGCCCTCCCACCGTGCCCTGCCCAGTGCTCCATCCTCCCTGGACTGTTTGCCTTGTTCTTTTGCATAGCTGCACCTTTGCACTAGGTGTTCCCCCCAGGGATGTGCCACAGACACCCCACAATCGCTTGTCACCTCCAAGAAGCCTGCCCCTCCTGGCCAACATACCTCATGACATGCTGCGCGTTTCCTGGGGAATGGTGGTCGCTCCTCACTGCAGGGATCTCTGTGCATCCCGTACACATAGAAGGTGTTTGGTAGCCCTTGGGTCAACAGCCAGCAAGACAGCACTTGAGCCCAGGCTGTGCAGGTAACAGAAATGGGTGCAATGGTCCAGCAAAGCTATTGTGGCCAGGCCAGGAGGAAGCCAGAAGTTTCAAGCCCGCTGATGCCATGGGCCTTGTGTTTATATGCCCTCAACAGCAGCAATGGTTACCGTAAAGGGAGCAGAGGCATGGGACCCCATGAGGAAAAATGTGTCAGCCATCACTGGGGAGAGAAGTAAAGTGACCAGCTTGTCTGGGTTTTAAAGCTGAATGTCCCAAATCCTGGTAACCCCCTCAATCTGGAGTAAACTGGTTGGTCACCCTAGATAAGCTAAAGGCTAAGACAGTCATGACTAATGCAGGCTACGCAGGGAGAGGTTGACTGTGGCCTGGGAGTCTGACTCCCTGACTTAGCAACTCCATTAGTGTGATCTCACCAGCCCCTCCTTCCAGACGCCTGTGACACAGGCTCCTGAGGAGCTGGCGGAGCCTCAGCCAGGCCCAGGAGGGAAGTCCGCCAACCTCCACAGAAGACAGGGATGACAGTACGAGGCGGGACATTAATCTCTATACATTCCTCCAGTGCCCAGCGCCATGTTGGCTGTTTCAGGGCAGAAAGCAGGAGCCGAAGGCAGCCCAGCCCTGAGCAGCTTGCAGTGACTGCAGAAGCAGGAGGCAGCAAGAAAAGCCCTGAACCCTGGACACAGAACCCGGCCTCGAGTCCCAGCCCTGCGCGGGGCATGCGCCTTCCCCAGCCTTAGCTTTCTTCTCCGAGAACTTGGCCACATCCTTTCTCGGGGTGGATGCAGGGCCCAGATTACCTAGTGTTCGTAGCAGACTTCAGGGATCTGAAGCAGTAATTCCCAGCCTTGGCCGGTCCAGGAATCACCTAGAAAGTTTAAAAACTCTTGATTCTTGGTCTTACCTGCAGAGGTTCTGAGCTGCTTGGTCTGGGGCAGGGCCTGGGCTTCAGGATTTAAACAACTTTCCAAGGAGGCTCCTCTGCAGCCCAGGTTGAGGACCAGCACTTGAAATGCCGTCCAGGTGTGAGGGGCTCTTACTCCTACGTAGCTGGAAGGACGAGATCTATTCCTATGAAACAACCAAGGCTGAGGGGTGACAGTTTAGAGCGGCTGTCATAGTGGGGTCAGTAACCAGAAGGGCTTCCCGTGAGAGGGCAAGGTGATGCGTGGGTGCGGATGTGTGCGCAGGGCGGCGGGAGTTGAGGGCAGGGCAGCGTGGGGTGGGCAGAAGCGCTACTCAGCCCTTGGCTGCCGAGGGTGGTGAGGGTGACCCACAGCACCCACGCTGCTCAGAGCCCGTCTGAGAAAGGGTTGCAGCTCAGAGGCCTGAGAAGCCCAAATCAGAGCCGAATCTTCCGTGGGTGGTAACTCATCGGAGAGGAACAGGCGTGGGCCGTCAGGACGGGCAGCGATTCCCCTACCTTCCCCTTTCCAGCCTGGGCGATGGGATCGTGTTCTTTCAGCCAACAAGACCACTTGGGCAGAGCCCAGCCTCTGGCCCCGCTAAACTCCTGGCCACCCCTGGCTTCTGCTAAGGGTTTCTCATACCCAGGGAGTGGGACCTCTGTAGGAGGGGAGAATAATCTGCCCCCAGCACCTCTCCCAGTTGTGAATATCACAAGATAAAACCCTAATCACTCCTGGGTGCTGTCCAAATTCCTGTTGCTATATGCATGGAGTGAGCGTCAATTTAGTGTCCATGGTGATTTCTTCCAGGAAACTATTTCGTTCCCCCCCCCCCCCCCCGCCGTGGCAGAGGGCAGCCTCTCTTACCTCAGTCCCCCAGAGCTGAAATCCAGAACGGCAGTTGTGGCCACCTCCTTGGGTGAGAAAACACCTTGGGATAAATTTTCTAAGATTACTTGTTTGGAAGGAACCACATTTAATTAAAGATGTAAGAGGCCTGGGATGTTCACTTAAGGAGAAAAATAGCTCATGCTAGTATTGCACACTTCTAACCAAAAGCAATTTAATAATTTTGAGAGATGTCATGAGGCACAACTAGGTGCCAAGCAAGTGGGATGGACACCAGAGGCTGGCGTTCAGAGGGCAGCGGTGTGAAGGAGGCTGCCTGGAGGGAGGACCCGCGCAGGCCGGGAGGGTGGAGGGGGCTTGTCAAAAGGGGAGCAGTGTCTGTGGGAAGATACGGAAGTGTGGGGGAAGCTGGAGAGGGGGAGATGGAGCAAGGCCAGGGGGCCCTGGCGCGAATGCAGGGGCAGGGGCTCTTAGCTGTCATCCTGGAACCAGCTGGGGAAGGATCTGAGCATGTCCTGGGTTCTGTGGACCCAGGAGCCACTGCTCAGGAAGAGAGGAGGGGTGCTGGGGCTCTGGCTTGCCAGTCTCCCTCCCAGGAGGGCCCAGCAACCTAGACTCCACCCCCACCCCCAACCTGGTGACACCACCATCTGGGCAGAGGCGTGGGAGGCAGAGGCTGGCACTGCGGCGTCCCCTGAGAGCTCCCCACAGCTCGCTTGCCTGGTGTGGACATGCTGACGAGACCTAGTGGAGAAGCTGTCAGTCTGGTGTGAGGTGTGGACAAGCTCCACTGTCCTGGGAGGACCCAACCACCGAGGACCTTGGACATGATCTTTTGAGATGCCACATAGTGTGGTGGGGTGGCAGGATGGTGTTTGAGATGGGCATGGCAGACATGGCTTGGAATCCTGACTTTGCCGTTTATTAGCAGCCTATCTAATAGGGAGGATTGGGCTCAATCACCCAAACCTCGGTTTCCTGTCTGTATGATGAGAATAATAGTAGCTATCTCATAATGATGGTTCACATGCCTGCACTTGAGAGCTGTCAGTCAATTTTTGTAAGGTGGCAGAAGACCTTAGGAAATTGCAGTCAGGTAGGCCTAGGTGTGAAGATCCGCTCTGCCCCTTAGCTGTGTGGCCTTGAGCAAGTCACATCACCTCTCTGAGCCTCTGTTCGCTTACCTTATAGAGATCAAAATGCCCCCTCGCAGGGTGGCTGTGGCCGGCACATGCTGCAGTGATGGGAGGTGCTTATGCACAACCCAGGACTCGGGATGGTAAATGAAGTTTTTTTGTTGTGGTTGCTCATTAGCATCGCATAAGACCTGGGTCTCACCCCTTCTTACGCGACTGGTGTGATTGTTATCAAGGATCTGGTACCCCCAAAGAAAGTCCTACAAGTATTAGCCGAGTAGACTTTATTTGCTACACGCTATAATGTTGTGCACATAAGACTGTGTTTGGCACCTAACACAACTGCCCACTCTACTTATCTCTACTTATCTGTACTTATTAGTCCTCGCTCGCTCTTTCTCTCTCAGCCTGGGGGTCCTCACATGTGAACGAGGGTGGTGATAATGGCCCACTTCACAGAACTGTGGTGAATCAAGCACGTGGGTCAATGAGGTGCCCTGGGCAGCGAGTACCAGAAATCCCAACTCCAAGCAGCTGAAGCAGTGAGAACTCATGGATCTGGGGCAGCCTGCAGGGCTGGTTGATTTAGGGCTCAGTGTATCATCAAGGGCAGGCTTGGGACTGCCTGGGTTCCCTGGGAGCAGTGGGACCCCAGAGGCAGGAAAGACTGGGTACAATGATTGACAGGTCGGTCAGTCGGTCTGGAATTGTCACTTGCAGTTCATTCATCTACTCTTTCAGTAAATACTGAGTACCCACTGGGCACCAGTCATAGGCTGGGCCTTGGAGTACAAACGTAATTCAACAGGGCCCCACCTGCATTAGTGATCTGTTGGTGTGTAATAAATCCCCACAAAACATAGGGGCTTACATAGCAATACTCAGTTGTTACACCTCAAGGTTTCCAAGGATCAGGATCGGGGACAGGGGATGGCTAGGCTAGCTCATCTCTGCTCCGTGATGTCTGGGGCCTCAGCTGGAAGATTCCAAGGCTGGGGAAGAGAATCATCTGACAGTTCACCGGCGTGTCTGATGTTTGATGCCACTGAGCCCTGGGCTGGAGCTGTCTATGAAACACCTGCACACGGCTTCTCCATCTGGCCCGGGCTTCCTCATGGCATGGTGGCTGGGTTCCCAGGGGGAGCGTCCCAAGGGAGAGAGCCAGGTAGGATTCCTATCCTTTTTACGAGCAAGCCTCAGAAGTTACAGAGCATCAGTTCTGCCGTACTCCTTTGGCTGTGGCAGTCACAAGCCCCCAACCTCTTCAGTAGAAGGAGTGTCAGTCACACTCTAAGCAGAGTAGGTGGGGTGGAATAAACACACAGGTGCAGCCATCTTTGGCAAACACGATCTGCCACACTCCCCTTGAGTGATGCACACGTCTCGCTGGGGAGACATACATAAGTAGCTCACAACAGGATGCACAAACTGTGTCACATAGGTACAAGGTGCTTAAGGGTGTGGCAGAAGCAGCATTTACCCACCCTGGGATACTGGGGGAGGCTTTTGAGCTGAATCTCAGATGAGTCAGACTCGAGCAGGTTGGAGCCTGGGAGGAAGGTCTCAGCAGAGGGATAGTATAGCAAAGCGATGAGCAGGGCAGGGGGATTCTGTGGCTGGAGCTCAGCTGGGGGTTGGGCGTGGGTAGGGGAAGGCAGGCTGGGGCCAGCTGCCGGAGAGCAGCTCGATACTGCCTCCCTCTGCCACTCCCTGCCCCTCTGCACGTAGCAGGCACTTAGTAAACACCGAGTGAAATTGGAGTTAGCACGTGTTGAAGAGAGGACACTGTATCCCAAAGGGATGCAATAGGGCCTCCTAGAGGCACCATGGGGTGAGAGAGGTGAGAAGCCACATTCATATTGTAGGAACTTGAGGTCCTTTACTCTAGTTGTTGCCTTTCCAATATTTTTCAGTGTCTCTGAAAGAGTCCACAGGAGCTAGTGGCAGCCCCTGAGGCTCTTCTCTTTCCCATCCCTCCACCAGCAGGATTTTTGGGTCCTTTTCCCTCCCTGCTGTTCTTCAGCCCACACTCTGCCCCTTATAGGGTGCAGAGGAGGCAGCAGAGGGGGCGTGAAAGGGCAGGAGGGCAGGGGTGGGGAGGAGGGGAGAGGAAAGGAGAAGGAGAGGGTGGGAGGGAAAATGCAATGGCTAAGTGGATGCCCAGTGCCAGAGCCAAAAGCCCATCCTGCAAATTGCTTTTTCCTTCACGCTTGTCCCATGGAAAGGCTGAATTAAAATAGCACCTATTGGAAATGGAAGAGTAATTGCAACAGGCACCGTATTAAGCCCATCTCCAGGAGCATCTGGGGACAGCTGTGAGCTTCAGGAACCTCCTTGTGTGCGCTCAGGGGACAAGATGCCCAGAGCAGCAAGGGCCGGCAGGATGGGGCTGCCCAGCATCTGGCCTGCCAAGTGGCCTGAGAAGGGCCTGGGCTGGTCTGTGTGGGGGTCACTCTGTGCCGTAGGAGGGTAGTTCGGTGGACTGAGACGTGGGACTGATGAGATCAAAACTGTCCAGTTCCCAATCCCAGAACAGAGGAAAACTGAAGCTGGAAAGGGTCTTAGGGACCTCCAAGCCTAACTTTCTGGGGGAGGGTGACTTGCCCAGGGTCACCCAGCCAGTTGGTGATGACAGATCTGGAATCAGAGTGGAGGTCACCTACTCCTGGTCCAGTGTTCCCGACATTTGACCCTGCAGCCCAGGGGCAGTCTTACCATGCCACCTTGTCCAGCCCTGGCCTGTGGCCCTCTCCCCAGCTGCAGTCCCATGGCCTGGCACTGTATTATATTCCTGCCAGGCACAGCTAACTCAGGTGGCAGGAGCCACACCAAAGGTTTTCTGGTTTTGAGGGCATCTCCCCAGGCCTCTCCGTTATTGGCATGAATTGGCACTCACACTGCCAGCTTGTGACATCCTGAAGAGGAGACAGACGGAGGTAGACAGAGCTTGGCTGGAACAGCAGGTTCCAGAGGTGCCTGCTGGCCGCCCACAGCAAAGCCCTGTGGTGGGTGGCATTCTCCCCATGGGTTACCCACTGGGCCATGTCTCATCCACCCAGAGTCTGTTTCCATGACAACAGCAAGCTCCTTACCTATCATTTTCATCCTTAAAGATTCTCACCCCAGCCGTCTGAGCCCAGGCTCCTCGCCTGGCTCCTGCGCCAGCCCACGGCTGCAGATTGCAGGTTTGCAGTGAATTGACAAGCTGCCAGATAGAGCCTTCTGGGAGGTGCTTGGTAACTGGTGTGGCTGTTGAAAACTGCCATATAATCACTCGTTAATTGAATTAGTAATGTGCTCCTGGTGTCTTTCTTTTGCTTCCATTTTGGAGCCACCTCCCTGCTCTCCTCTGGAGCATAGCATTGGAGACCTTCGCCGTTCCCTTCTCCAACCTCCCAGGCCAGGACAGTGCTAACAAGGGCGGCTCCAAAGCCAGCTACTGACCCAAGGGAAAAAGGAAGCCTCTAGTTTTCTGGGGCCCTCGGGTACACTCAGGGAGGAAAAACAACCCCACACTCAGGGTCCCTTCCTCCCCAGCCACCTGGCCAGCGCTGCTCCTGACCTCTGCATGTTGCTTTTGCCTCTGGCTCCTGCCTCCCTGCTGCTCCTCTCTAGATATTGCCTCTTTCACAACCCAGCTCCATGTCACTCCCGCCAGGAAGTCCTGCTTGCTAAACCATTTTTCAGTGCATCCTCTCAGAGTGCCTATATTTGGTTCCTGCAATATAACTTCATATATGTTGCATCAGGGAGAGGGGGAGATTCCTGAAGTTATTTTTTTTCTCAAGCTATTTTTTTAGGTATGTTTTCTTTCTATACTGGGAAATTCTTGTAGTGGACATATGTTGTTTATCTGTCCAGCATCTCCTCTTTGGACTACAAGTCCTTATCCCTTTCTGCCGGTGACAGTCTCTCTCCTGCGGAGAACCTATCCATGGGATTCAGCTAGGGCTGCCGCCTCCAACAGGGGTGAGCATCGAAGCAGGCTTGATCAGTCAGAGGACTTAGTGGGCCATAGCAGCTGGTTCAGGGGTGACCAGATGACCGTGCAGAGCCAATCAGAAGGAGGACTCTCATCAGTGGGCTGTAGTGGTTGGTTCAGGGTGACCACATGACCATGCAGAGCCAATCAGAATCTTCCCTGGAATTCTAATGGACACTGCTGGTTTCCTAACTAATACCCATTCTCCCCCTGGTTCTCACTAGCAAAACTCCAATTTTGTTGGTCCAGCAGGAAGTCCAGTTAAAGATACTTGCCTCTCCACACTTTTGTGCAGCTAGGGACTGTCATGTCACCCAGTTCTAGTCAAGAAGACGGGGGCAGAAGTTTTGGGAGAGACTTCAGGAAAAGGGGTTCATAAGGAACAGACTCTGCTGGCACAGCCGCTTTTGTGCTAATCCTACCTGGCCACAGATCCAGACCTCTTAGCCTGGAGGCTTTTATTCCAGCCGTGTGAGAGGCTACCTGGGAATGAAGCCCTCCAAGAGGAAAGCAAAGCTGAGAGAGAGAGAGAGAGAGAGAGAGAGAGAGAGAGAGAGAGAGAGAGAGGAGAGAGAACGAGAGAACGCACACAAAAGAGAGATGACAATATCAGTTAAGCCCCTGGATTGAGCCATGCCTGAAGCCTTAGAACTTCCCAATTTGGGCAGCCAATAAATAAATCCCTTTCCTACCTTAGCAGGTATGCACTGGGTTTCTGTCTCTTCCAGTGAAAGAGCCCTGAATGAAAGCCCCCACAAGACCAAGACCATGTCTTTGCCTGTCTCTGCTCTCCCCTCCCAAGCTATCCTGCATAGTAAGAGGCTAGATGCAAAACTGGCACACAATAAATACTAATTCAAATGACTGAGCCCCCAAAATTCTTACCTTAATAAGAGTATGGAAAGACTTGGCATCTGAATTAGACTCATTAAAGAATAAACTCATTAATTCTCTATGGAGATCTCAGGCCAAGCACACTTCTGAAGTGGTGCATGACTTGGAATCCCTTCTTCTCTTCACCAAACCATTCCTCAGCACCCACCTCCTCTGGGAACCTTCCAAACCAGATCTTAACCCCATCATCCTAACTGCCTTGTGGTCACTCACTTTTGTTAAGACTTTGTTTCCACTGCGCTTAGTTCTGTGTGTAGTTTTGAGCATGGCTCTTTGTGTCTCATCTCTCCCACCCACCTCCACCCCACCCCCACCAATGGGCTGAAGAACTTTCTAGAACAGGAGCTGTGTCTCCACTATCAGTCTAGGAACTTCCGAAGGGCAGGAGCTCTAACACCCTTATTAGATTGAGATCCAGATGCTGTGTCTGCTCACATCAGACTAGGAATCAGAGAATCTAGAATCATCTCTCCAGGCCTCGTGGAGCCTCTCTGGCAAGACAAGAAAATATGGAGTCTGAACCACAACGCTGTTGAGATGGAGAGTGGGAGGAAAAGGGTAACAGTAAGCAGTTAGCAGAAGGATCCATCTTAACCTTTAGAGAAAAACTGATTGACAGCTCATAAGATTAGTCCTGGATCAGAACCTGTTGTCCAACAACTCTTACAATGGTCTAACTCAGACCCTGTCCCCTCCTGTGCAGCAATGCAGAAATGCCCTGCCCACATAGTGCTAGGATTCTTCCTTAGGAGCTTTTCTTATTTCTCTTGTTCCTCGACTGTCAAGTAATGATGAATCCCTTTGTTGGGAAGCTTGTCAAATCCAAGCAGACACCGAGGGGGCGGCCGTGTGTTTACTGTCTCGGGCTGCTGCTGGCAGTGCCAGTGGGACAGGATGCGACCGTCTGCTGTCTTCAACACGCTGCCCCATCTTTGTATCCCCCCACCTCCACCCCAAGACTAAAGCCTTTTAAACAGCAGCTACACAATGAGCAGTTGTTGAGGAAGGATGCTAATGCAGACCCTTGAATAAGGCGATGGATTCCCAAAAGAGTCAGTGAAAGCCGTTCAGGGAGGGGAAGAAGCCGGGCATTAGCAGGTGGCAGGTGTGAGGTGGGCGAGGCTGCCCATCAGAGCCGAGTCAGAACCTCAGAGACCAGGGAGCACAGGTGAGGGGGGATAGGCGGGGAGGACACGAAGGCTGGTTTGTTTGGTGGAGAGGAGGAGATTGATGGGAGCCCTTGAATGCGGGGTTGAATCTGTATTTGGTAGAAAAGTGATGAGGAAATTGGCCAGATCTGGACAGGAGAGAGACATGATAAAAATAGGCTAATGATCTGGACGTCTGCATGTGGGAGGATGAGCTCAGGGGAAACGGAGGCGAGGCGCTCAGCCAGGCGCTGCAGCGGGGCTGGTGTGCGGGTGTGGCTACGGAAGTGGGAGGGACTCGAGGGCCCGATGGAGCCGCTCCTCGACTTTCAGACAGGCTTTGTCTGTTGGAGAAAGGGGATGGGAGCTCTGGCTCAATCCTACCAAGAGGCTGATGGCTCCAGGAGTTGGCTGCCACTTTAGGGGTCATTTGCTGCCAAGTGTCATTGGCTCTGGGCCCCTCTGCCCATAACCCACGGAGAGCAGATCTCCTGTCCTCAGCTGTGCAGGACTTGCCTTCCATCAGCAGCAGCTGGCCAGGGGGTCTCAGGAGGTGGGATGGGGAGCAGGCTGCCAAGAAGACTTGGCCCAGGTAAGCCCACATGGAGGGCAAGGGAGACAAGTGGGGTCTTCAACCTCAACATTTTCCAGGCATCCGTATCGCACACCAAATAAGGAGAAAGATGGGACACATTCGCACAATAACTCAAGACAGGATCTCCATGGCAACAATTACCCAAAAATCCACTCAAGACAGTCGCAACAGCAGGAGCTGGCAAGGAAGACTCTGGGGGTGGGAGACGTGTGTGGGGGCTCAGAGAATGGCTTCCTTTTATTCTTAAGCTGAGGGAAGTGCTGACGGCAGGAACCAAGGCATCTCCGAACCTGACTAAGCCAAGAGCCTCTGGCAACAGGATCTGGAAGGAGCCTTAAGATGAGTTACTTTGAAGCCTGGGTGTGGAACACCTAGGAAGGATGTGCTAGCTCAGGGCCTCGCCCCCCACCACCCCGCTCTGGCCAGACAGGAGTTCTCCCTGGCCGCCAGAGGTCTCCTGAGGGGTGGGGTGAGGGGTGGACCCAATTTCCTGGGAAGTCAAAGGCTCTGGGGACTTGAGTCTGCCTGAAGACTGGGTCCAGTCCATAACAGGCTCACACAGGACATAATTGAGACAACTGCCTGCTCTGCCCCCAAGACTTGCTATGTGACCACTTGGTCTCCTCTTCAGTGAAACGTATCATACAATCTACTTCAAAGAGCTGTCACAAGGCTGAGGCTGAGGCATTTCCGAGGTTGGGTGAGAGTCAGAACAAGGAACGTGATGGGCACCAAGACAGGGAGAGATGCCACGAGATGGCGGGGCGGTGTGTGTTTCAGGGGGTGCTTGGCAGCAGAAGTGTCATCTGCATCCTACCAGCAGACAAACCACAGACTGACAGAGTGAGCTGAGAGGCGGACAGCAAAATGTGTAACCTCTGATTTAAAATTTTTTTTTAAAAAAGAAGCTTGGCTCAAAAAGGAAAAGCATTCTGCTTTCTTTTTTGGAAAAACCTAAATCCACCCTCCCCACCCCCCAAATTTATTTCTCCTTGTCTGGTATCGCTCAAAAGCCATTAGCTATTTTTCAGATCCTGGAGCTCAGGTTGCATTCAAATCTCTAGAGAAAGGAGAGGTTTCTCATCTTTCTTTTGGGGACTAAGAAGAAAGGCAGCGCAGCTACATCACTGGCGCGAGGAAGGCTCTGCTTAGCCTCATTTGCATTTGGAAGCCCAGATTTTTGGAAGAAAACCACCCATTTATGAATATTATAAATGTTTTGTCTGTGTGATTGTCCCTCACTTTATGAGGTAGAGGACACCCAAAACTTGTCGTGCCAACTACCAAGGGTAGCAGGCCCCTTGCTCGGAATTATGGGAGGAAGGGAGTAAGTGAGAGCACTTTCCTTGAGCACTATTCCTATTCCAGGAGTTCTCCTTTACTGTCTCACCCTCCACCCCTGAACTCTCCGCTTCCCTTTCATCTCTCTAACTGTGGAGAGTCCTCCCATCCCTGGAGGTCCTCGGAAGCCATTCTTCCCGCCCTGGAGGTGACTTTTTCCCTCCCCTTCTGGACTGAGCGGAAAGAGACAGATGCAGGACCAAGGCCATCTGAGGAGGGTCCCTCAGCCAGGACCTCACAAGGTGGACTTCAGAGTGGCTACCATGGTCCAGTTCAGTCCTCAGCAGTAGGGTCCAGGAATTCAGTGGGGCCGGGACACCCCAAAGTGGTCAACCTCTCAGGACGGACTCACACTGACCAAACTCAGTGGCAGGCAACCAGAATAAGCCATTTCCAAAATCGCGTATCTGTAATGCCAAAACCCCTGTATCCAAAATACATAAAGATCTCGCAAAGCTCAACAGTAAGAAAACAAGTAATTCAACTTTAAAAAAAAAGTGAGCAAAAGACATTTTACTAAAGAAGATGTAGGGATGGCAAACAAGGACCTGAAAAGATGCTCAACATCATCATTTATTAGGAAAATACAAATTAAATCTACAGTGAGATACCACTACACGTGCTAGAAAGATACACTTACATACAAATAAACAAAATACAGAAACTGACGAAACCAAGCGCTGGTGAGGATGTGAGGCGACTAGTGCGCTCCTACGTTGCTGGTGGGAATGCAGAATGGAACAGCCACTATGGAAGCCAGTTTGGCAGTTCCTTGCAGAGTTAAGCGTGTACTTCCTATATGACTCAGCAATCTCCTTTCTAGATATTTACCCAAGAGAGATGAAAACGTTTGCTCACACATACATGAAAAAAACCACATGCAAATATCTAAAAACTGGATGCAACCCAAACATCCTTCAACTGGAGGTAGAGAAAAATAAAAATTAAATTTTAAAAACCTGTGATGCATGCGTATAATGGAGTATTACTACTCAGCAATAAAAAGGAACGAACAACTTATACATGAAACCACATGGATACATTAAGCTGTATGTAAGAAGACAAAAAGGCAACTTATCATATGATTCCATTTCTTTGATAGGAAAAGAAAAGCCTAAAAGCACTACCTAATAAACGAAAAAAGAACAAAAAAGAAATTTTTTTAAAAAGCCATAGGACAGAGAACAGAACAGTGGTTGTCAGGGATTAAGGGCAGGAGGGAGGGTTTGACTACAAAGTGGCAGCACGAGGGAGTTTTTGGGGGACAGAACTTTTCTGTATCTTGATTGTGTTAGTTATTACACTACGCTAAGCATTTGTCAAAACTTACAGTACTGTCCATAAAAAGGTAAATTTCACTGTAAATTTAAAATAAAAATAAAAGATATTTATAATGACTACTTTGTAGACAGCTAAAAAAAAAAACAAGGAGGGAATAAAACACTGGGACAAAAATGACTTGGTAGATGGGAGAAGCGATCAGAATTTAAAGTCCTGGTTTTGTCTGGGACAAAGGTAGAGATATTGGTTAATTTCAGACTTTTTCAACAAAGATGCTGTTAAAAATTGAAGTGTAACCACTAAAAGAACAGAAATAAAATGTGTAACTTCCAAACCAGTAGAAGGCATGTAAGAAGGAAGAAAAGAAGCAAATGAAAAGAGTGGCAAAAAGAAACCCTTAAATATTAAATAAGATGGTAGAAATAAATCCAAATACATTGGTGACCACAATAAATGAAAACAGGTGAAACACCAATAAAAAGATAATATATATATATATGTTTAAAAATCCAGCTATATGATATGTACCTAAACATAATGGCATAGAAAACTTGCAAGGTAGGAGGGAGTGGAGAGGAGAGGATGGTGAAAACTTACCTGATGGGTACAATGAACACTATTTGGGTGATGGGCACACTTATAGCCATGGCTCAAGCACTGCAAAAGCAATCCATGTAACCAAAAACATTTGTACCCCCTTAATATTTTGAAATAAAAATAAGATAAAAAAAAGAAAACTTGCAAGGAACAAGTTGAAGAAAGAGAAAGAAACCAACCAAAAATAAAGCTGATACAGAAATATTAATATCCAACAAAATAGGTAGCCTTTAGTTAATACCAACTGTATGCAGAGACCTGTCCTAGGCCTGCAGGGATGATATAGGAGAAACAGAAACACGATTCCTACCCTTGGGGACTATGGTTAGGGTGGTGGCCACATGATTCCAAATTATTTAGTCACCAAATATTTGTTCATATATAACTGTGCAAATCCAACAAAAGATGTTATTTCTAAAAAAGAGTTGAGGCAGGGGAGCATACTTGGAATTCCAATAATAAAAATATTTAGTGATCAATGTAGTAATTGGTGTCCAAAGATGTGCCCCAAGAGCCACACCTCCCAGTATCATGCCCTTGGTAGTCTCCTCCCACACTGAATCCGGACTGGCCTTGTGACGCATTTTAATAAATACGATGTGACAGAAGAAAAAATATGTTGATTCTGGGCCAAATATTAAGCCTGGAAATGTCAGCTTTTGCATTTTTGGGAAGAAAGCCACCATGTATTGAATATAGCTGTGCTGCTGTCCAGACTGCATAGAGAAGCCACACAGAGGAGATGCCGTGAGACTGCAGGAGGAGCAAGAGGTCCAGCCGTCCCAACTGAGCCAAGCCTTGTAGCTGCCCTGTCAAGGTGCCAGACTTGCTAGTTGACCCCTCGATGGCTGTGGTTGCAGTGGACATTACATGCAGCAGCAGGACTGCCTGGCTGGGCCCACTCAACCTGCAGAATCATGAGAGTCAATGAAATTGTGATCATTTTAAACCAGAAAGTTGTGGGAGCAGTTAGTTTGTTATGTAACTATAGATAATCAAAACAGTCACTTTCAATGTGTGCTAGACATTGTGCTTGCATGGTTTTCATAAATGATGTTATTTATCCTTTCAAAAATACTTAAAGATATGTATAACTAACTTCCATTTTACAAATAAAGAAACTGAAGCTTGGAAAGAATGTCATGAAGCTAATAAGGAAAAGAAGGAGGGCTTGAATCAAGGGCTTCTTAACTGGCCGGGCTTGGTGGCTGACGCCTGTAATCCTAGCACTCTGGGAGGCCGAGGCAGGAGGATCACTTGAGGGCAGGAGTTTGAGACCAGCCTGAGCAAGAGTTAGACCTTGTCTCTACTAAAAACAGAAAAATGTGGTGGCTCATGCCTGTAGTCCCAGCTACTCTGGAGGTTGAGGCAGGAGGATCATTGGAGCCCATGAGTTGGAGGTTGCAGTGAGCTATGGTGACACCACTCACTGCACTCTAGCCTGGGCAACAGAGCAAGACTCTGTCTCAAAAAACACACACACATACAAAAACACAAGGGCTTCTTGATTATGGACTCCACACTCCCAACCACTGCCAAGCAGGGGAGATGAGGGGTGAAAAACACAAGACATTTCAGGGCGAATCACGATGTCTGTGGCCTTCCTAGTATGAGGTCCCTTTAAGTTTTTCTCTCTTTGTCTTTCTTCATCCTGTGCTACTAGAGAGGGAAGTGGATTCTGGAAAGATGATCTGATAAGTAGGCAGATGATACAGTTGGGGATTTTATTATCGTTTTGATACATTTTGTAACAACCACTAATCATCCTCAGTATTCACTTGTCATTTAAGAAAATGTAAATGCTACATGTGCTTGCTGCCTGTCTTTTCTTCCAGACAAAAGAACATATGTTCCTGACAAGGAAGTGTGCTTGTCTCCCCTCCCACAGTCACCACTGGAGAAGCCTGAGCTTTGGGACTGATGGAGACTGGCTGGGTCTTTATGGGCTCCCCTTACCCCCATATCCCAGGTAAGCCCCCAGGACTCTTCTGGGGCCCATCAAGTGTTGGGTACCATCATGGTCCCCACCTTGGTTTCACAGATGAGAAAACAAAAGTCCACAGAGGAGGTGTGGCTTCATAAAAATCCACTGAGAGCAAGTGTCAGAATCAGACTAGGACACATCTCCATATTCCTCCTCCAGGGCTCCCTGAACTCCAAGGCCCTTCAGAGTCTCTTCTCCAGATGAAAACAGGTTCCTAGACTTCTGGTGGAAGTGACCTGAGACCAGCAGTCCCTAAAAGTGCTGAGAACAGCTGGGGTCTGTTGAGAATGGAGCATGGCCTAGCAGCACAACAGGCAGGGGTTCAGCACCACGGACAGCTCAGTTGGCCTATTACTGGGCGGGTGAGAGGTGGGCAGGCAAAGAATGTCACGGGAGAGAGGAAAAAGTACTGGAAAGACCTTAGAGACCATCTGGTCTGTATCCTCAGTTTGCATGGGAGGAGTCCCAGGACAAGAGAAGTGACTTGTCCAAGGTCACAAAGCAAGTCAGTAGAAAGTCAGAGATGGGGGCTGGGAGCTGCCTTCTCACACCTCTTCAAGGCCCTCAAATACCTGGTCTCCATGACTTATTAGTGGCACAGCCAGACCTTAAATCAAGCTCTCCAAAATTAAAATCTCCTGTCCTTGGAAATGACAAGAGAAGAAAAGAAAAAAGGAGAAATCAAAGACACTGAAAGAGCACTTGGCCCTGACGGGAGTGCCTGTGATTTGGCCTCTAACTGCAAGTCTTTGACAGTCAATTCCTACTTCCCCAAGGTGATGTGGCCTTTCTGAAACAATTTACTTACCATGGCAACCTCATTCCAGGTTTCATCTCCATGGCAATTCACTGGAGTCATTCACCCTCTGGAATGTACACATGTGACTGCTCATATGTATATCCCAGACAAATGAATATAAAATCACCTTTTTAGAAGTGGAGTATCTCATTATTCAAGTCTTCAGCCAGGAGCATAACAAGGCATCCTCTAGGGTGGGCAGGGCCCAGGGCATAGTGAAAGGACTGAGAGCAGTCTTTGGGGCAGCTCTGTCTTCTCGCTGTCGTTGCAAAGCTCTCCTAATCTCTACAGCTCAGTGTGGTTAAGCACATCGTGGGCACAAAGTTTCTCCTTTTCGGTGTCCTCCCTAGTGCCTGCTCATGACAAAGCCCGAGTGTTGCCTGTGCTGGCAAGAAGTGCTGGGGCAAGGAGAGAGGAGGCTGGTCCTTCTGCCTGCCACCTCTGCAGTACCCCAGGGGTGCCCTTCCTGCTTCTCTGGCCCACTGCACCCCAGTTTGGGTCACTCCTGGTGCTGTTCCCACCTTTTGTGGCAAACCTTGCTTTCCAGACCTGTGGACTGTGGGCACCCTCTTCAACATGACCTAATCTGCCATCCATTTTCCAGGCAATCCTCATGGTTTCTGGTCCACCGAGGGCACCCTCTGTTTCCAGCAATGCTATGGCTTTTCTTTCATATCTGTGCTGATGTTTATAATGATGCACAGCAGGCTGGAGTGAGTAGTCCACCGTCTTGACCTAACCCTCTCTTTCTCTCTCTACTTTTAATGTCTATAAATAACAATTTAATAATCAGCGTATAATCTGTCTAATGATGGGGCGGATCATTTCTTTCATCATCTTCTTTATCATCATCATCAGTAGTATTGATAGTAGTAACACTATTTCATGATTAAGAGGTCACCATCCCGTTCTGCAACCAAAAAAAAAAAAGGGAGAAGTGTTCATAAAAATGTTTCACCAGCATCCAAAATAATGAGACAGAAAAGTCAAGACATGGTTTCATTTTAAATTTTTAATTGAAAGTGTGAGATGTACCAGCTATGCACCTTCCAATTATCTTTTGAACTTAGACTTGGATTTGAACTCTGGTTCTATCAATTATAGCTGTGGTTTTAGATGAGTGATTCAAGAAGTTTGAGCCTTGCTTCATTAAGTGGAGATGACAACATCTGCCTTGCAGGAATTATTAGATGGGGGTGATGAGAAAAATCAAAAAGAATTATGGTATGAAAAGTGCTTCACACCATTCCTGGCATGTGATGACCCTTTCTAAAGGGCCAGTGTGCTTATTAGCACCACAGAGGGGAGTAATTCTTATGGAATTTTATTTGGATCTAACTGAAGAGAGTGCTCTCCCTTCTCCTTAAGTTTTGTTTATTTGATTAAATGCACTTGATCTCTACAATGCGTGAAGCCTCTTGAAAACAGGGCTGTGTCTTCAACTAAAGTTTGTGGTCTTCCTGCACTAAATTGTGCTGGGGGCTGCACAGTTTAGTAAACACAGGGAAGACAGTTCTGGTCCTCAAGGGAAGTGTAGTGGGGAAGACAGACACGGACACAGCAACCATAACACACTGCGGAGTGAGGCACACGCCACGCCTGAGGGCAGCGCTGCCTGGGGGTTTGGAGTGTGAGCTCAGAAACCAGTCTGCCTGGGTTTGGATCCCAGCTCCACCACGTCCTGGCTGTGCAACCTCAGACAAGTCTCTTGACCTTGCTGGGCCTCAGTTTCCTCAAATGTAAAGCAAGAAGGATACTAGAAGCCGCTTCATAGGAGAGTTAATACATCAATAGAGACTAACACATAGAAGGGTTCAGTGAACATTAGCTGTGGTCATCTAGACATACAAAGACTGTGTGCAGGGGGTGTGTGAGAAGCGATTATAATTCTGTTTCATAGATGAGGTTGTATTTGAGCTTGACCTCAGAGGATGAGTAGTTCTCACAGGGCGAGGAGGGGAAGAGCAGCATCTGGGGGAAGCAGAGCGGGGGGACCGGGAGCTCCACAGGGTCTGGCTTGCAGGGTCAGGCGTGGGGGCTGGATCACGTGGGGGTGGAGAGAAACACCGGAGAATGGGCTGGCGACGAGGTCTGGGACAGGCTCTGGGAGGGCTCGGACACCAGCTCAGCGCTGGGCAGCTCTGTAGACAATAGAGACCCATCACAGGCTGCCAGAGGGAGCGATATGATGCCACCTATGTTCTGAGCAAATTGCCTTGGTGGCAGTGAAGGAGGGATCAGGGAAGAGGGAAGTGGGGGGCCCAGAGACCATTAGGGGGCTGTAGCACAGCCCAGGCAAACATCTCAAGGGCTTATAACCGGGGAGGTGGCCAGGAGAGGAAAGGCACTGTGAAGGTAGAATCTGTCCCCTCCTTGGTGAAGGAGTGGGCAGAGTTACACTGGTTTCCTGCCGAGTGGCTGGGAATAGTTCATGGGACGAAAACTGATAAATGAGGCTTGGTGGTGAGTAACTGGGAAGCAGTGAGCCGGCCCACTCTGTGGGGACTTCCAGGCCTGGACTGAGGATTTGGGTTTATAGGACACATGAGTCCCCTCCTCTCCCACTGTCAGAGAGGCTCTTGCTACCTTTCCCGACCCCGCCCACTCCCCCGTCGCCTGCCCTCTCCCACTCTGCATCCCGCAGCCCCACCCCTGCTCCAGCCCCCCAGTGATGGGCAGTGCTGGGGGGAGGGGGGACGGAAAAAAAAAGACGCAAGATGTGCAGGCAGACACATGGGATCAGGCCCGAGGTCTCCGCTGCCTGGCTGTCATTAACCTCTGAGTTTCCGTTTCCTCCTCTGTAAAATGGGGATCATCCCTGACAGATAGGGTTGCTGTGAGAGTCAAATAATGAGATAATGTTTGTGACGCTCGTGGCTCGTGGATGGAATTCAGTGAATGTTGCTTCTGCCCCACGCCACCCCTTCCCCGTCACTTCTGAATGGTTACAGAGTCCATCCTGGAACGTGAAGATGCTTCCTGCAAAAAACGATCCCAAGACAGCAGAGGAAGAGAAGCAGGACATGAGGACTCCAAGTACAATCGGTCATCAGGTCAGCTAAGCTTTTCCATCCGAGTCAGTCTGTGAGGCAGGGACAATGAGACCTGGGAACAACAAACATAGTGCCCAACAGTAGGGGATCGGTTAAACAAAGTGTGATGTTTATATCAAAGAGAACCGTGTGCAATCCTTAAAATGATGGTGCATATGGATGTTATTACTGACATGAAACTTTATCACCATATCCTGGTACATGGAAAAACAGTTTCACAATATATGTTCAAAACAGCACATATGCTATAACATTTTGGGGGAGAATCTCATTTTAACTCTATAATCCCTAAAAATATGAAAGGATATATGCCAAAGGATTAATAGTGATTCTTTCTAGACTATAGAATTGTGGCTACTTTTTGCCTATACTATTCTTTCTTTTGTTGCTATAAATGTTAATTACTCATGCAATAACTTTAAAAGGAAAAACATCAGGATGAACTCCATGGTTTCTGCAGTCTCTTCTGAGCTGCCATTCAAGGGCCTGGCATGGCCCAGCTCTCCCCCAGCGCTGGATTAGGGGCTCTGTGATTCAGCATCTCACACTGGCCTGGCCTAACTATGTCCTTTGCTCGAACCTCACACAGACCCTGGCAAAGATGCATGTGGACATTAAAACATTTATTCACTTAACTCACTGAGTTATCAAGAGCTTTTCATATACTTTCTCATTTAAACTTTCCAAAGACCCAGAGAGGTCAGTTAGAGTACTCCACTTTACAGGTCAAGAAACTGTGGCTTTGAGAAGTTAAGTGACTTTCTCCAATGGCTAGAAAGTGTGGGAGTGAGGTCCTGAGCCCAGGCCTGCCTGAATCAAAGGGCTGTGCTTAAGCCCCAAGCTCTGCTGCCCAGCACACATCTGCCCAGGTCTCCATTCGCTTGTGGCATGCACGTTTTTGTTCTATGTGCCAGGCCACACCTATTGGTTCACCTCTGCCTCCCCAGCTGAGGGTGAAGCTCTAGGAAGTAGAGAGAAGGGCAGGGCCAACGGCCTGGCTTTGAGGAAGGGTTTCCCATACAGAGAGGCCGGGAGCTGGTGGGGCTGGCAGAGGGCACAGTCCCCAAGAGGGAGGGGAGGGACCACCCAAGACAGGTAACGGCTTTTTCGTCAAAGCCCAACCATCATCACCCTCAATGTTGCTACTTCACTTCTTTATTTTCCTGCAGACACCCAGAGCTGACAGATGGTTGTGTGCAGGACCCCAGGGCTGGGGCAGGAGGGGAGACCATGCTGCCTGCTGGGCCTCCTGCTTTGCTGCTTCTGCCATCTGCTGCCTCCTCGCCTCCCTCCCCTCTCTCCCCTCTCTTGCCTTCTCCCTCCATCCCATCTTCTCTCTGCTCTCCCTCCACATTCCTCCTCTCTCCCCCGCCCTTCTCCCTCCTCCTCCTCTCTCTTCTTTCTTGCTTTCTGGTCCAGCTATAATGGGAAGACATCTCTGCAAGGAGCCCTGGCTCTTGGCCAAGATGGAAGGAGACCCTGGGACAGGAAAGGACCCCAGCAAGAGAGTGAGGGTTGTACGCAGGGTCTCTGGAGCCCTTGCTGAACTTCAGCTTTGAAGCACAAGATGGAGACCATGTCTGTCAGCCTCCCACAGCCTGGCCCAGCTCAGTGGGGAACCAGCAGTCTGTGTAGTGTGACCATCGGTGACAGATGTTGGCCTCTGCCCATCTGGCTGCATCACTGTCAACACCCAGGTTCCATGTCCTGGGCTTTCTGCCCAGGCCTTTCCCTGCAAAACAAGCCCCAGGGGAAACCCAGGTTGGCAGCTGGCCTGCAAGGCCCCACCGAACCCCATACCCCACAGGCTGGTGCTGGCCACCCAAAAAGAAATAGCTGAGGACAAAGGATGGCACCACTAAATCTCCCATGGGGACGATTGTCTTCTTAGTCGTATGATTAGCACCTTGAGGACAGAGACCAAGTTGCCTTCATCTTAAAGACCTCCTGAGCACCTAGCACCAGGAGAGTCATGTACGACATGCCTAATAAATACTGGCACTGACTGGCACCTTGGTAAGATTGGTTTGCATGTCACCTCTGCCATGAGCTGAGCGTATGACCTTGGGCCCATTTCCTAACCACACAACCAGAAGACAATCTTATAAGAGCTGGCTTGCTGACTTTGTTGCTTTTTTTGTTGTTGAAAATTGCTGAAATCTAATGTCCCCGTGGATTAAACTCTCCCTATTGGTGGACTGGAGTGCACCGATCACAGAATCTCGCATGTAGGTAACAGAGCAACTACCGCAAGGGGAAGCAGATGCCACCTTGGGATACTCCCCCAGCTACCATGTCAGAGGCCTGGACACCTGCCCCACCTGCTGAGCTGGGGTTGGGTGTTCTGGACACCACATGTGCCTGGTGTGATCTTAAAACAAGAGAGGATCATGAGTTGCACTCAAGGGATGCTACTCAGAAATGCCACCAAAGTCCTTTGTATGAAATGCTTGGGTGTGTGCGCATCTGTGCACACACGTGCACACATATACTTTTCCCCCCAAATTGGAACACTGGATGTGGACCATTTTTGTCTGTACCCAGAAAAAACAGGGTACG
The DNA here is from genome assembly GCF_020740605.2 of Lemur catta. Lineage (NCBI taxonomy): Eukaryota > Metazoa > Chordata > Mammalia > Primates > Lemuridae > Lemur > Lemur catta. The sequence continues at coordinate 42,150,551 of NC_059142.1, read as the reverse complement.
CTGCATTCTTTCCCTCTGGAACCACCACTAATGCATGAGGCTGCTCTCGATCCACTGCTGAATTGGGGTCTGGGGAGGACGACTCCCAGCAGCCACGGCCGTGCACCCCTGTGTGGATATGGTGATGTCCTCCTCCCTGTCCCAGGGGAATCTTGCCCATGAGGGCACATCTGACCCCAGAAATACCATCCCTGTCTCAGAGGACAGGATATGGGGGGTTTGACCTAGCCCCTGAGACACATAGAACCAGCTACCCCAACCCCAGGGCTAGTGGGCCTGGGGAGAAAAGTGCAGGACTTCTGGGACTGCAGGCCAGGGCTAGACTCCAGCTCTGCCATCCCCTTGCCCCCCAGGTGCCTGGCACAGGGCCCAGCCCACAGAGGATTTGCAACAGACACTGGTGGAATGAATGAGCTTGGGTAAGTCCAGTGAACTGAACCTTAGTTTTCTTTCCTTAAAACACGACACTAGGAGAACATCCGCTCCTCTTGCTCACCGAGGCATTGTGGGGAGCAAAGGAGATCATGTAGGGTGAAGACGGCAGCCACACAGGGCTTGGATCCTGCTCTGCCCCTTCCTAGCTGCGTCACCTCGGGCAACCTCATTGAGCCTCAGTTTCCTCATCTGTAAACCGGCAATAGTAGCGAAACCTGCATAAGGGTGGGAACTCAGTGCTTGGCACATTAGACACTTGATACTGTTTTCATCATGCTCACGAAAGTGCTTTGCAAATATGAGCTACTATTTTTTTTTCTGGGGATCTCATCGCAGAGAACCAATTATATTGAATGGGGAAAGAGTTCATACAATCAACAAAACTAACAATAATCATAATTGTTTCTATTGCCCTGTGCTGGCTATTTTACACACCTCACATCATGGGAGCTCTGGGCCCTATTGCTCCCATTTTGTAAATGAGGAAACTGAGGCACAGAGAGGTTGTGCTACTTCCCCAAAGTCACAGAGCTAGAAGCAGGGCAGCCAGGATTTCAAAGACCGGGATCCCAGGCCTTCTCTCTTGTGAACCCAAGGCCCTCTGGGATTTGGCCCGTGCATCCTGGGAAGAGCTCTCGATACCCAGGGGTACGGTGGGAGGTGGGCTTTTGAGAACCAAGCCTCTTCTTCGTGCTCCACTCTGGTGGCTCCGGATTCTGATCCGGTCTGCCCCTTCCCTGGAGCAGTGTTCCTCATTCGCTCCTGTCTTACATAACTCGGTGTCCCGAGGTTTATATAAGGCAGCTCAGTAAACACCCTACAGGCCTCCAGGGCTCAGGGAGATCTAAGATGGGCTACAGATGTGGTCTTTCACCCTCACCCCTTCCCAGAACCCCACTCCCACTTGCTATTTTCCTCCCTGAGGCCTGAGCCTGCCTTTGTGTGAGCCTGCTCGTGTGGGCACACCACGCCCACGTGCCCCTGTGTGCAGTCTTGTACACCATGGCATGGGGACCCAAACTCGCCTGTGAGTACACAGACATGTCTTCACTGCCCCCCACTTTTCCTAAATAGTGAGAAAATCATGCAAAGCTTCCCCACTAAGGCTTTCCTTTTTCAGCAAATTCAGGAAATTTAACTCTTGAATTACTCTCCTCTCATCCCAGTCACATTTTGTAGCAGATGCATCTTATTAGAGGAAAGTTCTTGGAGTGTTTGCTGTAACTTGACCAGGCAGAAAAGTGTCAAAGTGCTCCTTCCAAAACCCCTGTTTCCGGTCATTTCGGGTTTTGCTGTGTGAGCGGCCCAGGCTGCAGACACCTGTGCTACGTTCGTACACGTGTCAGATGTCTGGGGTGCCTGAAGCATTAAAGGCTGCTGTCCCCACATCAAGCTGCGCTACTTGCAAGTCACACCAGACCATGAATAGAACATTCGCCACACGGGGGGTTTCGCCCCATAGACACTTTACAAGGAGTCTCTGGCCTCTGACCTCACTGGCCAGGCCCGTCCAACTGAATAAATCCTCCCAGGTCTGAGACAGGGACAGCAGGGTGGACAGGAAGGGGACTCATCCTGATAACGATGATTGTGACTACACAGGAGAGCTCAGGAGCCAGGAAGACTCCAGATCCTTCATAGTTGGTGACCATCTGTGCTTTTGAGATACGCCCCCTGCCAACCCCCTCCCTAATGGAACTAGTGCCAAAAACAGGAGACAGCGTTTGTTCACTTCTGTTCCCAAAGCCAGCTAAGGACTCGGCCATCTTCTTCCTCATTCTCTCTCACTTCCACCCATGGCAAAAGAGAGAAGAGAGAGAGAAATCTATTAGCATGCCCTCCTCCAGTCTTCCAAGTACCAGGGTGCCTGGGTGGCGCTGGCACCAAGGGCTAGGGGTGAGGCAGAGGCCGGGAAGCCCAGCCTTCTCTCCCTGGGCGCCCCCAGCTCCAGCTCTCCGGGAGACCAGACACTTGCAGACAGCAGAACAACCCCCTCCCCTTTGACGGGTGAGTGCCAAGGTTCCTTCTGCTTCACACTGCGCTAAGGGAAGTTAGCACCTGCAGGAAGCCTGGTTTCTGGGCAGCTGGGAGCATCTCATAACAGGAGGTTCCAAGACCCCTGAAGACAACTGCACTGGGAGGCCATTTTCTCCCTTCTAAGTGTCCTGAGTCGTCCTCACCACAGAGAACCGCCCGCGCTCCCCCGTGCAACAAAGGGGTTTCTTCCCAGTCTACCCGCCTGCTCTGTATAAGAGTGGGCTCAAAACAAGCCCTTGGATGGGGCGTTTGACCTTATAGTTAGATTTTTAACTGGATCTAGTTTTTCTCCTTCTGCCAAATTGAATTTTACTTGTTCACTATCCTGATCTAATTGTACTGTTTTCCCCCTTTTGGACTCAACTCACTGATTTTGTTTCATCTCACAGAAAAGTCAAATTTCCAGTGGTTTAATTAATCTCTCACTAGCTATCTGGCTGCCCCACGGGACCCGCCTCCTCCGCTGTCGGCGTAGACAACAGTTCCTTTTCCATTTCTGCGCTCCGGCCTCGGCGCCCAGCCCCAGGAGCCCCGACCTGTCCCGCGGCTCCCCAGCCAGGCGTCCCACGCGGGGGCTGGCTTCTTCCCGATGGGCTCAAAGTGCCCGCCACTAGGGCACACGCCCTCCTCCCTCCGCCCCCGCCAACACACACCCCGACACACTCGCGCGGGCGCGCGCACACACACAGAGGCTCGCGCGCGGGTGGGAGGTCGCCCGAAGCCCTCCGGTTGCAGTTTTATTACAAGATTTCTTTTCAATTGCAAAATCAGACCGAACAAGATGAGCGACTCAGATTCTCCAGATCGTCAGCCACACTCCCCGCACCCTGCTTGGAACCCGCCCGCACACCACCCCCACCGACACACAAAACTCCCACGCTACCGACCTCAGCCCCAAATTGCCTCGCACTCACTCCCAGTGCCTCAAACTTTTTTTTTTTTTAAATAAATCTGGTTAAGAACCCTCATCCCCCAGCCTCCCACCCTCCAACGCTGAAGCGCACACAGGACAGAGCCGGGCGTGGAAGTCCCTTCCCGCGCCGTCGCCGCGAGTCCCGCTGCGTCCCCAGACCCGGGCACCCAGAGGCACGTCGCTGCCCCTTGAGCTACCTGCCCGGAGGCGGCGGCAGAGCCCACTGAGGGGGACGAGAGTCCTGGTCTCCCGGGTCCTTCTCCTTGCGGCAGCGGCGCTGGCGGGTACGGGCTGGGGTGGTGTTCAGTACAGCCCCAGGATGGCGGCACCTACGTCCTTGGAGGGCCGGCGCTCCTGCACCAGAAAGTTGATCATGCTCTCTGACTTGATGAGCAGGTTACAGCCCAGGAAGAAAACGCCGAAGACCACGGTGAGCGACAGCACGCAGAGCACGGCGATCTGCGCCACGCGCGACACCCACAGGCTGCGCTCGTCGGGCGCCAGCCCCGCGGGGATCCCGTCGCTGGCAGCCAACGGTGCGCCCCCGGGGCAGCAGCCCAGCCACGTGCCCAGCCCGTGGCTGCGGTTCCCCAAGGCGGCCCCGGCGCTGCCGCCCACGCCGCCCACCTCCCCCAAGCCGCTGTGGTTCAGGAAGGTCGCGTTCATCGCGGCGCGGCGCCCAGGGTCTCGGCGCGCGGTCCGCGGCGCACTGGAGCTCGCTGGCGTCCGCGCCCTTGGGGACGCTCCGGGCCGTCCGAGGGACTCGTGCGCGGGAAGGGGAGGAAGGCGGGAGGCTGCCCGGGAGCTGGCACTCTCGGGCCGCCTACCCTGGGCACCCGGCGGGAAGCGGAGGCTCAGAGGAGCAACAGGAGGCGCGGGAGCTGCAGCCGGAGAGCTGAGCGCGCGCCGCAGTCGCAGCTGAGTTCCTCGCCCGCCCCGCCGCCCCTCCCCTAGCAACCGCCCGGCCCCGCCCCGCCCGGCCCCGCGGCGCCCCAGGGGACGGGAGTCCTGCCCGCAGCGCAGTCTCCCCGGGGTCCGAGGGCCGAGAGGTCTGGAGCCCCGGGCAAGCCCCTGTCCTCTAGCCGGCGACGTTCGACCCCTTCCCGGCATCCGCTGTCTGTTCTGGGCTAGAAAATCTACCAAAGGTGCCCATTTCCGGATTTGGTGCTCTTAGCAGTCCAGTTCTTGCAGAAGTCTGCCGTAAATCTCTGCTCTGCTCTGTATTTGAGCCCTAGTAAACCTTCCTAGCCACCAGAAGGGTGGCTGCCTTGGCCGCTCCACTGGGCGGTGGCCCTGAGTCGCCAGGGGCCATCCTGCCGCCCGGCTTTTCCCGGGCTAGCAGCTGTCGCAGTGAGGCGCGCTCTCTGCCTCCTTCCCTACATCCCACCTGCAACCTGGCCCTATTTTTTTTTTATCTTTTTAATTAAAAAATAAATTATTGGCTTTTTTCTCCTTTAGTTTTTATGAAAACATAGTCATTGTAGCAAGTTAGAAAATATGGATTAGAAAAATGAAAAAAAAATCTACAACCTCATAATCCTACCACCCTGAGAGTGTGGATGTGTTACCACCTTGGAACAAACTCTTCCAGGCCGTTTTCTGTTTGTGCGTCTCTCTATGTATATATTTATATTAGAAATGAGGATCCACTGCTCATGCCCACTTTGTAACCTTTTGTCGTTTAACAGTGTTTCTCTCCCAGTGACAGCCCTCTATGACTGTGGCTCTGTCAGCCTGGAAGGTTTGTTAAAACCCAGATTGCTGGCCCCCCCCCAGTTTCTGAATCAGTAGGTGGGGGGGGCCCAGAATATGCATTTCTAACAATTCCCTGGTGATCTCAAAATACTAATCTACATCATTCTTGGTAAAGGAATGGTGTTATTTAACCAAGGTTCCTGGTTTTGGATACCTGAATCATTCCTTTTTTCTTTTTTTTCTTTTCTTTTCTATTTTTTTTTTTTTGCACCAGAACAATATTACCATAAAGAGCCTTCTAATGAAGTCTTTGTTCAGAAACTGTGATTTTTATTTAGATTGTATTTTGAAAAATGGACCTGCAGAATCAGAGTACATCCTCCTAAATCGCCCTCCAGAAATGCACCAGTTTATGCTTCTGCCCTGTGGGGAAGGAAGGTGCCACCCTTATCCTAGTTATTGTCATTGTTTCCAAAATCTTTGCCTGAGATGGGGGGGGGGTGCGGTTTCTCACCCCTGTGTTGATTTTCATTCTCTGCTTGTTGCAGAGACTGAGGAAAGCACTTAGTCTCTGCCTCTGGCAAGAAGTGGTGGCTGGAGACTTGAATTCAGCCGTGATAGAGAAGGTCGTAGGGAAGGTCACAGAGAAGGGACATGGAAAGGCCTGGAAAATTGGCAGGAGGGCATTCAGGATGCCCCTAGCACATGAGCATCTCAGAGCTCCTGCCCCCTGCTGTGATTTGAATGTGTCCCCAAAGTTCACATGTTGGCAACTGGATGCCCAGTGTGGTGGTGTTGGGGGTGGGGCCTAACGGGAGATGTTTGGGGAGGGGCACTGCCCTTGTGAGTGGATCGATGCCATTGTATCAGGAGTGGGCTCCTTATAAAAGGACAAGTTTGGCCCCTTCTTGCTCTCTCCCTCTCTCTCTTGCCTTTCTGCCATGTGATGCCCTCTGCCATGGCACCATGCAGAAAGAAGGCCTTCAGCAGGTGCTGGCTGCTCCATCTAGGACTTTCCAGCCCCCAGGACTGTAAGAAATAAATTTCTATTATTTATAAATTACCCACTTTCAGGTATTCTGTCATAGTGGCACAAAACAGACTAAGACATTCCCCCCCCCACACGCATATAACTAATTCATATGTGTGTGTCCGCGCACGCGTGCACACACACACGCACCAAGGGAGATTGGGAAACGACCTGGGAAAGCTGGCCTGGCACAAGGGCACTCAGTTTTCTGCGCAGGAGTGTCCCTGCTCTGACCACCCTTACAGCCAGGATAGAACTGGGAGGCCGCACATAGCTGGTCTGACCATTTTGTCTTCTGCTTTGGGCCAGTTGGATTTCTTTCAAGAAATGCTCAGGGGTGTTCTTTGCCCATCCTTCCCCTGAGACAAACCCCTGACCTTTGATGACCCCTGGGCTTGGAGCCCAAGACTTGACTCCATTCGGCTGGAGTCAGGCTGCCCGCTGCAAAGGAAAGGGGTGAGGGTGAGTAAGAGAGCAGGACAGGGGCCTGCCCGGCAGCAGGCTCTGAGAGGTGGATTGGATGGCCGGCCTTCGCTTTGCTAAGCACCTACTACGTGCTCTGTGCCTTAAATACATTGCCTCACTGAACTCTCACACCAGCCCTTGGGGTTCAGCCAGACTATCCCCTTGACACGAGGAAACAGAGGCTCACAGTGTAAGTGACTCACTCAAGACCTTACAGCTAGTTAAGCATCGGAGGCAGAATCTGAGCGCAGATCTGTCCTGTTCCAAAGCTATGCCCTTAATTATTCCTGTCCCCTTCTCTTCCATCGTCTCTGAGCTGGTTTCTTTGGGTACCTGGGGTGGGAGGGAGGAGGAGCAGGGGGGAGAAGAAGATGTTGTCTTTGCCCTGGGAACAGGAAGGGAGACAGAATGTGGGCATGTGGAAATAAGCAAAGACCACCCAGATGAGAGCAAGGGAAGGCATTTATGCAGAGATTGCTACAGCTAGGCAGTCAGCCACTGTCACCCAGAGATCAGTATAGCAAGGCAGTCAGCCACTGTCACCCAGAGATCACTATAGCAAGGCAGTCAGTCACTGTCACCCAGAGATCACTATAGCAAGGCAGTCAGCCACTGTCACTTGCGTTTGCAGAGATTCACAGGCAGGCAGAGGAGCGGGGAAAAGCTTCATTGTGGAAAGGGGGGATCAGGTCTGTCCTGACTGAGGCTGCTGGCCCGGGCGTGCTGTGGGTGGGCTGACTAGAAGAGCAGAGACCCATGATTGGTTAGGGGAGCATATCTGGCTTTCTCCAGTTTGTCCTCCATTGGAATGGGGACAAAATTAGGGAAGCTGTCAGTTCTAATCAAGTCCTGGCCATTCGGGGCCGACTGCTACGGGGGTTGTTTTTGGCTTCCTGGGCTGTTGCTGCAGGTTTGGGTCAGAGTTCTGTTTTGATACATGTCCTGGCCATTGTCCGCTTGCCTATTCGGTCTGTCACACTCCTTCACGTGGACCCAGCCAGCTGCGCCCTGCCCGACGCCTACTCTTTCTGATTGTCCCATCTGCCCTTGCTGGAGCCTCTGGTCCCGGCAAGTTTGGTTGCAGTTTGATGTGTATTAACTCTTAATTCTTATAATGACGCCGAAAGGCAAGTCATTAGTTATTTATTGCTGCATCGCATGTACCCCCGCACTGAGCAGACCTTTATAATCCGGGAGGAGATCGTTGGTGGCTGTGGCTCTGGGGTGCTCATGAGGCTGCAGTCAAGGTGCTGGCAGGGCCACAGCCATCTGAAGGCCCGACGGGGGAGCCAGGGCCGGCTTCCAAGGCGACTCCCTCATGCAGCTTTTGGCAGGACGCCTTAGTTCCCCGTTGGCTATTGGCAGGGGGCACCTCAGTTCCTTGTCATTGGACTGTCCATGGGGCTGCCTGAGTGTCCTCCTGACGGCAGCTAAGGTGCCTCTGAGCCACTGTTGAAGAAGGTGCCAGAAGGTGAGCGACTGGTCGAAGGGAGAAGGACAGAAAACTGAGGTTCTAGAGTGAAACGTGTTAGCTGTCATTGTCATTTAATCTTCACAGCAAGCCTTGTAGAAAAAAATCATTAGCCCCATTTGACAGAGGAGAAAATAGAGGCTCAGAAAGGAGACACATCTCACCCCAGATCGCAGAGCACAGCCAGGATTTAAGTCCTTAGCTGTTTTATGACCAAGCTCAAACTCCTAGCTCTTGGGGGGGGGTACTTCATTGTTAAGGAAAGACCCTCCAGCCCCCAGGGTTTGGGAGGGGCCTCAGGCCCCTGAGGAGGAGCCTGTCAACTGCTGCCTCCGCCTGCTCCAGAGACAGGGAGGCCAGTGCCTCTGGGCCCAGCTGCCACCCGTAAGTGACTATTTTTACCCTCCACCTCAGGGACGAGTCTGCCACTCCTGGCTCTGGAAGGGCCATCTGGGCAGTCTGGCTGCCCCAGGAAGAGCCACTACCCAGAGGCTTTATGCCCTGCTGTCCCCGCAACTGTTGCCAGATGAACCTTTAGCTCTCTGGCGTGCTCTGGCCATCGGAGTCACTAGGAAGCCCCCTCCTCCAGATTCCGAGGTTAATAAACCTCCCTCGTTAGTGCCACTTGCTGGATAGACTTATTGGACCAAAAATGCCTAAATCTGGAGGTATTTTAAATGGCTCACATTTTAAACAAGGTTCATAAAGTGTTCTTTGCATGAGTCATTTTACTGAAGAGATAAGAATGATTTTATTTGCATATTCAACTGTCCCCCTCTCGGGAAAATGTAAACTGTGGGACAGTGCCCTTCCGGGAGGCCCAAGAGCCCTTGAACATCATTTATTTTCTGAAGTGATTTCAAACAACCCTGCTAACTCCCTGTTTACACTATTCATTGGTTTGGCAAACTCTTCTGGAACAGGCAAAGGTCGCCTTCTGCCCATGCACCCAGTTCGGTCCAAATGATCTCACATTTCGAATTGGTGGTGGGGAAGTTAATGATATTTTAGTGCATCTGGTACAGAATTAAAATAAACCCCGATTACTTCGTTCAGCCTTTGCCCCCTATGAGACTTCGGGATTGGCCCTGCTCGGTTTACCTGCCAGGGAGACAGAGGGAGGCCCCCAGGCAGTTCAGGCCAGGGTGGCTTTAGGAAATGTGTGGTGGGGAGGAGGGTCTCTGGTAGCACAGAGGGGACAATACCTGTGTAGACATTGCACAGTGGAGAGGTGTCACAGGGGTCACAGGTATCGTGGAACTTCACACTGCAAGAGAATACCTGGATTTTGGGACCTAGGATCTCTTCCTGCCTCTGCCCCTAATTGGCTGTGTGACTTTGGACACGTCAACCATCCTCTCTGGGCTCCGATTGACACATCCATTAACCAAGGGAGCCTGATCAGAAAATCTTCAACACAACGTTATTTACAAAAACAGGTGGTGGCCTGATGGGCCATCATCTGCCTTCCTCTGCTCTAGGCCTCCTGTGGGCTGCAGAGAGCATGGGGCCCAAGCACTGTGCCTGATCTGCCCCTAAAGTACTGGCCGGGCCTCTGAGTCCTCATGTTTAAAATGAGGAGGTTGGTCAATATCTGCACTCCCCAAACTGTGCTCTCTGGATCAGTAGTTTTGTGAGGTGACAGAAGAGACGCTGACCTAAACAGGTTTCTTTGCTGCAGGACTTCTCAGGACCTTTAGTATGTGGGTGTGCACTGTGAATTTCCCAGGGGGATGTAGGATGCAGCATTTGACAATGGGAGATATTTTTGCTAACACCAACTAATATTCTGTGCCACTTCGTACCACGAAGCTCTGTTTGGGAATGCTCTATGGCCTCCCTAAGCCTCAGTTTCCTTCCCTGCAGAACAGGGGTGATGATGGCACCTGCCTCCTAGAGTTGTTGGTAGGTTAAATGAGGTAATGCCTGGAAATGAGCCTGGCACAGTGCCTGGCACAGAGTGAGTGCTCAAGAAATGCTAGGAGCTATTATTTATAATAAGGTCCTTCCTTTCCAGCTCCGACATTCTGTGCTTCCAACTGCAGCATGTAATTAAATGCTAAAGCATCTGGCTTCCCGAGTAGAAAGAACAAGGCTGGAGGAAGGAAAAAGGAAGACAGAGATCCTTCTGGGTTGCCCATTTGTGCACCAGCCTCACTGCCAGCCGTCACAACAGGGGGACGTAGCAAGATGCCAACTCCTAATGACAGGGCTCGGGTGAGTTGGTGGTTCCCTGTTTAGCTCAGACACTGTGGGGAGTATCTGAGACCGCAGAGGAGTGAGAGGTAAAACCAGGGCTGCTTATGGTCAACAGTAGAACCTCCCTGCGTCCTGCATGGGGCAGCTTCCCTTTCCCACTGTCCTGGACACGGTGATCCTGGCCACCTTTGAGCATGTGTGACATGCTGGGGGAACAGTGACAGGGACAGCTGAATTGGAAAAGGTAAGTAGGACAGGTTAGGCGAGAAGGGCAGGAAGGGCAACCCCACAGAGGAACAGCATTTGCAATGGCTCAGAGGAGTGCACGGCCAGGCATGGGGAGGTGGTGGGGCAGAGTGTCACAAGAGGAGCCTGAAGAGGTGGCTGGGCACCAGGACACTCAGGACTTTATCCAAGTCAAAGGGGAGACACAGCGTCAGTCTGGCATTTACATTTCCCTGGATAAAAAAGAAAACAGCACTTTTTTCAAATTTTTCCATTTATATGAAATATCCATGGAGACAGAACATAGATTGGTGGTTGCCAGGGGCTGGGGAGCAACTGCTTAATAGGTACGAGGTTTCCTTTTGGAGTGATGGAACGTTCTGGAACTAGGCAGAAGTGGTGGCTGTACAACATTGTGAATGTACGAACTGCCAATAAATTAACCACTTGAAAATGGTTAATTTCATGTTATGTGAATTTGATCTCAATTTTTACAAAGGTAATGATGAAGGTGAACTAAGGCGAGGAGAGAGGCGCTGGGGAGGGGTGGGAGGTTCCAGAGTCCCCGGACCTGGGGGCTGGTGAGCAGGTTTCTGGCTGTCACTGGGAGGGGACACGTATGGGGGATGGTTGGGTGAGGGTGGGGCTGGGGGGCTCAGGGCTGAGCACACAGGTCTGGAGAAGAGAAGAATATTCAGTGACACAGAAAGGTGGTCACTATATATTATGAAGTGATAAAAATGCAGATTCTCTAACAATGTGTACTGTGTGACTCCTTTTTGGTCAGTTTCTACACACACACACACACACACACGCACACACACACGCACACACACACACACACATCCGTGCACAGGCTCACCTGTATGACAATATATGCCGAAACATGGACAGTGCTCATCTCTGTAAGGGGGGACCATGAGAGATTTTGATTTTGTTTCCTTTTTGCTTATCTGTATTTTCTAGATGTTCCACAATGAACATTGTATTAATATCTTGTAATAAGTACAAAAAGGTACTTAAAGTGCCAAAAGCATCACGGAGGGCTGCTCACTATCTGATACCACAGCGTGGTTTCTTCCAGACCAAGCTGGGACATGAGCTTACAATGGTGGGAGGAAAACTAAAGGGAAAATAAACACTATACAAAAAAATAAATAAAAATAAAGTGTTGGCTGGGCGCAGTGGCTCACGCCTGTAATCCTAGCACTCTGGGAGGCCAAGGCGGGAGGATCGCTCGAGGTCAGGAGTTCGAGACCAGCCTGAGCAAGAGTGAGACCTTGTCTCTATTAAAAATAGAAAGAAATGATCTGGACAGCTAAAAATACATATAGAAAAAAAATTAGCCGGGCATGGTGGCACATGCCTGTAGTCCCAGCTACTCAGGAGGCTGAGGCAGGAGGATCGCTTGAGCCCAGGAGTCTGAGGTTGCTGTGAGCTAGGCTGACACCACGGCACTCTAGCCTGGGCAACAGAGTGAGACTCTGTCTCAAAAAAAAAAAAGTGTTTACCCATGGGCGAGACACCTTTTGCCCTGGCAAACCAAACCTGCTGGGTGTGCCTGTCCACTAAGACATGGGGCTTTACCCAACCAGTGGTGTGAGCAACATGGGGAAATCTCTGTCTTACTATTTAGCAACTTTCCACTGCCTCACATATTTTGGGCAACCACACCCACACTCAGACGGTTACAAAAATCGAACAGATCCAGCCTTCCCCCAAGCCCTCATGCCCTATGCCCTCTGGGGCCATTTTCACTTACCTTAGTACCCTGGCCCAGCACACTCTTCCATTTGTATTACTTATACTTACGGACAGGGCCCCGATGTGGGGACACTGCCTATTTCTTAATGCATACAGGATTTTGTCATCCCCAACCGCCCATGAGAAACACAAGCCAGAGTGTTGATTTTTTTAAACTTCAGGTCACTTGTCAGGACCCTGACTTTGCTTTGCTCGATCAAGAAGTTACATCTTGACTAAATTTGCCAGCCTCCAATGCTTGGGACTACGCTTCCTTCCCTCCCGAGTCAGTTTTCTGAGGAACGTCCACACAGGAGCTTAATTCCCCGGTGACCCGACTAAGGGAACATCCTGTCCCATCCTTTGGCGCACAACCAAGGCAGCATCGCACTCCTGCCGGGGGCGGGGCTCTCTGATCTTGGAAGAGATCCATTCTTCCTTTGCTCACCCCTTAATCCATCCCTTACTCAGAGGCACTTTAGCAGCCCAGGGAGCCAAATGGTATGGCACCAAATTCCAGGGAAGAGGACTTCATACCACGGGTGAATCAGCTCCTGTCCTGTTAGCCAAAATTGAGTTCACCGCCCAACTTCCTCCAGAGTGGGCGATATATTGGGTGTGCGGTACCTGTTTGGGTCAATGATACTTGGGGGTTTCTGCTCTTCTTAACCCAACTCAATCCTACCTGACACAGACAGCTTCTGACTTGATCCTTGGGCCCGAGTTCCTGCCTTGGTCACCTGCCCAGTGTGAGGATGAGGGCCGTGGCTTGCTCCATCCTGTGACTGGAGTTCCACCCTGGCCCTGCTCAGCGGCTGGACCCTGCCACCTTCTGGTCCTCCCTCCAGCCAGGCCACCTGCCCACCCAGCAGGATTTTGTGGCACTGGGCTTGACTCCTGCCAGGGTGGAGGCCAGGCCCTGCTCCAGTGCTTTCCTGGAGGAGCCCTGCTGCTTCCCCGCCCCTGTCCCCTCGTCCCCAGATCCTTGGCTGCTGCCTGGGCCTGGCAGGCTGGCTGCTCTCCAGACATCGCAGCAGAACCAATGCCTGCAGCAGCTTCCCCAGTGGAGAGGTCCAGGAGCAGCCGGTTCCTGCTGTGCAGAACAACAGCACCGTCATTCCTTTACACGCTCAACAGTTATTCATCAAGCGTCTACTACAGGCATCGGGAACAGCACAGGAAGCAAGACAGGGCCGAATGGTGGCCCTGGTACCTCCAGCACAGGCTGCCGCCCAGGACCTCAGACTGGCAAAGCACTGGAACTGCTCACAAGGAATTTTCAAGAGTTTGCTTTAAGGATATGCCCATGGCCTGGGTTATATGTGCAACCTGCGTGAGTCCCCACACCTCCTGGTCCAGGCTGTGTCATCTGCTTGTGACAAAGCTGAACTGGATGCTGTTGAAGATTCTGCCGGGTCTGCCCTCCTGCGAAGAGAGAAAAGGGCTTGGCCTTTCAGGGGCTCCTGCCTGATTTAGGGCCGGAAAACAACCACTTTTTCATGATTTATTACGATTCTGTGGGTTCACTGGGGCCAGCTGGCCTGTTCTTCTGCTGGTGACAGTTCCTTTAGCCCCTCTGACCTATGTCCTCACGTGGAGGTGGGGATGGTCCTGTGTACCCAGAAGCGATGAGGTAATACCCCAGGCAACTGAATAGTTGATGAGGGTGAGTTTCTCTTTGTAGGAAGTAACCCAGCTAATAAATGAAGACAGAATGGTAGAGTTAGAATACCACTATCCTAACCCTCAGTGCATTATCGGGTCTAGGCATCGGACATCAACAGATGCTAATGTCACAAAAGGGAAGATGCTAGACATTATGTACCTCCTGTGGAAAAACACAAAACCTACACTGAACCGCTTTTGCCAAAAAACTCAACTCTTAATCTGATCAGGCTTCTAGATTCAACTATCAATTTACAGGAAATACAGAAAACAGTGAAATGTGTTAAACTGTATCACAGGTATGTAATCATCAAAGTCCAGACTGTGGATAATCTGCAGGATACATGATGTGGCTTACTCAATGATACACTGCAAGAGAAAAGAGAAAGATGAAAGAGGAACCTATGGATTGAAAGACAAGGGACATCAACTAATCATAATATGTGCATCTTACTGGGATCTTGATTTCATCAAACTGTTAGAAAATGCTTTTTGACATAAAACAATTGAAAATTTGAACATCGAATATGTGATGATATTAAAGAATAAATGTTTTAAGAAAGAGAGAGAGGAATGTGTGACCAACGCTTGATAAAGAAGAACCCAGCCATGAGGCCCATCTTAGAGAAGGCTGCAGAGTGTGGGGGAAACAGACAGCGCCGGGAGTGCTCACCCCGACTCGGCCATCACCTCGCCACATGTGTGGCCTTGGCTGAGTCCCTTCCCCTGCACAGACCTGGGTTTTTGCACCTGGGGAACCATGGAGGGACCCAGGGGGCCTGTGACTCCTGTTTAACTCTGGCCTCCTTTGGCTCCGTCCTCGTTTTTACCTGGGGCCTGTATCAGCCCCACCGCGTGTTCACAAGAGCGTCAGATACGTGGGAGAGTGTGTGATGGGCACAAGCCCGGAGCCACTGGCTCCTGCAGAACCCAGAACAGAAGGGGCCACCTCCCCGAGGCACTTTGCCTGGAGGATCAAACTGTACGATCTCAGCCAAGCGAGAAGAGAGAAACCGCTGGGGGACTTCACCCACCCCCACACCAAGGGCTGAGTTACCTGCTTGCCACGATGCCTTGACCTCGTTCTGATACTTGGGGATTTCTGGGGAGTTTCCCAGGCCAGCATCCTGATCTGGTCACCTGCTCAGGACTCCAGCTGAGTTGGGCTGCTTGTGACAGACTCCTGTGAGTGCAAATGAACAATGTCACTGGATGACTCCATGTCACCAGCCCCTCAATTACTTGTCGCTGGCCTCTGCCCACCTGCCCTTCAAACACCATCACTGTAAAAGCATCAGCCTTTGCACGAAACCTCACACATTGTATTAATAAATGTTCTACATAAAGGGGTGAGGGGTGGGGAGGGGAGCCCTCCTCCTGGCCCAGCACAGGTGCTTAACATTCTCTTGAAGCACGACAAGCTTTCTCCAGAAGGTTAAACTAAAAACCCACCATCTGCTACCACCACCAACCCACTTCATGCATGAACTAAGTAACAGGGAAAGGCAGCTCCATCTTCAGTGGGTAGCTAAGCCCACATGTTGGTGTCAAACCTAGATTCAAATCCTCGCACTGCCTCCCACCAGCTCTGTGACTTTGTGCAAATTACTTAACCTCTCTGCAGCTTATTTAGCAAGAGTGCTTTGAAGATGAGCTGATTCCCTGCGTGCAGTGTTCGGCGTCATGCCGCACACACTCAACATGTGTCAGCAGTTGCTTTTATCAGGAGGCTTCCGTTGCAGCACCCCGTGGGGGCTCCACCATCATCTCCCTCCCACTCCCCCATTAAACTTTCTTTGCTTTCTCTCTCTCTTATAAAAATGACCTTTCAATGTCTCATTTTCTCAGTGACATGCTAACCTGGTTAGTCAAGCCTGTGATGTTGCAGTGTCTGATAAGGGAATCTTGCCCCCCTGCTTTATAACTGAGGATTTCAGGCAAGGTGGGAGGCCTTCCAAAGGTACCCTGAGAATCACAGCTCTTTGGTGACATCTCTAACTCCTCCATAGCAGCCCTGTGCGATACCAGACCCGGAGCTGTGGCTGCCGTCTCAATGGGGTCAGGATACCCTTTTAAAGAGATCTGGGAGGCCGGGCGTGGTGGCTCACGCCTGTAATCCTAGCACTCTGGGAGGCCGAGGCGGGTGGATTGCTCGAGGTCAGGAGTTCGATACCAGCCTGAGCAGGAGCGAGACTCCGTTTCTACTAAAAATAGAAAGAAATTAGCTGGACAACTAAAAATATATTAAAAAAATTGGCCGGGCATGGTGGCCCATGCCTGTAGTCCCAGCTACTCAGGAGGCTGAGGCAGGAGGATCGCTTGAGCCCAGGAGTTTGAGGTTGCTGTGAGCCACGCTGACGCCACGGCATTCTAGCCCGGGCAACAGAGCGAGACTCTTGTCTCAAAAAAAAAAAAAGGGATCTGGGAGCACAGGGAGGTCCAACAAGATGGAATCAGGAGCCAAAGAGATCACAGCTAGAACTCCAGCTGTAACTGAGTGTAATGGGGGTATTAACGCCCATTCCCAGGCTTGGGAGCACAGAGCAGGGAAGTCTAAGTATTCAAGCCCTGCAACCCCCACTTCCTGGACATGGGTCGCTTCTGCCCTCTAGTGGCCATTGTATAAATTGCACAGAACGCGGGCCTGAAGACGGGGAGGTGGGCCTTTTCCCTTCTGCACCCACCCAACGCTGCTGTTCTCAACCCGGCCCCGCCCCAAACTCCCATTTCACAAATATCTTTGTGTCATGATAGTAACTTTAAAATATTTTAAGCAGCTTTGTTAATGTAGTGACATACAATAAACTGCACATATGTAAGGTACAATTTGATAACTTTTGACGTATGTATACACCTGAAATCATGATCACAATCAAGACAGTGAATATATCCACGCCCCCCAAAGTTTCCTTGTGCCTCTTGGTGATCCCTCCTTCTGCCCCTTCCTACTTCCCCATCCCCAAGCAGCTACTGATCTGCTTTCTGTCATTAGAGATCAGTTTACATTTCCTAGCGTTTTCTACAAATGGAATCATACACGTACTTTTTTGTCTGTCTTTCACTCAGCACAATTGTTTTGAAATTTGTCTATGTTGCTCTGTGTGCCAACAGTTTTTTTTTTTTTGTTTGTTTGTTTTTTTGAGACAGGATCACACTCTGTCACCTGGGCTAGAGTGCAGTTGCATCATCATTTCCCACTGCAACCTCGAACTCCTGGGCTCAAGCAATCCTCCTACCTCAGCCTCCTGATTAGTAGGGACCATGGACATGTGCATCACGCCAGGCTAATTTTTTTTTGTAGAGATGGGGTCTCCTTATGTTGCCCTGGCTGGTCTCCAACTCCTAGCCTCAAGTGATCCTCCCACCTCAGCCTCCCAAAGTGCTGGAATTACCTGCGTTAGCCACTGCTCCTGGCCAGATCCTCTAAGATTTTTTTACGTTGCAGACAGACCAAATTTCTAACACGTGGTCCTGGGCTATGGAAACCTCTTTTCCTGCCCAGGGCTCTCACTCTACAGAGATGAATTTTTTTCTGTAGATTTTTGACCACAAAAGGTTACCCCACAAAGTGGTACCCCCAGAATGCCCTCCTGCCAGGGTTTTGCCTCCCCCCCAGCCCCTGCTGGCTTCCTATCCCAGGGTGCCATGTGCTGGGACGTCCAGAGGTGGGGCGACAGGCAGTGCTACCTGCTTAGAAGCCCCTGGCACTTTCTTGCTATCCAATCCTGCCATCCTGTTTCAGAGGAGAAGTGGATATCAGTAACAAAACTCTATCTTTCACTTCCACGTTGCTGTGGCTGGTGGAAATTTCTCCCAGACTTCCTTGGTGATTAATGACATTGAAATGTTGTGGCCTCCATGGAGAGGTGACAGGTTGTCAGGCCACCGTTCCACAGATGGTTAACCCAATGCAGACTGTAACAGCCAGGTCTCCTTTGGTTGCAAGTGACAGAAACCCAACTCAAACTGGTTTATGCAAGTAGGGACATTTATTGGATCTCAGAATAGCGGGAAGGTGAAGGTTGTGTTTGGGTCCCAGAAAGGGTGGACTCTAGGACTGGAATCCTACCCAGACTTAGGCCCTCAGATGAGCTGCACCTGCATGATTTAAACCTGCCGGCCTCTGGCCCTATACCCACCGGCTTCCTGTGAGAAGCTGAGCCGCTCCACGGAATTCCACTTCAAAATGTACTGATGAGGGCACAGGCATTCCCTGTCACCAGGAGACAGGTCGTGTGACTGGCGGCCCCCACTAAAACCCCACGAGAAAAGGAGTTCCCCCAGAGGTGGTGCTGCTCCTGGAAAGGAAGGGAGGTGAGCAGGCAGAACATCCAGCACTCTCCGCCCTTTCCCGCCCAGCTGTCTTCCTCACAGTTGTCACCTGTCCAGCTGCCATTTCTGCCTAAGCCTGGCCAATTTGCATGGTTAAAACCAATGTATTTCCAGGAGACAGATGACATCACAGAACTGGGGTTCCAGAAGGCTGGGGAGGCCCGGCACTCCCGGCTTCTTTAGAACATGGACAGCTGTTAGTGGGGCGGGGCTGGAGCGTAGGTGGTGAGGAAGAGGAGGCTCCTACCCCAAACGGCCTTGTTCTACAGATCCTCACAGAAAGCCCTGGGCCGGCTGAGACTTGGGTCAGAGACAGATGGGAGAGAGGTAAGCTTCAGAGGCGGGTGGGAACACACCCGAGGGAACCCCAAGAGAGGGCTTACTGGGCAGGCATGGGGCTCCCTGCTTCCCGAGGCTCGGTGACAACTATCTCTGAGGGACTGAGTCAGGGTGGGGTGGCTAGTTTGTCTGAAATTCTGTTTTAACTGGGCATCTTATAATTTCATTTGCTAAATCTGGTGACTCGGGGTGAGAGGGGGAGAAGGAAAAGAAAGGCCCCAGCCCAAGCTGGTGTGGAGCGAGTCTTAGAAGCCAGAACAGGAGACTGGCCAGGCGCGGTGGCTCACGCCTGTAATCCCAGCACTCTGGGAGGCCGACGTGGGCAGATTGCTTGAACTCAGGAGTTCGAGACCAGCCTGAGCAAGAGCGAGACCCCGTGTCTGCTTAAAAAAAAATAGAAAGAAATTATCTGGACAACTAAAAATATATAGAAAAAATTAGCCGGGCATGGTGGCGCATGCCTGTAGTCCCAGCTACTTGGGAGGCTGAGGCAGGAGGATCACTTGAGCCCAGGAGTTAGAGGTTGCTGTGAGCTGGGCTGATGCCACGGCACTCTAGCCCGGGCAACAGAGTGAGACTGTGTCTCAAAAAAAAAAAAAAAAAGCCAGAACAGGAGAGATAAGAGGAAATAAGCCCACCTGAGTAGCCACCGCCCCGAAGCTGCCTGACCTTGCAGGCGGTGGATGGAGGAACCTAAGCCTTTGTCCTCAGCAACATACACCTGGCTTAAGGGGAAAGATTCACACCCCCTCAGTGACAGAAATAGCCGCCATCTTTATTTTCATGACATTTACCATTTTGAAGAACACAGGCCAGTTATTGTACAGATTTTTCCCTCAGTTTCTCTTTGTCTGATGTTTTCTTGGGATTAGGCACAGGCTAATGCATCTGGGGACAGAATACTGCAGAAGTCACGTTGTGTCCTTCTCGGGATGTCACGGCTGGAGGCACATAATGCCACTCTGTTACTCATTGGTGATTTTAATTTTCATTGCAAGGTCAAAATACTATCTGCTTTCTCCACTGTATAGTTACTGGGTTTTTTTTCCATGCAACTAATGTGCAATCAGTAGAGAGACCCTGTAAGAAGGTGGATGTTTCCAGGCCTTCATCAGGCAGCCTACTGCCTCGGAGTTAGCACTGAAGATTCTCACTCACACCAATCTTTTATGGTTGCAAAATGGTTATGTTTTTCCAACTTCATGACTGCCTCTGCATTTCTCAGTCAGCATCTTACTGTCATGAAGAGCTCTCTGCTTCATCCCCATATGTATCTGTCTATTTATTATATCATAGACTCAAGGGTTCCTATCACATTCAATGCATAACCTGTTATTATCATTTATTTTGATGTTCTAATGGTCCCAGATTACCTTGCAAACCATTTTGCGATGGCTTCTTAGATATGACACCCAAAACACAACCAACAAAAGAAAAAAATAGATAAACTGGACATCATCAAAATTAAAAACTTTGGGGCTCTCAAGAAACACTATCAAGAAAGTGAAAGGCAACCCAGAGCATGGGAGAAAAAATCTGCAAATCATATATCTGATGATGCATGATTTGGGTCTAGTATCCAGAATATATAAAGAACTGTTAACAACTCAGTAATGAAAAAAGACAACTCACTGTAAAAATATGCAAAGGTTCTTTTATTATTTATTTATTTATTTATTTATTTTGAGACAGAGTCTCACTCTGTTGCCCCAGCTAGAGTGCCATGGTGTCAGCTCACAGCAACCTCAAACTCCTAGGCTCAAGCAATCCTTCTGCCTCAGCCTCCCGAGTAGCTGGGACTACAGGCATGCACCACCATGCCTGGCTAATTTTTCTATATATATTTTTAGTTGTCCAGCTAATTTCTTTCTATTTTTTTAGTAGAGACAGGGTCTCGTTCTTGTTCAGGCTGGTCTTGAACTTCCTGAGCTCAAAAAATCCACTCGCCTCGGCCTCCCAGAGTGCTAGGATTATAGGCGTGACCCACCTCGCCCGGCCCAAAGGTTCTTAAAAGACATTTTTCCAAAGATACAAAAATAGCCAAACATATGAAAAGATGCTCAACATCACTAGCCATCAGAGAAACAATCACACCAAAACCACAATGTGATATCAGTTCATACCCACTAGGACAGCTTTGATCAAAAAGACAGATAACATCAAATGTTGGTGAAGATATAGAGAAACTAGAACCTTCATACACTGTTGATAAGAATGCAAAATGGAGCAGCCACTTTTGAAGCCTGGCAGGTCTCAAAAGTTTAAACAGAGTGACCACATGATGTAGTAATTCTACTCCCAAGAAATGAAAACATATAACCATGAAACAACTTGACTATTAATGTTCATAGCAGCATTATCCATAACAGCCAAAAAGTGAAAACAACCCAAAAGTCCATCAGCTGATGTATGTATAAACAAATTGTATGTCCATACAACGAAAGATTATTCAACTACAGAAAGGAATGGAGTATCATGCTACGGCATGGATGGACCTTGAAAACATTACGCTAAGTTAAAAAAGCCAGACACAGAAGACCATGTTTTGTGTAACTCTGTGTATATGAAATGGCCAGAGAAGGAAAATCCATAGAGACAGAAAGCAGATGAGTGGTTGCCAAGGGCTGGGGAGGAGGTATGGGGAAGGAGTGCTAATGGGTGCAGGGTTTTGTTTGGATTGATGAAAATGTTCTAAAATCAAGTGAGGTGATAGTTGCACAACTCAGTAAATAGACTAAAAACTATTGAATTGTACACTTTAACTGAATTAATTTACAGTATGTGAATTATATATTGGGAATTATATCTCAATAAAGCCGTTACAAACAAATATTGTTCCCTATTTGACCACTCCATCCCCTTTTGAGCTGGCTCTTAGGACTATTTGACAAGCGCCAATCCATATTTTAAGCACTTTCTTACTTTCTGGTACAACAAGATAATCCAGACTTATAACCCTTTCCTGCTCCAGCCTGGGAATCAGCCATATGGGAATCTTGGTCCCCTTTGGCGGGGAGTGTGAAACCAAGATCTGGGCATTGTTTCATTTAATTATTGCAACAACTCTATTAGGTAGGAATTAGCATATCTTTGTTTTACAAATGAGGCTCAGAAAAGTTAAGCATGTTCCCCAAGGTCACATAGCAGCCCAGCATTTGAAAGCAGGTAGTGTGAATCCAGAGCCCTTGCTGTTCTACAGACACACACACACACACACACACACACACACACACACAGTGTGAAGGTGAAGGTTATTTCTGTGGCCAGCTCACCAGGAATTGCACAAGGCAGAGTATGCCCTCGGGGAAAGTCATGTGTCATGGGTCTGAGGATGCGGGTTGTAGGGAGATTAGCACCCAGTGTCCTGGTCGTCCTTCTGAAAGCACATGCTTACAGACACACACAGATGCTGGGGAAGCACAGTCTTCATTAATCTCCTTTGTCAACCTCACTCCCCACCCCAGCACCTGAATGCTGCCCATAGCTGGGTGCACATTAAAAGCAGACCTATAAATGAAATGAGATCGGTCTTGATTTTTAACTGTTGAAGCTGGGAAATGGGTATATGGAGGTTCATGATACTATTCTCTTTTCTTTTGTAAGTGTTTAGTTTTCTGTGATAAAAAAATATATAAAATAGTAAATGAGAGGACAGCCAGGTAGCAAGCAGTGAGCAAGCAAGACCATTTAATTGCTCTTTCCAGATTCCCCCGGCTCTCGGAGAAGACCAGCAGGAAGTCCGGGAGACCCTAAAACTATAGGCCCTTGATCGCACCTTCTCCCCTCCAGGGATGACGAGGGAGCTACTCATCCGCTTGGTCAGCTGCCTCCTTGTCCTAAAACAGGCCAGTCTCATCCGTCGCTGTGACTTGGCCAAGGTGCTGCACCAGGAGGAAATGGATGGGTTTGAGGGCTACTCCCTGAGTGACTGTGAGTGCCATCAGCCCCTTCCCTGCCATTTGTCCTCCTCTCCTAGCCATGCCCTAAGTAGCCAGCTTCTTTCCTTCCCATTCATCTTTCAAAGCCAAGTTCAAAAAGCCCCCACCTCCAAGAAGCCTTTCCCAACGCTTCATATTCATTCAACAGTTATTAACTGAGCACTTATTATGTACCAAGAACTGCCTTAGGTGCTGGAGACATGGGGGATCAACAAGTTCCCTTCCCTCATGGTGTTCACATTCCAGGGGAAGAGAGCAGCAGTAAATAAACACACAGTTATAGACAGTACTGCCTGGTTGTGATAAATGCTATGAAGAAGAATAAAGCAGGGGGAGTGACAGGAGACCCTGTTCTACATAGGGAAGTGACATTGGGCAGCACTGAATGAAATGAACAACCTGGCCACCCAAATGTCTGGGGGAAGAACATTCCAGGCAGAGGGAACAGCCAGTACAAAGGCTTCATCCTCCTGCAAGGAAGGGTTATCCCACTTTTGCCCAGAATTTGTGCACACCTGTCTTGCAACACTTTCTCCTTTCATCTTGCTTTGTGGCTTTTTTTAGGTACATATCTTTATTCTTGTAATATAGGCCTCTTGAAGGCAGCATCTGTGTTTGACCCAGCCGAATGTCCCTCACTGGGCTTTGCACAGTTCCTGGTACACAGTAGGTGCTCAGTAAGTGCAGAAAGCATGGATGGATGGAAGGCTGGGTGAGTGGTTGTGCTGATGAATGGGTGGATGAACCGAGGGATGAGAGGGGAGGCCAATGGGCGTTCCCAGCCCTCTCGCTCTATTTACCCTTTGAGCCTTGTCCCTTTCGTCTGGTCCCTCCTGGCCCTTTCTCCTCCACTTCCCTTCTCACTTGGCTTGGTTCCCTCTAAATCCTGACCTCCTTCTCTCCGTTCTAAGGGCTGTGCCTGACTTTTATAGAAAGCAACTTCAACATATCAAAGGTAAATGAAAATGCAGATGGCAGCTATGACTATGGCCTCTTCCAGATCAACAGCCACTACTGGTGCAACGATTACAAGAGTCACTCGGAAAACCTTTGCCATGTGGACTGTCAAGGTCTGGCCAGGGCCCCAGGGTGGGAGAGGTGAGAGAGGAGACCAGGCTGTGCTCACAGGACTTCTCTTTCCACCCACAGCCTGGGAATGCCCCCCGAGAGATGGTCCAAAGAATTAGGGAATCCCTTTAGTGAGCCGAGGGTTGAACTAGTGGCCCTAATGCCCATGTAGTTAGGAGATTCTGTAGAGGCCTTGAGTAGGATCCAGAAAGGCTCTGTACAGCCAGTGGTAGTAGAGCGGCTGCAGCAAACTTCCACTGAGAGGACATTACACACTAAGCACTTTACATGCATAGCTCACTTCACCCAACTTTCCAGGCAAACTATTTATGATCCCCACTTTACAGATGAGCAAACTGAGGCCCATGAAGAGAACCAGCACTGAAGGCCAGACTGGTGGCTTCAAAGGCTCAATTCCAATGACTCAGTGGTACCATCTTCAGTTAATAGTCTGAGCAAAGGCCAAGTGCAAACTCTCCACCTTAAATCTGATCCAGGAGGCTCGATAGGGCCCATGACTCTGTCCCTCACCTCCTCCTAATGTCCCTGGGCTCCTTGCTTGAAGAGTCCCCCTAGTTAAGCAGGACTTTACCATGGCCTCTGTGCTGTCTATTTTGGCATTTCCTCTTCCTAACCCGCTCCCGCCCCCAAACTGTGAGTGAACCACCATCTACCCTGGCTAGGAAGAATAGTAACGAACAGGCCCAATTCTCAGTCCTCCTGCCGCCTCCTACCTCCACCCCTACCTGCCCCCAACCTCCAGCAGCCATTGTAAAGATGTCTAAATGGGTCCCTGAGAGGGAGGCCTTGCCTGGACTGGAAGTACTCAGCCGCTAGGTGGCATAGGGCTGTTCAGGGAGGGCCAGTGTCTGCCTCAGTTTTGGGGACTGTCCTCTGTTGCCCTCACAGGTTTTTTCTTTCTCCCTTTCAGATCTGCTGAGCCCCAACCTTCTCGCAGGCATTCACTGTGCAAAAATGATTGTGTCCGGATCAGGGGGGATGAACAAATGGTGAGGAGGATACGGTGGGACTAAGTTAGCGGGCAAACCCCAGGAAGGAGGACATGGCAGAGAAAGGGGCAGTAGGCAAGGACTCGTGGGCACTCCTTTGCCACATCTGAAAAAAATGTGGGATGGTTGATGGGCTTGGAGATCTGAGCTAGAAGACCTGAGATCTGGTTCTCTCTCTGATAGTGTATTAAACAAAACTCTTTCGGTGGCAGTGACAGAAAACAACTTGAGCTAGCTGGGGGAAATTTATTCTGGGAGGATAAGGTGTCTCCCTGAGCCCACTCAAGGGGTGCAGCTGGGCCTCAGGAAGGGAATGAAATCAGGGCTGGAAACTGTCAGCAAGCTTTCCCTGGCAGGCTTTGGCTTCTTTTGGTGCATTCGCTTCACTACTTTGCAGTCCAGCTTCCTCTGTTCCCCAGTCCACAAGACACACTATGTGTGCCCCAAGTTTGTGTGCTAAAGTCCTAAACGACTGTAGGGTCTGAACACGCTCAGTTCCCACCCAAGTTCCTGGGATGGAGAATCTGATTCAGCTTAGGCCACGTGTTCCCCCTCGGTCCAGTCAGCTGTTGGCACAATAGGCGTTTAGCCACGTAATCATGGCTACTGCAGGAGCACTCTTGCCAGGATTGGCAATTTTTTCTATTAAAAGCATGGCGCTCATCAGCTGGACAGACACCCCTAAAGCTATCAGCTCGCTAACGGGGGGCATTCGGATGTCACTTACCTTCTCTGAGCTACAAACTAGGTATATAAATAGCATAAATGGCTGCCTCTACAGGCGATTGTGAGCATGGAGGGAGTTAAATGCTTTGTGTACTCAAAACACTGTACAAAAGGGACATTGATGATTATTAGAACTGAGCCTCTCTGGAGGGAGAGTCAATGGCTGCACTTTTTTGTTTGTTTGTTTGTTGTTGTTTTGTTTTGTTTTTTTAGTAACTTTCAGCCCTGTAAAACAGTGCTCTCTCCCCATTCAGAGGGAGATGAGGATTTGAAAATGTGGAAGCATACCGATCAGAGAAGAGGGCAAATACCAGGGATGAGGGACATTCACTGGAAGAATCAGAGGAGCTAGTGAAGGACAGACCAGAGGGCTAGTAACGAAGGGGATTCTGGGTGTTGCTCTGCATGGAAAACTCACCAAGAACTGGGTCGTGTGTGTGGAGATGCTACTAAGTGGGAAGCAAGAACCGTGTCTTTTTTCCCCACAGGGTAGAATGGAGGTTGCACTGCTCAGGCCGGCCACTCTCCTACTGGATGACAGGATGCCGCCTGGAATGAAACAGGGTGCAGGCCCACTGTAGAGTCATTCCAGGACTCCCGTCCTCACTTGGAGGTTCTTCGTTTCTTCTTCTTCTTGCCTCCGCTTCATGTTATTTTCTTCCCTTCCCATTTACGAGCAAAACTGATCAGAGCCCTGGGAATAAATGGTTTTCTCGGGCTTCCTCCTTGTTGGCATCCAGGCCCAATCCCATGGTTCCTGTCTGTCATTTGCAAAACCAAGAGGACCACAATAAAGAAATCTATAGTTTTTGAATTATTAAAGCAGTGCCTGTGCAAAGAATGTGTTAATTTATTCATTATTAATTCCATGTATATTTGAGTACCTAATACAATAGGAGTGTGCTGGCTACTAGAAGGAAGATAAAACATAACTATTGCTCTTGATCAGGTTCTTGGGGGTAAGGCTCTGGTATTAAGGTGGAGAAAGGAGTGGTGAGATGGAGAAATGGTGATAGGTGCTAATGATTTTGGGGTGGTTTGGGAGGATGGGCTATTAATAGAATCTAGATGATCAAAAATGTCTTCTCTGGATAGGATCCAGTTTGCTTGGAGGGTGCTGGTGTAGAGTAGAACTGCTTAAAGACAAGGCAAAGGCAGAAAAGGGACAGTTGGAAGAATGTCCTGCACATAGCCATCGTCAGTAAATGTCTGGCCAAACTGGGGTGTTATTCTGGCCGCTCAAACTGCTTCAGCTATAAGATTTGACTATTCAATAAGTAGTTCCCAGACTTTTGGATTTCACAAGCCAGTAAAAGGTCAAAAAAATTAAACCTGATATTTCCAACTTTTAATTTTAATGCCCAAGTAAGTGTATTAAAACAACTATTCTCTATTTTTCAGCATCTTTTCATAAAACACATTTTTTTGTGTGTCAGAATTGTAGGGAGGTCATGCTTGTAGAAGAATGAAATGGAATACATTTTATTTTATCAAATAAAAAAACCCTGATTATATTGTCCTTTTCTCATTTAGCTGAGGACAGGTGAAAATTTCATCACAGGCAAGCACAGGTCTGAGGACTATTATTTTTATAAAAACCACAGGAGACTTGTTTTGCAGGGTTTCTTCTGGTTCTGACATTCTAGTTTAAAGAGTCTTAGGACTCTTTCTCTCTCAGTAAGTAGCCGATTGTGACGCCTAGAACATCCCTTCTCGGGCACCATCAGCTCCAGTGTTGGTGCCCTATTTGGACCCACTTTTTGATTTTTGTCCCCAAATTTACCTCTCTTTCGTTCTTACTCTGCCCACCCCCAACCTCCCACACCATCTGAAACACACATACGCAATTTATCAGAATCGCGCAGGACAACCAGGGAGTTCTTTTTAAGGATTTCATGCGACTGTTAATGGCCTAGTGAGTTATGCTTTGATTTGCGTATTTAAAACTGAAAACACTCAAGTCAAAGGATAGCACCTTTAGCGGTTATTTCCTACAAGATCAGTAGGTAGTGTTAACTCCCTAGTACCCTAGTCTCCTCCAGGAGTAAAGATGAAGCCGACTGCTATGAAGGTGTCCCTATCCTTCGATCCTGAAAGCCCATCTAGGCCTCTGCCCTGAAAACACACCTCTGAGATCAGAGCGCCTTGGCTGGAGGAAGCGAATTGACTCAGAGAGCGGCCTGGGGTGGGAGGGGCGAGGGAGCACTCAGAGTGCCGGCCCCGCCCCCGCCCTCTGCGCCGTACCGGCCCCGCCCCTCGCCTGCGACCGTTTCTAAAAACCGGCGGGCACGCCTTGCGCAGGCGCAGTACTGCTTGAGCCTTAGCCGCGCAGGCATAGTGGCGGTTGGATGGCGGAGTCGGTGCCTTTTGCGGTTCCCACCAAGAGTGACAAAACCTTGCTAGTGTGGGAGCTGAGCTCTGGACCCACGGCCGAGGACTTGCATGTAAGCTGGGGCCAGGGTGGAGGGAGGGATGGAGAAAGCCGCCCACCCGTGACTGGGAGCCCGGGAGTCCTGCCTCAGCACCTCACCTGCTTCGTAGCCTCCACTGACGGGTTCTTAGTTCCCGAGGGGCCCAGCTCTCGGTTCGGTAGCGGACCCCAGCAGTCACCTGGCCCCAACAGATTTTAGAGACCCAGAGGCACCTCTCAACAGCCAGCACATTTTGCCTTCTACTGCTTCTTAAAGCTTAGAATTTAAGAGGAAAACTTGTTCATGAAATGAGAAGTGTTTCGAGTTGCACCCACTGTGGAGAAGGGTTTGGGGACTAGGAGGCGACGTGAAGTTTTGTTTTCTGGCCATGAGATTTCATGCACTTACTTGGCGTGGGACCACCCACGGAAGTCTCTCTTCACAGAATGCTCCCAGTTTGGCCTTCTGTATTCAGTCCGGGTCTTCCCAAACGCTGCAGTGGCTCGTCCTGGTTTCTATGCCATCATCAAGTTTTATTCAGCAAGGGATGCCCATAGAGCCCAAAAGGCATGCGACCGGAAGCAGCTTTTTCAGAAATCTCCAGTGAAGGTGGGTCCAAATATGGACTTCTTAGCTCCACTGGAATGAAGTGCTGAATTCAATATGCTAGTGTTTGTCTGGCATTCTGGTTTACAGAATACTCTCAGATAAATTGCCACGCTGATCTTCCAGTTCCTTAGATGGAGAAACTCAAACTCAGGATGGTTAAGTGCCTTGCTTAAGGTTCATGACAAGAACTGTGAAAGCTAGAGGTCAAACCCAAACTTATTGATGCTAAATCCCATGTCATTTTGTGCTGCCCTTTAAGAAATCTTTACCAGAAGATTTCTGCTCATATTTACTTTTATGTAGATTTAAAATGTGTGAGCATGACAAACTCTTTTTGCCAGTTGTAACATAAAGGAAGCTTTGTCATCATCATCCTCATCGTTACTCTCAAGCTGCCTACTCAGAACGCCCTTTAGTTCCCAGAACATGGGAATGTTTTTTTAATGCACTGTAAAAACCGGATTCCATACTAACCTGCCAACCAATTTTACTTTCCCAGAGACACAGAATGATCTCTTGTGCCTCAATTCAACCATCTTTCATTTTTTCAAGGACCATTTCAGTTCCTTATTGGCTACTTGATCTGGCTACTTCCTGCTGACTTTGCTGCCTTTTCTTGTCCGTATTCCTTTCTTCATTGATTTAACCTTGATTGAATCTGAGAACTCTACTTAGTGACTCCAGGTATACTACTTCATTTCTGTAGCCTGTCCAACACCCTCTTCAATCCTGGCTCCACTTCCTGTGATTGAAATGATTACCTGTCAGACATTCTTTAATTTTTGGACTATGATCTGCTTAAGCAGTGACCATCTCACATAACCACTCAGATATCACAGATAGTACTGGAAATATTATGAAATAGTTACTTGGTATCATTTTGTGAGTAATGAGTGTTTAGTGCTCTTTGGACATTGAGACCATTCCATAAGCTTTAGGTTTTGAGAATTTCACAGCATAAAGCCCATCACCAATAGAGTGATGAAGGAAATGATCTACAAGTCAATATATAGTTGAGAGGAGAGGGCATTCATATTATTAGAGATGTATTTATGTATTAAATACATTTATTTACCTAACTCGGAGTTTGGGTTACTATCCCCCCAAAATTGTCATCTACTTTAATTACATATTCTTTTATACTTTGGCAAGTACACATAGTTCTTGTCTTTTCTGCCTTTTATAAATACAGAGAATAACATTTTAAAATAAAACTGAGGACAGGCCTAAGGCACCTGAAAGAGTTTTTTTCAGTGGCATGAAAGAAAATGGTTGCCAGCAAGAACTGGCAAGGTTATCCAGGTGACAGCTGTCTGTATTATCTAGGGTCTCAGAGCCCTTCTGAGGCTTCCTGGTTGTCCAGAAAAACTCCACGCTGACTCACAACACGGGCAAGTCTCCCTCTCAGCATCCAGCATTCAAAAGTTAGCCTTCATTTCTCCTTCCCAACAGGTATTATCTCTGTCTCTTCAGTTGGAGAAAGTAATTTCATTTTTTATTTACTCATTCCTTCATTCATTCACTCAATCAACAAGACAATCAATCCTCTATTATATGCCAAGAACTCCGCTTGGTTCTGGGAATGAGAAAAGAATAAGACATGGTCCCCTCGGGCACTTAAGGGGCTTATAAACCAGTGATAGAGGAAGATGCATAAATAAGTCAATAAAGAATTAATAAGGCTTTGATTTTACCTGTATTATTTGAATTTTATCACTATATTCATGTACTACACTTTTCAAAAAATGAAATATCATTGCATCCAAAGAATTATCATTTCAATATATAATTAGCCTAAAATTATTATTAGAGAGTTCACATTATTTTTTCCATGCTCTTTTGAAGTCTAAATTTGGTTGGTGAATTTTCATCAAAAATACTTAATCTATATTTAGATTTCATAAAATATGCAGTTTAGAAAGTAGCATCCTGGCCAGGCGTGGTGGCTCATGCCTGTAATCCTAGCACGCTGGGAGGCCGAGGCGGGAGGATCGCTCCAGGTCAGGAGTTCGAGACCAGCCTGAGCAAGAGTGAGACCCCGTCTCTACTGAAAATAGAAAGAAATTATCTGGACAACTAAAAATATATAGAAAAAATTAGCCGGGCATAGTGGCGCATGCCTGTAGTCCCAGGTACTCGGGAGGCTGAGGCAGAAGGATTGCCTGAGCCCAGGAGTTTGAGGTTGCTGTGAGCTAGGCTGACGCGACGGCACTCACTCTAGCCCGGGCAACAGAGTGAGACTCTGTCTCAAAAGAAAAAAACAAGTAGCATCCTATACCCACATTGGTGAAAAACGCACTTAAACGTTTTCTAATAACTGCATTGAGTATCAGCTCTTAAATTTAAAAATAATTAAAATTACTGACATTAAAGATTCAGTTGCCCAGTCACACTGAGCCACACACAAGACCTCAGGAACCACATGTAGCTAGTGGTGACCTGTGGGACGTGCCATACAGGCACCGAAAGGAGCCATCCTCAGCTACGTGCAACAGCATCGTAAATTTACAAACAGAATGTTGAGTGAAAGAGGCAAGATAGAAAGTCATATATGCAATGAGATTCCGTTTACATAAAATTCAAGAAAAGGCAAACTAAAGTATGTTGCTTATGGCTGACATATAATAGGTAACACTACATTTTAAACGCAAGGAAATTACGATAAAAGCCAGGAGAGTGGTTACCTGTAGGGGTTAGAGAGAGGGTTGTGATTGGAAAGGGCCCCCGGGGCTTCTGGATGCTCGCAGTGCTCTTTCCTGACATGATGATATTGCATGGGCATCTGCTTCCTGATTGTTAAACTGAACATTTATGTTATGTGCATGTTGTGTGCATTGTAGTTCTCAAAAAGATTTTTTTAATGGGGAAAAACCTAATGGCTTGTTTGTGGCCCTGACATAGGTCCATGTGGGGCTTTCATAATAATATTTAGGGAAAGAGATGAGAAAATGGCAGTTCTGCTGATCTTGGTGTGCTTCCAGAGTTGGATTCTAATAGGGACTTTGTGATCTAGAGAAGAGTAGGCATTAAATACAAATTTGGTGGGAAGAGCGGGTAGAGGTGTGTGTGTGTGTGTGTGTGTGTGTGTGTGTGTGTGTGTGTGTGTGCGCGCGCGCGCATGTTGGAGCGAGATGGACACAAAAAGGAGAACATGAGATAAGGTTTGGAAACAGAGCAGACATTACCATCTTGAAACTAATTCAGAATTAGGGCATTCGGGCAGCACCGTGACCCAGGTTTCCTCCATAGATAGGAGTTAGTCCTGTGTAGCAAATAGTTGTTGCTAGTTTGCATTTTGATCCAGAAATAACCTTTTCATTTTCCAGAATTCTCAGTGAAAACAATTTGACGGAATTACGCAAAGATTCATTTGAAGGCCTGCTATCCCTCCGGTATTTGTAAGTTACTTAGTTAATCATATTTATTTATGATCCTTTAGTGATATTATCTACAAAATAAATAAGAGATTCAAATTAGACAATCTCTAAAATTTCTTCCAGCAATAAAATTCTGCAGTTCTCTAAATCTGTGTAGGGTTTTAGCCCATCTCTAGCATCAGATACTTCCTATGCATTTTCGGTTTTTTAAATCATATAGACAAGGTACAGACAGAAAAGAACTTCACTTATAGGGAAAAAGT
Organism: Lemur catta; assembly: GCF_020740605.2. NCBI lineage: Eukaryota > Metazoa > Chordata > Mammalia > Primates > Lemuridae > Lemur > Lemur catta. The sequence goes on along the minus strand of NC_059142.1, from coordinate 42,118,600 downwards.
AGTAATAAGATCTGAGCAATTATTGACACCCATGTAAACCTTGTTTTATAAGTGTTCATACACCATCTGCTTATATTTATGTTTAGTCTACAACCCATAGATCAATCTAATCCACAGTCTGTTTTTATATACACCCCATAAGTAAAGAGTGCTTTACATTTTCAAAGGGCTGTAAAAGGAAAAGAAAAGAAAAGAATAGAAACAAGGATATACAACAGAGTCTGTATGTGGCCCATAAAGCCTAAAATAGTCACTCTCTAGCCTTCAGAAAAAGATTTGAAAAAGTTGGTTTAGTAGAATGAGAGGAATTAAAGTTTACCTCAAGTCATTGCCTAAAGGAAAGGAAAATACGGACCATCTATACTAGTTCGAATGCCATTAATCCAGAATGTTTTCATAATTTGATATGAATTAAATTAACATTTAAATATTAAATAACATGAATTATATTAATATAAATAATATCAAGAATATTAAAATATATTTAAGAGAATAGACTGGTATTAAGGATTTTATTGCAGGAATTGTTATACTCATATTAAAAACGGTTGTTTAGAATGATGGTTAAGTGGTATAGCTAGAAATGTTTACACTAAGTAAGCATATCAGAAATGCTCCTAATTCTTCACTAATTACAAAATAAAAATCTCTCCAGCCTTGTTGCCAAGGAGGGAATATTTGCATAGTATTTCTATCTGTTTAGAGATAAGAAGATACTATATTCTTTGGTATGAAAGTTTGATTCTTATCCTTTGTCCATGAGGTCCAGAAGTATGTACATCATTAATCCTCATAAAGCTAATTAATGATCCTCTTGCACAAATAGAGTCTTCTTTCAAATGTAGAAGGCTTAAGGGAAGTGGGTACAAAGAGCTTCACATGACACTACAAATAGTCCTTTGAATTATCAAACTTCCTAGGCTTTAAGGGGATGACCACTTTTGTATTGGTCTTCTTGGGAATCTCTGCCACATTTGGAAAAAAGCAAATGAGTGAATTGCTCAATGGAGGAGGCCCTTTATTACTTCCACTATGAAATACTTTGTAAGCTAATTATTTCACGTTAGCATATCTATTCTCATTCATTTAAAAGATGCCAATCAATGAAAGAAAAAGCTAAGAAAGAATATGCCAGGCACTGTGCCTAATATTGGAGGCAGGCAATATTGGAGGCAGATGAGTAAGACAGGGTTCCTACCCTTCTAAGAACTTAACATCTCACAGGGGAAACAAACAAATAAGCTCAAACCATGATGCAACAAGCACTAAGTAGATGACAAAGTGCCGCAGAGGTGCAGAAGAGGGACCACAAACATTAAAATTATATTTCTTTTAAACTAGTTACTTTTCTTGTGCTGTTCATTCCTCAGCTATTCATTCATTTTATAAACATTTGAGTTTGCTTGATTTTTGTGTGTCAATTTTAAACATGGCGGGCCATGCAGATGAGCCAGACATAGTCCACGCATTCAAGGAGTTTACACTCAGAAGAAATGGGATGCAAAGATAACTGTATCAAAAAGAAGAAATAGACATGGGCACTAAGAGAGACAAATTGCTTCTGGAGCACAGAAAAGGGAGAAAGGACTTCAGTGTGGATCGGAGAAGATGTTACCAGAGCAATGCTCTTAGAACAGGACCTCAAAGGGCCATTGGGTATCCTTAGACAGACATCTTTGGGAAAATAGTCTAAACTTGGAAAAGGGGAGAAAGGCAAGACGCAAGAAAGTATTTGAGGAATGCCGTGACTACCTGTAGATTAGAAGGAGGGACAGTAGGAGACTGGAGCCAGATTTTCTAGGGCTTTGAATGCCAAGCAAAGGAGCCATGATGGGGAACCATGTTATACCAGCAGTGCTGAAGACCACCTTGAGCCTGCCTGACAAGCACTTGGAGGGCTTGTTAGGCCTTGGTTCCGGATGCCACCCCCACAGTTTCGGATTCAGTCAGTTTAGAGTAGGGCCGAGAATTTGCAGCTTCCATAAATTCCCAGGTACTGGTCTTTGAGAACACTTCTGGAGAGTTCATCCGGTGACTGTGTGCAGGATAGTTTAGAAAGGAAGAGACTACAGATGGAGACACCAGTCAGACAGAGTTATACCAGCCAGGTGAAGAGTGAGGGACAGGCTGGCATCGACAGAAATAGTCAACTGTAGTCAAGAATGGGTGTTTTCAAATAAAAATCCAGTTCCATGTTGTTTTTTGTTGTCCCATCACTGTACAACAAACAAGTTGCTTTTGTGGAATATTAAAACCAAAATGAATTTCTATTAATATGGTAAAATTCTGAATTAGTTCAAAGTTAGATATTAATTAGAGGAGCAATTTCCTCTCAAATGATGTGAAAGGATATCTTTTATTTCTTTTGGTATTGAACTGCCTTCGAAAAACAGAATTAAACCAGGAAGGTGAATAAATGTGAGATCATTTCTTCTCATGTTAGAAATTTTATTGAAAGACAAAAACTTTGAGCTCATAATCTAGAATTTGATGAGACTACAGAAGGTCATGTAATCAAGTCTCCTGCTCTAGGGAAAGATCTCATCCAAAATCTATCAAGATCTATAGTTGCATATTTCATTTATGAAAATTGGCGAGACGCGCTGGTGGCTCATGCCTGTAATCCTAGCAGTCTGGGAGGCCAAGGCAGGAAGATTGCTTGATCTCAGGAGTTCGAGACCAGCCTGAGCATGAGTGAGACCCTATCTCAAAAAAAAAACTAAACTAAAATAAAAAATGTTTATGAAAATCATGAAGGTGAGATTCTAGAAGAGGTATAGGCAGGATTAGGGGCTCTGGAAAGTTCTAATACAAATCCAAAGGTTGACACTGTAGACAAAAACTACTTATTCAGTATTATCATTCTAAACTCTGCTATTTGTTCCCGCTAATTTGATATCTAATAGCTCATCAAAGAAATATCTTCTTTTTTCTAGAGATTTATCATGCAATAAAATACAGTCAATTGAAAGAGGTACATTTGAAACCCCACCGTTTTTGCAGTTTGTGTAAGTTACAAATATAACTTCATTCTATTTGGAATTTTTATTAAACCTATTGTAAACCTCTTTGCTATTCATTTTGAAATATTGAAATTTTACTGGTAGAACGTTACTAAAATTATATAGCAAATCCTTTTCATCTCTAGAAAAGATGAGTGTGAGAATCATTACACAGATCAGAGTGAATCATTATAGAACAGTGGTTCTCATCCAATGTATTTTGTACCCAGCTGACATTTGGCAATGCCTGGAGACATTTTTGTCTGTCACAACTGTGGGTATGTTACTGACACCTGGGAGGCAGAGGCCAGGGATGTTGCTAAACAACCTGCAAAGTACAGGACAAAGCCCCACGACAAGGAATTACATGGCCAGTATGTCAACAGCACTGAAGCTGTAAAACTCTGTTCTGGAGAAATAAAGATCTCTTAACACAAGTATTGGTTGAGCACTCACTGTTTTGTATCTAATGCACTGCATGTGTAAATATGAAAGTATAAATCGTAAGCCAATATCTTCTACAGTGAGATTTCTTTAGTGTATGGAGAAAGTATTGAGGGCATGTTTCATCATATATGAATTAGGATCACTGCCAAATGATAAATGTTCTCAAACAATATCTTTTTTCTTCTTCTTCTTTGGCTTGTCTCTCTCTTCTTTTGTAGAAATCTTGGTTGCAATTCACTGACAGAAGTGACCTTTGGAACATTTCAGGCTTGGCATGGAATGCAATTTTTACAGACGTTGTAAGTGAAATAGATGAACATATGTAAAAAAAACTATTTGTGTGTAAAAGCATCCTACAGTTACTGGTTAACTGGGTATAAGCTCATCATGAACTCTGAAAAGTATGTCTTAAGATCCATCCATTTTTTTCAAATGAGGAAACTAAGGTCCAAAGAGGCCAAGAGACTTGTGTAACTTACATATGATGGGCTCTGCTTTCCCCAGTACTCATCTTCAGTTTGGGCAATAAGAGACAGCAAGCAAGTAATGCTCCAATTAGCTTTGTCATGGGAGCCCTGTTATGCGAATTATCCTTGAAATCCTCCTTTTGAATATGACTTTGATTCCTCCTCATGTGCAGAGTTTCTAACTGCTGAAATGTGTGCAACATGTAGCCATAAAGAAGGGAGCTTAACACAAAGTCCTCCAGGGAGTGAAAGGTGCAGGATGCTTTCTCAGTGTCAGTGTCTTTTAGATGGTAAAGCAGAAAGAATTCCTGAAAACCTGCCACAGGGCACTTCTCTCCCCAATCACCCAGAACATTATTTTTCAAAAAGTATATACCTAAGAAGTTAAGAATTATCTGTGGGCAATAGGAACCTTTGCAGTGTAGGAAAAGATAATATTTATGTTAAGCTACGGTGCAAAAAATATTCGTAAAGAAAATACATTGCTCTAGTCTAATTCCATATACTTTCTTCCCTGACTACTCTTCAACAAGAAGGGTGGGTTTTATTCTCTTTCAGCTCAAAAATTCCATGATTTCTCTGTGACACAAGCAAATCCTAGTGGGTATGTTCAGTGGCCTGAAGGGGATTTTAGACTCAAGGTGAAGATCCTCCTCTAAACCTGACTCTGGAAAAGACTGTCCACCTGTCTTGTGGTTCAGAAGTCTAATTTCCCACAGTTCATTTTGGGCTAGAGGAAGGGGTTTAGGATGTGTCTGGGGCTGAATTAACAGTTTTTGCCAACGCCCAACTTCAGGGGCCTCCTCTGTCCCCTTGTTACTTTGTTGAGGCCTCACTTAGGGAGGAACCCTGTCGGTCTGTTTTTTGTTTGCCCTCCTACCAGAGGGCACACTCATTGGATCCCTCCACCAAGAGGTTTAGGCGGAGTCTTCTTACAAATGTCTTAAACTCACCACCTTTAGTGGACATTTTATAACACTGAGAGCCCCTCATAAGAACCCAAGTTTCACTCTAATTATGTAGCCAACACCAGAAAAAAAACAAAACCCACGGAATCACGTTTGGTAAAAATTAATGAGTGTCATGCCTGCTGTGTGCCAGGTACTATACTAAGTGCTGGGGGTGCAAGTTGGAATAGGACAAAGCCTCTTTGTCCCCAAGAGGCTTTCATATCAGGAGAAAGAGGGATGATGATGAGAAGACATGAGAGCCATGCTGGGGTCTACACAGCCGGGTGACAAGGTAGGGGAAGGAACAGCACAGGAATTGAGGGGTGGGTTAGGAAAGACTCACAGTGGAGGAGGCACCAACTTGTTTATCTCGAGTTTCTGTGTTCATCTCAAACAGCAGAAAAAGGCATTTGCTTCACGGTGATGAGGAAACCAGAGCTAGCTGGTGATAGAGATTAATGCTCCTGTTATGGGATCTGAATAGAGCTGTACCCCTCCACCTAGTTCACAGTTACTTTCAGAGATAGCCACAAGGGTCACAGTTTACCAAGCGTGTGTTGGGGGCTGTGCTCCTTTGTTTTGGGTCACACCTTTCTAATAGACAAAGCTTATTTGCTGTAGTGAGATAGAAGCCTATTGCATCTCTTTCCCAAGGCCAGTTGCCAAAGGAAGATGCCGGTAATTTCATGACCAACATGACAGAGTTCTGGGTTGTTCACAAGTTGAAGCAATATTTTTCCCAGCACTGCAGAAGTTTGTAAAAAGGCCCCAGCTGGGGTGGATTTATCATGAATTGAATGGAGCCTAAGCTTCAGGGCTCCTCGCTTACACCGGCACCTTCCAACATCCTGGGAGGGGCCCTAGCAGTTTTTGTATTCATAATTTTGTGTGTTTTTATTAGAGAAGATTTCCCAAATTAGATACGGTTCAGGCCTCACAAAGCCTAGAATCACCCCTGGGTTCCAGGTAATTACAACCCAGGAAATCTCCTGGGTGAAGCCTCTATGTTATTGACAAACACTGAGTGAACAAGTCAGCAGTGTGATATAGGATCAGTCTATTTTGAATCTGAAATCCACCTCAAAGACATACCAAGGGGCTGGGCGCGGTGGCTCACGCCTGTAATCCTAGCTTTCTGGGAGGCTGAGGTGGGAGGATTGTTCGAGGTCAGGAGTTCGAGACCAGCCTGAGCAAGAGCGAGACCCCGTCTCTACTAAAAAATAGAAAGAAATGATTTGGACAGCTAAAAATATATATAGAAAAAATTAACCGGGCATGGTGGCACATGCCTGCAGTCCCAGCTACTCAAGAGGCTGAGGCAGAAGGATTGCTGGAGCCCAGGAGTTTGAGGTTGTTGTGAGCTAGGCTGATGCCACGGCACTCTAGCCCGGGCAACAGAGAGAGACTCTGTCTGAAAAAAAAACAAAAAAACAAAAAAAGACATACCAAGAGCTTATTAGTAAAGTACTGCTATTGAAATGATGGTAATAATCGTATTTCTTTCCGATGAAATATTTAGTGGAAAACCAGCAGTGGTTGATAATCCTAAATGTTACTATCCTTTCTTTTTCCTGACTTTAAAGTGCTTCTCCTTCATTCACCTACACAGGTCCAGACTGATGGCTTATTTTTAAAAATTCTTTTAGTCACTTCATTGGTTCTAATAGTACAAGCTCCATCATTTTAGAAACTGACTCTACAGTGTAGAAAGCCTTATTCAGATAGAGCACGTTCACATGCTGACATGTCAGCGGTACATCAACCTTGGGCCAAGAAAGGAAACACTAAGAATAAGAGGAAACTCCGAGCTTCATCCCTATTGGATCAATGCTCTCCTTGCCCCCAGTCCACTAACATCAGCTTCCTCTGGAGGCTGTAGATGCACAAAAGCTTACACACTTCAGGGTATCGTTGGGATATTGTCATCACGTCTTGGTATGTACTGGAATCCTGGCGGCTTTTTCTCAGATTCAGAGCGGCGTAAACATTAAAGATGGAAATAACAATTCAGGTCTGTCCTTTGGGGCGATTTAACATGGCTGTTTAATTTGTAATCGTTCAAAAGTTTTGAGATTGTCACACCCAGCAGCTGTTATACTTTTCTTCTCCCAGCTGCGTCTTAATCTTCCCACGTATATAACAAGCTATCTTCTCTTCTCCTGGAAGCTGAGTTATTTCTTCCTCTTCCCCATAACTTTAATAGGTGACGTTTATGTTTCAGGCACCTAAGTACTTATATACAGTGAGATAACATGCCTGAAGTTCTTAGAACAGGGCTTGGCACATGCTAAACATGGATACATGTTGCCTCCTGTGATCTCTCATTTTCATGTTCCCAACAACTCTTGTGATGTACATATTGTTATCCCCATTTTGCAGATGAGGAAGTTGAAACTCAGTGACATCGGATAACTTGCCTAGGTTCACACCTTTTAGTAAGTGGTGGAACCACTTACAAGCTTTGCAAGTAATTTTCAATACAGTTCCTCGTTCCCTTGTCATAGGAGCTGAATGACGACCATTTGCCTTTTTGTGCGTTTTATCTTACAGTTAGTTTTTAACTTGAACAGGACCTTTAGAGCAGAGAGCTGCATTTCCCTCTGAGAATTGCACGCTTGCGGAGCTCCCGGCCGCGCCGCCACTGGGCATGCCCAGGGTTGCTGCGCCCTGTCCCGCGCAGGTACGACATCCCCACCGCGGAGACCGGCCCTGTGGCCAGCGCCGCACTAGGTGCCTTCACGGGCTTTCACTTCATCCCCAACCTGCCTTGTGAGGCGAACGCTACTCAGTAAGGCTCAGAGATAGTCCTTGTTCAAGTCACTTCACCAGAAAGTGACAGAGCCCGAATTCAAACCCAGGTCTGCCTGGTTCCAGGGCCCTCGCTGCTTCCGTTGTTCTTCACTGCCAAGGAGTCCTCTCCAAGGCTATGCTCAGAAGTTGGATTAAAGTACAGGTCCCCATTTCAGATTCTTTAGACTTTCCCCCGAGAAAGGGCTCAGGTGATGCCGTCAGAGGTCCCGTATTGAGGAGCTTCGCGTGGGAGACGTGTTCTCACGGCTCATGGAGCCGTGTGGATGAAGGAAGGAAAGGGTGACTCCATCCCCGAGTCCTTCAGACATACCGCAACAGGGTCTAGGTCACTCTGCCTCGTTCTTTGTCTACCTTCTGCCAAGGAACCGGTTCTCCCTGCCTGCCTTGGGATTCTAGCATAGGTAGTTTTGGAGTTTGTCCTATTTAAAATTTATTTTCACTGCCTGCTTTGGACATTTGTTCTGCTAAAGCTGTTAGGATTTCAGTACATTCAGGGCCGTGATGGCATGCCTCAGCCCTCAAGTCTGCTGTGTCTCCTCAGTTAATAGAGTGGAAATGTAGCCCATCTGTGTGGACCGTATAGAAGAATTTGGAGAAAAAAAAAATAACAGGTAAGAAATGTTCCCTTATTTTGTGAGCTGCCTTTATTCTGTCTCATTGTTGTACAGCAAAAGGTTTATACAGAAAGAGTTAGGTTTTCCTCTTCTAATAAGGTATATTTTAAAAAATTATTTAGAGTGATATTTCTTAAACTTTGAAGCAAATAAAAAGCGTGCCACATTTTACTCCCATAAAGATATCAAAAAGGCAGTAGATTAGGTGTCAGTGCACCTTAGTTTATGTGTAAAATGAGGGAATTGAACCAGAAATGCAAATGGTTTAAGACAGTATCCACTGGGAATCCAAACGCATTCATATCATTTGGTTTGTGGAAAAGAGTTGCTTGTAGCATCCCCAGACTTGAGTTGTTGTGTCAGTTCCCTCTCGTTCCCTCCATTGCCCCAGCACAGACATAGTGAAAACAAGAAAGCTCTACAGCAGGAGGAAGAAATAGGACAACATGGAGTGTCCCCCTGTTTTGATTTCACTAGGCACAAATGCAGGATCCTAATGTCGGTTGTCTGTTTTTATCTCAAGTCAGTTTCAGTAGTCTATATCTTTCTATTTCATCCAGGGTACCGAATTTATTGGCAAACAATTGGTCATGGTTTTCCCTTATGACCCTTTTTGTGTCTGTGAGGTCAGTAGTAATGTCTCCTCTTTCATTTCTGATTTAAATAATTTGAATCTTCTCTCTTTTTTTCTTGGTCAGTGTAGCTAAAGGTTTATCAGTTTTGTTGATATTTTCAAAGAACCAATTTTGATTCTGTTGATTTTCTCTATTGTTTTTCTGTTCTCTATTTCATTTATTTCTGCTCTAATCTTTATTATTTCCTTTGTTTCTCTTGCTTTGCATTTAGTTTACTGAGTTTTTTTTTTTTTTCCAGTTTGTTCAGGTGGATATTTAGGTGATTGGCTTGAGACTTTTAACATCAGCATTTATATCTATAAATTTCCTTCTGAGCATTGTTCTAGCTGCATCCCATTGTATTGACGTATGTATTTTCCTTTTGATTCATGTCAAAGTATTTTCTACTTTCTCTTATGATTTCTTCTTTGGCCCATTGGTTATTTAGGAATATGTTACTTTCTACATGTTTGTGAATTTCCCAAATTTATTTCTGTTATTGATATCTAATTTCATTTCACTATGCTTGGAGAACCTATTTTGTACGATTTTAGTCTTTTCAAATTTAGTGGGACTTGTCTTATGATCTAACATGGTCTATCCAGGAGGATGTTCTGTGTGTACTTGAGAAGAATGTGTCTTTTGCTATTTTAATGTTCCTAATGTTGGAAAGTGTTCTATAGGTGTCTGTTATGTCTAGTCATTTATAGTTGTTCAAGTCTTCCATTTCCTTGCTAATCTTCTGTCTAGTTCTATCCTTTATTGAAAGTTGGGTATTGAAGTCTCCAGCCACTATTGCTGAATTATCTATTTTTTTAATTATGTCAGTTTTTGTTTTATGTATTTTAGGGTTCTGTTTTTAGATGCATATATATGTATAATCACTTTATCTTCTTAATGGATTGAGTCTTTTGTCCTTATAAAAGTCCGTCTTTGTTTCTAGCAACAATTTTTGTGTTAAGTCTATTTTGTCTGTTATTAGGATAGTCATTCCAGCTTTTCTTTTGGCTATTGTTTGCATTATATATCTTTTCCATTCTTTTAGTTTCAACCTATTTGTGTCTCTCAATCTAACGTGAGTTTCTGATACAGCATATAGTTGGATCATGTTTTTTAAAATCCATTCTGCCAATTTCTGCCTTCTAATTGGAGAATCTAATAAATTTATAGTTAATGTAATTAGTGATGAAGTAGGATCTACATCTGCCACTTTGCTACTTGTTTTTTCTATGTCTTATGTCTTTTTCATTCCTCACTTCCTCCATTATTGCCTTCTTTGTGTTAAATAGATATTTTCTAGTATACCATTTCAATTCCCTTATTTCTTTGACTATATTTTTTTGAGTCGTTTTTCTTACTGGTTGCCCTGGGATTACATTCTAGTCATTTAATCGTACTTTATAACACTCTAGTTCAGATTAATTCCAACTTAATTTCAATAGGATACAAAAATTTTGCTTCTCTAAAGTTCCACTCTCACATCTCCCTTTATACTGTTATTGTCACATATACGTCTTTATAGATTTTGTGTTCATCATGTGCATGTTAGGGCATAGCTTCAGCACTCAGCAAGGTAGTTTCCAGCTCCACCTTAGCTTTCCCTTACTGCTTGTGCAGAACCTCAGGATCAGCCAGAGATGAGAGTTTAGGGACTTCTCAGGTCTTTCCTGACCATGCCCACAGCCCTAAACCTGTGCATGACCTTCCAGATTCCCAGGAATATGTTTCATGGTCTTCCACTTTCCCAAGGATACGTTGGAGTGTTTCAAAGCCCCTATGGACATCTTATTCCTCAGCGTTTTCTATTAAGGTTTTGAATTAGGCTTTTTTTCTTTTTTTGCCCCAACTTTTATCCATTGCCTCATGCACCTGTGATGTTAAACACTTTTCCTGGAATTGTTTTCCACAGACACCCTCTGGGGAGAGGCTTTTAGCACCTGACAGCTCATAGTTGGGTCAAATAAAGACAAACGTTTCAAGTAAGGTCTTCCATGGAACCACCAGATAGGTCAAATAATGACAGTTCATTGGGGATGAGGCTTTGAAGGAGCTCCATCCAGCTCCATTCTGTTCCCTCGGGTACTTCGGATGTGAGCCATTTTTCAAGGCTACTACTGAGCTGGGGAGTGAGGAATGGTCTAGGGCAAGCTAAAACAACACCAATCTCACTGTTCTTACAGAAAGTCAGCCATTTTCCCTGAATAAATGCTCCTTGGGCTGCTGTAAGCTTTTAGGCAAATTTCCGGAGTTCTGAAAAAGTTGATTCTGGACACTTTTGCCATATCTTTTGTTGTTGCTTTTATGAAGAGATGAATTTTCAGATGTCTTTACTCCACCATTTTCACTGATGTCACCTACAACATGGTTTTAAATTTCTAAAGCCTCAATGATCATGGGCTAATCAAATACTTAATCACAGGAAATGATTAGGGAAAATGAATAAAAAGAGAACTGTAATTCTCAAGAGCTTCTCCCCATGAGTGGGTGAAGTTTGAAAAGGGATTTTATATTTAGTTCTCTCAGAATTAAGGTTAAAATAACAACTATTTTAAACCTCTTTTCTTCATAGAAGATAAACACAGGCTTTGGAGTCAGTACTGAGTTTAAATTCCATCTTTGCTTCTAACTAGCTTGGTGATCTAGGACAAGTTATATAACCTCTCTGTGCCTCAGTATCCTCATTTATAAAGTGAGATAATAAATCTACCATGTGAGCTTACTGTGAGGATTAAATGTGAAATGGTAATCACCAGTGCCTTGCAGCGCAATAAATATCAGTTGTAATAATTGTTATTTTTATATTGTTCTGCAGTATACTGATGATTCTTGAGTAGAGTTAACCTATTATTCTTTTTTTTTTTTTTTTTTTGAGACAGAGTCTCACTCTGTTGCCCGGGCTAGAGTACCTTGGCTTCTGCCTACCTCACAGCAACCTCAAACTCCTGGGCTCAAGCAATCCTCCCGCCTCAGCCTCCCGAGTAGCTGGGACTATAGGCATGCGCCACCATGCCCGGCTAATTTTTTACATATATATTTTTAGTTGTCCAGCTAATTTCTTTCTATTTTTTTAGTAGAGACAGGGTCTCGCTCTTGCTCAGGCTGGTCTCGAACTCCTGAGCTCAAACGATCCACTCACCTCAGCCTCCCAGAGAGCTAGGATTACAGGCGTGAGCCACCACGCCAGGCCGAGTAGAGTTAACCTAAAGACAGATTTCCTTCTCTTCCTTCCCATTTCTTTTGTTTTATTTTTGTTTATTTGTTTCTTTGTTTGCTTTAAAGAATTGAAAAGGAAATCTGTTCCAGCAGTTTGGAATAAAATTTACATCAAAAAATGAATTTATTCATGTTACTGATATTTAAACACAATATTATTTGTCAATGAACATTTATTAAATACCTAGTAAATTTCAGGCACTGTGCCAGGCACGGGTATGACAATGACAATAAGGTGTGGTCCCTGCTGTCAAGGAGCTGACAGTCCAGGAGACTGACAAGTGAACAGGTGATTACGTGCAAAGTAACCAAGGCTGTGATGTGATACAAGAATACCAGTGTGAGTATGTGATGAGAGTTCCCTTCTCTTAGATTTATCTCTTTTTCTTTAGCTCTAAAGCCAAGGATTTGGTCCACATTTTTCTTAACTGTGTGTATTAAACCATGATTTTTTTAATTTCTAGAGATGAAAGGCAAGCACCTCGAATTATGGAGGATAATTGGCATATTTGTTCCTTGCTATCCACTTTTTTTTTCCTATTTTTTCTCTTTCTCGTCTCCATTTTATCTTTTAGAAATGTGGGTAGTTCCCAAAGGAAGAGTGTTTTACAGAGTCTAAGGGTGATTTATAGGTAAAGACAGAAAATGATTTTTTTTTACCTACAAGTTTCATACTAAAAAATGAATATCAACTTTTCATGTAGTCTCGTGCGCACGGAAAATGCAGGTAATTTTAATTCCATTGCATTTTTTCAGAATTCTCAATCAAAATCCTCTGGCCACTGTTGAAGATTCATATCTTTATAAATTGCCAGCATTAAAATATCTGTAAGTATTACAGTAATCTCATGAGTCATGGGATGATTTCTGCTCTTGTATTTTATTTGCATCAAAGATCAAATATTTTGACTTTAGGCTAAAAAGTCATAATTTAAATTTTAACTAGGTTATTGAAAAAAAGTTATTGGCAATGACGAGAGATTAAGAAAGGATGTATGATGGGCAAGACAGCCAGCAGGGGAAGAGAGCAGTGCTGAAGAACACATACAGATATAGAATGCACAGATGCATGTAGGAACATCATTTATCCCAGAAAGCAAGGAGGAATAGGTGTTCACTATTTTAAAAAGAAAAAATAGAGTAAATGATCAAGAGAGGTGAATGCAATACTAAAATGGGAAGATAATGGTTTAAAAGTATGTAAGTTCTATTATTCAATGCCATTAATTGGCATTGCATCATTTGACGATGCAAATGAACATAATAATCACATTTCTTCAATAAGAGCTGTCTAGAATTATCTTCAATGGCAAATAAACTCTTGAGCTGGCTTGTTTTATAGAGAAGCCAAAATTGAAGTGATCATAAGTCTTTGAAATATCTTTTTAAGTATAGAATTTTTGTATTGGGGTTCATATCATGACTGTTTGGGCTTTCTCCTTCAGAGACGTGGGAACAACACAAGTCTCACTTACAACAATTGAGAACATCCTCATGGAAACTCTTGAGTTGGAAAAACTGTAAGTTACTTTTTTTCTTAAATTAATTTTCACTTAGTTGTTTTTTTAGGTTTCTATTTTCTTAAGTCAGGTTTATTGAAGTATACTTTTCATGTAATAAAATTCCCCTTTTTTTTTTTTTTTTTTTTTTTTGAGACAGAGTCTCTGTTGCCTGGGCTAGAGTGCCAGGCATCAGCCTAGCTCACAGCAACCTCAAACTCCTGGGCCCAAGCAATCCTCCTGCCTCAGCCTCCCGAGTAGCAGGGACTACAGGCATGTGCCACCATGCCCGGCTAATTTTTTTATATATATATATTTTTAGTTGTCCAGCTAATTTCTTTCTATTTTTTTAGTAGAGACGAGGTCTCGCTCTTGCTTTAGCTAAGGGTAAAATTCACCCTTTTTAAGTGTACAGTTCAAAGAGTTGTGACAAATGCATAGTTATGTAACCACCATCACATTCCCAACATAGAACATTCCTGTCGCCCTGAAAAGGCTTCTCATGTTCCTCTGCAATCAATCCCCTCCTCCCACCACCAGCCCCTAGCAACCACCAATCTAATTTCTGTTCCTATAGTTTGGCCTTTTCCAGACTGTCTTATAAATGAAATCAAATAGTGTGTAGCCTTTTCTCTTTGGCTTCTTTCACTTAGCATAAGGTTTTTGAGATTATGCTACTATCCGTGTTGTTGTATCCATAAGTACAGTTGGTCCTCTCCTCATCCACAGATTCAACCAACCACAGATGGGGAATATTTGGAAAAAATAAAAATATAAAATAACAATAAAAATAATATAAATTTTAAAAATACAGTATAACAACTATTTATATAGCATTTATACTGTATTAGGTATTCTAAGTAATCTAGAGATGATTTAAAGTATACTGGAGATTATATGCAACTAGCATATCATTTTATACAGGCATTTGAGCATCCACAGATTTTGGTATCTCCAGAGAGTCCTGGAACCAATCCCCCATTGATACTGAGGGACAACTGTTCATTCCATTTTATTGCTGAGTAGTATTCCAGGTGTATAGATATATCAGTTTACCCATTCATCAGTTTATGGACATCTGGGTTGTTTCCAGTTTTTTGGCAATTATGAATAAAGCTGCTAAAAACTCTCATATGCATGAAACATATACTTTCATTTCTTTCAGGCAAATACCTAGGGGTGGGATTGCTGCATCACATGCTAAGTGCATATTTAACTTGTTAAGAAACTGCTAAACTGTTTCCTAAAGTGGCTGTACCATTTTGCATTCCCATGGGCAGTGTGAAAGTTGCAGTTGCTTCACAGCATCAGCAGATCCTTATATTTCAGTTTTTTTAAAAAAATTATAGCCTTTCTAATAGTAGGTGTGTAGTGGAATCTCATTGTGGTTTTAATTTGCATTTCTTTAATAGCTGATGATGTGGAATGTCTATTCGTGTGCAAATATCTTCTTTACTGAATTGTCTGTTCAAATCTGACCCCGTATTTTAATTAGATATTTATTCTTTTTTAGTTTTAAGAGTGCTTTCTATACTCTAGATATAAGTCATTTGAGATATGTGTTTAGTAGATATCTTCTCTCGGTTGTGGTTTGTCTTTTCATTCTATTAAAAGTGTTTTCTGAAGAAGAGAAGTTTTTAGTTTTGATTAACTCTCATTTAGCAATTTTTTTCTTGTGTGCTTTGTGCTTTTCTGTGTCTTAGCTAAGACATTTTTGTCAAAGAACCCATTGTCTAATCCAAAGTAACAAGGATTTTTCTCCTATGTTTCCTTCCAGAAATTGTATAGTTATTAATATCTTTAGGTCTATGATTCATTTTGAGTTAATTTTCATGTATGGTGTGATGTATTTCAATTTTTTGCAGTTTTAAAAACTATTTCTTTAGGGTCCTGTGTGGTAGTTTGGTATACAACTTACTGCAGCTTAAATTGTGCCGCCACCCCCCCCAATATGGAGGCAAGCTAAATAGAAACCTGCTGTTATTCCAAGGCTAGGTGAGAAGACTACACAAGCTTAGTATGGAAAAAGGCCCGCATTTAGCACTCTGCTCCAATCGTTTTTGCCAGATCACTCTCTTATCCTCACCATGTCAGGCCCATCTTACTGCTCTAGCCTCATCTTTCTCAAGGTCTTGCAGCGTCTTCCACATTAGCTAGATGCCTTCCTCTCTGGGTTGTCAAAGTCCTCATCATCAATCAGCTTTCTCAGTTGTCCGAGGTAGTGGGGTTCTCTCTGCTTTCTTCTTGACCAGTAGTGGATAGGAAAAGTGTTCTCATTCTCTGTAGCCCTTTGCCACCAAGGCCATAAAGAGATTAAAGCAACTGCCATGTGGAAGTTCATTATCGGAAGTCCTCAGGAGTTTACACACTTATATACAAAGTAAGTAGGCCAGCTCATGTGAGTCTTAACTGTTGTGAGTAATGGTTGTTTTTTTTTTTTTTTTTTAAGAGATAGGGTCTCACTCTGTTGCCTAGGTTGGAGTGCAATGGCATGATCATAGCTCACTATAACCTCCAACTCCTGGGCTCAAGCAATTCTCCCGCTTCAGCCTCCTGAGTAGCTGGGGCTACAAGCACGCACCACCATGCCCAGTTAATTTATTTTTGGAGAGACAGGTCTCGCTATGTTGGCTAGGCTGGTCTTGAACTCCTGGCCTCAAGTGACCCTCCCACCTCGGCCTCCCAAAGTGCTGGGATTACAGGCATGAGCCACCACGCCCAGCTGTGTAATGATCTTTAATGCATATTGAAAAATTATTATTCTCAAATAAGGATACTCTATAGCTCAGGTCATTTGCAGTCTCAAAGATCTGTCAGTATATAGTAAAACAATTCTTTACGTTTATCATTACTTGTATAATTTCTAGCTCATACATTTTAATGAGTAATAAAAACTACAATACTTCTTACGAAGTGTCCTTGCTAAAAATATTCCCTTGTCATTATATTCAGGTTGATTGAGGAACATTGCATAAAACAATTGGCTTGACTGCTTCAAAAATATCAGTGCCATAAAAGATTTTAAAAAGATGGGGAAGCATTCTAAACTGAAGGAGACTAAAGAATTATGAAAATTAAATGCAATATTTAATGTTTGATTGGATTCTGGATTTTCTTTAAATGCCATGACATGATCAGGACAATTGGGAAAATTTGTGTATGGACTATATATAGTAAAAAATGATATTAACGTTAAATTTCATTTTGGGTGGTAATAGCATCACGGTTATATAGGAAAATGCCTTGGTTCTTAGGGGCTGCATGCTGAAGTATTTAGTGGTGAAGGGTCATTATGTCTGCAACTTTCTCTCCGATGGTTTGCCCAGACAATGTATAGACATACACACATGGAAAGCAAATGTGGCAAAGTGTTAACAACTGTTGAATCCAGGTGAAAGGTATGCAGATGTTCATTATACTATTTTTTCAAGTTTTTTGTAGATTTGAAAATTTTCAGAATAAAAATTTGGAGCCAGGAAAGCAATAACAAAAACTTTGTGTCAAGTTTAAGAAGGGTATATATATAAAATGCTAGGTTACTGTTCTGGGTCCTTTCTTTTTATATGAAGATCAGAGGCTTCCACTGGACCCAAAGGAATCATATTAGTCACCTGTAATTAATCCTTTATACATTTGAAAGATGTGTCAGGCCAACTTACTGGATGCAGTTTTAATCTAAAACTCTATATATCATACTCCCAACTTACAGCCTTATATGTATGCATGAAACACACTTGTTTCCATGGTCCTAATGTGGTCCTAATAAAATCATCCTTTTGGAGGGCGCAGAGAATACCCCAAACAACCCAAGGTAGGAGAGCATCATTACTTTTCTGGCAGTCTCTGCAAGTGAGCAACTAGAGCAGTTAACATTTATTGAGCATTCACTGTGCACCAGGCACTTTTCAGGTATTGATTCATTTGATTCTCAAAGCTTATTAGAGGTAGGTGCTGTCATAATGAGGAGGCTAAGGAACAGAGATTAAGCAATTTGTCCAAGTTCACATTATTAGCAGAGCTGGTATTTGAGCCTAATATGGAGTCTGCATTCTTAATCACCATGCTATACTGCTTAAGGTTAACCTTGAGAATTTACTCCAGTTACTTTGTATCTTCTTGAAACTGCCCCAGTAAACCACAACGATAGGCTAATCAATTATCTTGGTTATCTTTTTTGCCCAAATTTATATTTCGACCAAATTAAACCTACCAGAAAGATGAAAGAATAGAACAATGTACACCCATGAGACCTTCATGTGGATTCAATTGTTAACATACATACTTTTCTTTCTTTCTTTCAAATATTAAACCAACATTGCATATTCCAGGGATAAACACCACTTCATCACAATATATTGTCTTTGTATATATTGGATTTGATTTGCTAAAATTTTGTCTGGAACTTTTGCCTCTACGTTCATGAGGGATATTGCTCTGTAGTTTTTTCTTGTCTAATTTTGATGAGGTAAAACCTGGCCTTATAAATGAATGGGAAGTATTCCCTTCTCTTCAATTTTCTGGAAGAGTTTGTGTAGAATTGATATTACTTTTTCCTTAAATGTTTAATGGAATTACCAGTGAAGCCATATAGGATTTGAACTTTCTTTGTGGGAAAGTTTTAAACTACCCATTCAATTAACTTAACGGTGATACTTAAGTTACATATTGATTCTTTAGTAAACTTTAGTAATTTATGTCTTTAAAGGAATTTGTCCATTTCCTCTTGAGTTGAATTTATTGGTATAAAGAATTTTATAATAATTCCTTATCATTTTGATATCTATAAAGTCTATAGTGATGTTATCCCTTTCATTCCTGATATTAATAATTTGCGTCTTCTCTCTTCTTGGTCATCTAGAGGTTTACCAATTTTATTGATCCTCTCTAAGAACCATCTTTTTGTTCCACTGATTTCTTTAATTTTTTTTTTTTTTTTTTTGTGAGACAGGGTCTCACTCTGTTGCTCACGCTAGAGTGCAGTGGCATCATTACAGCTCACAGCAACCTCAAATTACTGGGCTCGAGTAATTCCTGCTTCAGCCTCCCAAAGCTGGAACTACAGGCATGTGCCACCACACCTGGCTAATTTTTAACTTTTTTGGAGAGATGGGGTCTCACTATGTTGTGCAAGCTCGTCTCAAACTCCTGGGCTCAGGTGATCCTCTCACCGCCTCAGCTTCCCAAAGCGCTGGGATTACAGGCATGAGCCACTGCACCCAGCCTGATTTCATTTTTTTGTTTTTCATTTTATTTCACTTATTTCTGCTTTGTTCTTTATTTCCTTTCTTCTCCATACTCTGGGATTAATTTGCTCTTCCTTTTCTGATTTGTTGAGGTAGAAGCTGAAGAAACTGAGTACTGCTTTAGCATCATCCTACATGTTCACCTATTGTGTTTTCAGTTTCAGTCAGTTCAAAATGGTTTTTAATTTCTGTTTTGATTTCTTTGATCCGTGGGGTTACTTAGAAATGTGTTGTTTAGGCCAGGCATGGTGGCTCATGCCTGTAATCCTAGCACTTTGGGAGGCCGGGGAGAGAGAATCGCTTGAGGCCAGGAATTCAAGACCAGCCTGAGCAACACAGCGAGACCCCATGCCTACAAAAATTAGAAAAAATAGCTGGGTGTGGTGGCACGTGCCTGTAGTCCTAGCTACTTGGGAGGCTGAGGCTGGAGGAATGCTTCAGCCCAGGACTTTGAGGTTAAAGAGAGCCATGATGACGCCACTGCACTATAGCCCGGGCAATAGAGCTAGACCTTGTCTGAAGAAAATAAAAAGGGAAAAAAGAAATGTATTGTTTAGTTTCCAAATATTTGGGAATTTTTCAGATCTTTCTGTTGATTTCTAATTTAATTCCATTATGGTCAGAGAAGAGAGAGCCTATATTGAATGACGTGAATCCTTTTGAATATATTGAAATTTGTTTTATGGCCCAGAATATAAGTTGTTGCACAACTCACTGATGCTGTGTTTGTTTGTGTTGCTTTGTTTTGCTGCTTCTTATGTTGCATGTGGGTAGTTTCTATTGCAATGCCTTCATATTCACTGATCTTTTCTTCTGCAGTGTCTAATCTGCCATTCATTGTGTCCTGTGTATTTTTCATCTAGACATTGTAGTTTTTAATACCTAGTTCAGTCTCAGTCTGTTTTATATCCTCTATGCCTCTACTTAACATTTTTAGTCTTTAAGTTTTTGAAATAACTGTTTTAATGTCCTTGTCTGGTCATTTTAACATCTGTGTAGGTTCTGAGTTGGTTTTGATTGATTGCTTTTTCCCTTCAATATGGGTCGTATTTTCTTGCTTCTTTGCATGCTTGGTGATTTTCTATTTGATCCTAGACATTGTGAATTTGAGTTTGTTGAGAGTACCCATTGCCCCATGAATCACGAGGTTTTCCAGTCTAGCTTGTGGTAACGGGCACTATTCCTAATCCTGTGCAATATCTGATTATTCTTCTGTCTAATCCTTTTGGGTGGTTCTTTTCCTAGGCTCAAGGAGTTTCTTCACACACACGCACCAATCAGTACTTTGCTGAATGCTAAGGCGATCCCTCTGCCTATCCCGGAATTCCCTGTCTGTGTGCCTCTTTTCTCTCTAGTACTTTGCAAGGTGGGAATTCTTGCCACTTTGGTTTTCCCAGACTCTCAGCTCCATTTCCTTAATCAGAGAGTCCACCGGTCTATGCCTGAGTTTCCTCTCCCTGCACCACGGCCCGGAAACTCTCTCAAAGCGGTAAGCTAGGGCAGTCACAGGTCGCACTTCATTTAGTTCCCATCTCACAGAGATCACTGTTCTTCATTGCCTGATGTCCAGTGTCTTGAAACCTGTCGTTTAATATATTTTATCTGGTATTTTTAGTTGTTTCAGGCACAAGGCTCAATGTCCCTATTACTCCATCTTGGCCTGAAGCCAATACTATTCTTTAAGTCTGTTTTGTTTTGATCCAGGATCCAATCAAAGATGAGGCATTGCATGGCATGTCTTTGTTTCCTTTTGTCTAAAACATTTCTCTACCTTTTTTGGTCTTTTGTGACATTGGCACTTTTGAATAGTCTAAGAAAGTTGTCTTATAAATTCTCCCATGATCTGGATTTGTCTGTTTCCTCATGATTAGATTCAGGTTAAACATTTTTGGGACGAATACTACATAGGCGATGTATCCTTCCTACCTCATGACTTCAGGGGACCCATGATGCTAAGTTTAATCACTTGATTAAGGTGTTATCTTCCAGATGTCTCCATTGTAAAAGTATCTTTTCCCTTGGTAATTAATAATCTCTGTGGTGATACTTTGGTATCAGTGAAGATCCTGTTCTCAAACATCTTTTTACCCAACTGTGCATCCGTGGTGATCCTCATCTAAATCAATTATTATGTTGGTGGTTGCAAAATGACACTTTTCTAATTCTGTCATTCTTCTACATTTATTAGTTGGCATTATTCTATTAAACAAGGACTCCTCCCTTTTCTTTTACAGCATCCATGTGAATTCATGGATTCTTCTTTATAGTAATTATGTGGTACCTTGTTATCATCATTATTCTTTTGAATGCCCAAATTGTCCAGGTTTGGCCAATGCAATCTCCATTATTGTTTAACCCCACGATATGGATTAAACTAAGCTGTTATTTATGCCCAGAGTAATTTCTAATATTTACCACTCTCAACAGTAATTGAGAAAGGGACTTCAGAAGTTGGGGGCTTATTTGGACTCTTCTTAGAAGTCGGTCTTCTTGCTGTGTACTCTCAATCCAAATTGAGACTTTTGAGTTGGGAGAAGATAACTTCTGAATTAAACTACAAATCAAATCACCCAATTTTAATCCCTTTTATTTTATCTTAATTTTTATTTTTTTAAGAGACAAGTTCTTGCTATGTTGCCCAGGCTGGTCTTGAACTCCTGGCCTCAAACAGTCCTCCTTCCTCAGCCTCCCATGGGGCTAGAATTGCAGGTGTAAGCTACCATTCCTGGCAACTCTAATCTCTATCACCTTTATTCTGGGCATACCATACCCACTGCCATGCTCACCCACCTCTGTCCTTCCTATCGGCCATCTGGTTCCTACCCAACAACTGACCAGGCCATATGCCTCAAGAACTCCTTTTTGCCTACGCCTGTGGTAGCCTTGGCCTGCCTCTTTTACCAACAGAAGATTGGTACCTACTTTACGTTAATTTAATTCTCTGTTTCCATTTATAGGATCTTACCTAGCCGTCTGGCCTGCTGCCTCTGCCAATTTAAAAGTAATATTGAGACTGTCTGCAAGACAGTGAAGCTACAGTGTGAGAATTCATGTCTGACAAGCACCACAGATTGTCGTGAGTCTAAATTGCCTGATGATAAATGTTTAAATTTTTATTTGCTGTTTAATTTTTAATTGTTAATTGATAGTTTTTAAGCTAATGATGTCATTGCTTTATTTTTATTCATTCATTCAGAGTTAAACTCCCTAAATTTCTGAACTACTCCCTTGCTGAAAGTCAAGTTCTCAGTTATTATTATGTAACTTAATAATATAACTGTTCCATGTCCATAAAGGACCAGGAGGAAGGAATGGAAGGGCAAGGGCATAACATTATTGGCCACAACTGTGTACTGTGCCCTTTGCTTGGTGTTTTGCCTCCTGGTGACAACTTGTCCACACAGCACATCGCAGTTTATAAACTGGTTTTATATGCATTAGATCTCAAGTGCCCTCTGCCTTATAGGACAGGTGTAGATCTGGTTTTGGTTTGTTTGTTTTTATAATTTTATAGAAGAGTAAAAGTGACTCTGTTTTATTTGGAACCTGAGAGTTTCTGGTTCCACAGCCAGAAAATGCTACCTGGCTCTTCTAACGGAATGGAGGGCTCTTCCGTTCTTAGACTGTCCAACTCTGAACTTGCTCTGAATCTTAAGCTTTTCTAGCCACAGAGCAAACACTCAGGTGCTTTCAAGTGTTTTTCTACATATTGGGTTTATTAGCGCTAACTTCATGACTTCCAAAATGCGACTGCTTTCATGTCCAGACAACCTGAATATGGGTCTCTACCAGTGACACGGGGCAGATAATCAATAAGAACACTTTGCTACTTATAGAAACACAGTGTTGCTCACTTTCTACAACAGTTCTTCTCCAACTGTATTATATTATTCCATTCTTCCCCAGAGGTGGGCAGAACAAACATTTTTAATCTTGTTTTACAGATGAGGACAAACAAGATCAGAGGCGTTAAGTGCCGTAGCCTATCGCCAGGTCTTCTGTCCCCAACTCTGGGTTCTCCACAAGCCCATGTTCCTTCTTTCTCATAGTGCTTACCTACTCCTTGGACCCTCACCACCACCACAAAAACTTTTAATTCTGGAAAAGAAACCCAGCTACACCATGGTACACTTGTCCTTCATGCAGTTAGAAGCTTTGGATGGTACCCCAAGTAAAGGTGGAAATTACAGAAATGAAATAAAAGCAAAGTAGGCATCTGACAAAAGTTGCTTTTTCCCTTCTGCCTCAAGTAATTACCTCAAGTAATGGTTTTTTGGTGTTTTTTTTTTTGAGACAGAGTCTCACTCCGTTGCCTGGGCTAGAGTGCCGTGGCGTCAGCCTAGCTCACAGCAACCTCAAACTCCTGGGCTCAAGCGATCCTCCTGCCTCAGCCTCCCGAGTAGCTGGGACTACAGTCACGCACCACCATGCCCGGCTAATTTTTTCTATATATATTTTTAGTTGTCCTGCTAACTTCTTTCTATTTTTTTAGTAGAGACGGGGTCTCGCTCTTGCTCAGGCTGTTCTCGAACTCCTGAGCTCAAACAATCCGCCCACCTCGCCCTCTCTGAGTGCCAGGATTACAGGCATGGGCCACCGCGCCCGGCCCTCAAGTACTGTTTATCCAGAAATTTCTGTCACTCCTTCAATTTATTGAACATTCCACACAGGCATACAATCTGGCAAATTAAAACTCTCTTCACGTCCACCCGAGATCCCTGCCCAAATTTAAGGAAAGAACCGGGATGGACCTACTGGTTTCTGTGTGGAGAGAGCCTTCTGCCCTGGGTGCCAGTACACATGGCCGCAGGGGCCTCGCAGGGGAACTGGCGGGGAGGCGGAGAAGGCCGCGTCCAGAGGAGGACCTCTCAGCAGTGGGCGTGGGGCCTGTGCTCTCGCTCCCCTCAGGGGACTGTCTTTCGTCCTGTTCCTCTGTGATGGCAGCGAGAACGCAGGCGTGCCCCCTGCATGTGAGCAGGACAGCACGGGCTAGGGGAGCCTGAGGAAGCAGATCCGCAGAGAGGCTGCCTCAGTGGGGGGCGCTCGGCTTCCGCCCTGGGCTTGGGCTGAGTGCTGGGCCCTTGCGGACCAGTGGAATAATCCTACATAGAGTTGCTGTATTTCACATTATGAAATGTTCTCAGTAGGTAGCCACTGTTTCAAAAGATGCCTCTTTCTCCTTTTGCTGTGGCCGCCTCGTAGGTTTAAGTTTGGGTTAGTTTTTCTCCTCTCTGAATGGCACTCACCTGTTTGGTGACTGATGATTTCTTTGACTGGATATATGGTTGTGGCCTGAAAAAAAGCTGTTCCATCAGTCTTCCATGATCAAAACCAGTCTCTTCTTTTTTGACAGGTGAAGAAGCATCTCTAGGGAATACAGAAGGATCGCTCATGAAGGTATTACAAGCCCGAAAGAAGCACACCAGCACTGAGCTGACTATTGAGCCAGAGGCACCCTCGGATAAACATGGCATCAGCTTGTCAGGCTTCACGAACGAGCCGCTGGGCTTCAATGATGAAAGCGATGTTATTAGTGCACTAAATTACATATTGCCTTACTTCTGAGAGGGAAATCTAGAAGATTCTAGAAGGGAAATCTAGATCCATTCTGACTTGGATACTTTCACTTCTTGCTGCTCACTGAGAAGCTTCATCAGGAGGCCTGTTCTAGCGATGAGCTTGGCACAGGCCAAGTGCACATGGCTCTCAGAACAGTCCATTTTCAAAGTCCGGATGACGTGAACAATGAGCCTTCGCATGTCGTTATTGAGTATGCAGGATTGTAGCTGCTGGTTTAGCTGCATTTCAAACTGATCACCTGGGGATGAGCTCACGGGATAATTAAAGTCGTGGGGCATGGGGGTGAAGTCAGTGCCGGTGTTGTGGTAATCCCACTGGGTGTCGCTGGCTTCTTTAACCGTTGGCATTATGTTGAATGCAGGCCCAGTGGACCCTGCAGTGGAAGGATTCTCATAGGTTGTGCTTTCAGGGACAGCTTCTTCGGGCACAGCAGTGCTTCCTACAGAAATCTTTGCTTAAAAGTAATTCCTTCAGGGGATGTACCAATGTGTTCTGTAGAAACTTCTGAAAGGGAAAATAACTCTGGAAAAGGATTCTCCTGATGACTCGGGTCTCCTGAAGATGAAAAAGCTTCACGTGAAGGGGAATTGATGAGGCTCCTGACTGGAGAGAACAGAGGCCTGTTTGCAAACACCAGTCTTTTGAGCAAACTTTCCGTTTTGACCTCTTGACTTAGTTTGCCCTTGGGTGTCCCATGGGCCACATGGGAATGAGTTTTACGAAAGTGGTATTTTATTCTGGAGTGTACAATTGGCTTAGCAGCCTTCATACTTTTCATTTTAGCATTTGGGTCTTCGAAACAAAAATGGTGTCGGTCAAGCCTTTTGATCTGTTTTTAACCTTAGGTGGGGGTTTTGCAGTGGTGGGAGCAGCAGGCACGCCCACAGAGCCCTGTTTCAGTAAAGAAGAGACAGCTGCCTTATGCTCCTGCGTGAACGAAGGCTTGGTGTGCAAGGAGCTTCCCACAAACTTCTTGGGGCTCTGCACCCCGGGAAGCTGTTCCAGTTCACTGGGGACTGGTCTCCCAAGCCTTCTGGCTTCGGCAATTTCCTTTGCAACTGGCCAGGCACTCTGTTTCCTCCTGATTCTCTCCTCTTCTAAGAGTTTTTCCTTATGCACTTGGGCCCCTTGAGGACTATCTTCATCCTCTGCCGCCTTTTTCCTGTACCCTCAGTCTCTGCCAGGCTGTTTTCCTGTGGTTGCGCGGTTTCCAATATTTTAGGAAAGATTTGGCATTTAAATTTGGGACCTAAACGGCTGGACTGCATAAGCATGGTAGCTTTTTCTTTCTTTTTAACCTTATCAATCTTTTCTTGAATTTCTGCATGTAATAAATTTTTCAGAAAATAGAGTTTCCTCAGTTTATTTGTGTAAGTTGGATTGTTGGATGCAGGTTGAAGAGAGGGGGTCTTTATATTGTTTTACAGATGACTCAGGGGCTTGTCTCCATCTTGTTCATTTGAAAAAAGCAGTTTAATGAACGGTAATAATGTTGATCCCACATTCTTCTTTTTTTACCTTACTAAAAAAGTTCCAGGATATGGCTATAACAACAAACTCATCTTGGCAATATCTGTGACTGTAATAGTGATGATTTTGATTATAATTTTCTGTCTCCTTGAGGTAAGGACAACAGTTAATTCAGGTTTCCAGAATACATCCTTTAGAATAGATTCAGAACCCGTGAATTGAAAATCAAATGTACTTTCCTATCTGCTATTACTTGACATTCCTCTTCAGTCACTAAGACTGAGGTATGCTTTGTTCTTTTATTGCAAAGTATATACCAAGGATTTTTAAAGTAACCCCACTCCCAGGAGATCACTGTGGATTGAAACCAAGTTAACAAACCAGGATGCTATTTTGAGAAGTTAAAGTTAAGAAAGCTAAAGTTGATATGACAGCAAAAGTTTTCCAACCCAAAACTATGTCAACAATTTGATGTACTCACCAATCACTCTCATTCTACCACTGATTTCTTTCTTTGTTGCTGAAATATATTATCTCCACCCTCACTGAGCTGTCATCACCCTGGGGAGAAAGGACACAGGCAAAGATAGAAGTGTCATCTTATAGATTCGATAGATTCAGGTAGCATCTTCCTCCAGTGTGAAAGGCATTGTCTAAATAGGTCCAGTTAAAGCCCTGCGGCTAAACCCTGCATCCAGCTACTCTAAGGTGTGTCATATTTACAGTGGCTCCTTCCTGGAGTTTGCCTCCGTTTACCTTTTGTTCAATTTCATAATGGTCTATTACTTTTCACAGCAGGTAGGTGCTAGCATATTAAAAGACTGGTTTAATAAGGTGACAATCATGACTCTACCCTACCAATCCAAACTAATTTACCTTTTCTGCTGTCGTGGCCGCCCTCCATTCCAGCCAAAGCAGCCCCACACCGTACCCCAGTCACACCATGCCCATCCCTGCTTTCGTCTGCACCTCAACCCATCTACAATTCTCTTATTTCACTCTGCCCGTGGAAATCCTGTGAAGCTGTCAAAAGCCAGCTCACGTTCATCTTTCTTCTTGATGTCTTCCCTGAATATTTCAGCCCTCCTGGTCCTAGTCCCTCTGTGAGATTTGTCTCCATTTCTTAGAGGCCATGGTGAAGCGTTTTCCCCTCCCCTCAGAACTTAAAAATGTGGCAAACAATTTTTTTAAAGACGGCTATCCGAGACAGAATCCCCTGGGTCAGCACATGCAGCAGAGCAGAGCCACAAGGACCAGTGGCTCCCTGGTCCACGAGGCAGGAGCAGAACCTGGCGGAATGTACGGGTTGACTGGCCCTTGTCTGGATGCTCAGGACCAGAAGTGTTTCAGATATCAGATTTTTCAAATTTTGAAATATTTCCATTATACTTACCAGCTGAGCATCCCTAATCTGAAAATCTGAAATCCAAAATGCTCCAGTGAGCATTTCCTGGGAGTGCCATGTTGGTGCTCAAACATTTCAGACGTTGGAGTATTTTGGATTTCAGATTTTCAGATTAGGGATACTCAACCTATATTAACTTATCTAAAGAAAAACATATCTATCTGCAGGAGGCTGGTCAGTAGTAAAAACTTAGAAAAGGTGAGGAAGAGACCAGCGTGGGCAGCGTCCATCCAAACATCGCACAAGAGCACACTGGGCCTCAGGCGGCAGACGTGGGGTCAGGCCCACTGCTGAGACTGTGCCTAGGGGGAGAGGGCCGCATCCTGGCAGGCACCTCAGCCCTTTCCATTAAACTCTGGATTCGGCTGATTCCTTTTGTTCTAATTCTGTTTTCACCAAGTCGCTTTCTGGTTGTACTTGAGCATGCCGCGGAGGCCTCCCTCCACAGAGGTTTTGTCTAAGGAGCAGATGTATTTCTCATTGACAAGGCATGATCTGGCATTCTGATTGTTGGTCAGTCTTGTGATCTTGGTATGGTGACACTGCTCCAAGAGGAAGAAGTGAATTGAGGACAGAGTCTGATTTCGGAGCCCAGGAAGCAGGGACCAGCATGGGGTCAGTTTGTCAAGGCCTCAGGAAGACGGTCCCTGGCCATTACCCAGACAGTACCCTCTGCATCATCTCCAGGTGGCATGTGGCTTTTTGCTTTTTTTTTTTTTTTGAAATTCCTATAAACTCCTCTATTGCTTTTAGTTTCTATGTACAGTTTAACCTTATATTTGTATTTATATCTTTTCATTATTTCCTCTCCCCACTTAGATGATAAGCTTTTTGAGGATAAGGTAGCATGTGGTGTTTTACCTTTAGTAGACGAAGGCATTTCCAGGAAGAGGGATGTGGCATTTTGTTAATTCCACAATGAGGAATAACGCAACCTAATATTTATTTGAATTAGCGTATAGAGTCTGGCAACAGACAATCCATGTGTTCCTAAGGCTCTTGAAATGTCACCTTTTCATACTCCAAGCAGTGAAAGAAAATGAATAAATGGAAATGGAGCAGCTCTGCCTAGCTCTTTGGGTGACACGTAATGGCAGATCCCTATCTCTCACCTTAAGCTGTATCAGTATATATAAAAAAAGAAAAGTATTAGAAAGAAAATAGAAGCAATATTTTTATAATGATGTGATGGAAAAGAGCTTTCTACGCCTGATAGCACAGGCAGAAACCTTTGGTGGATTTGACCACCTTGTCTGTGAGACCACTGGCAAACTTAGCCCTGGGGGAGGCCAAGCATGGGCTGGAGAGTTTTCCGTATACTGTCTGGTTTAATCCTCACAACGCTCCTGTGAGGAAGAGACCATCATCCCTCTTGTACAGATGAAGGAGATCACCTTAAAGCCCCAGTAGCAAAGCCAAACACAGAGCCTAGATCCCGCTCACTGCAAAGCCTGCATTCTTCATTACCGTTCTGCCTCCTTAAAGACAAAAACACCGGGAAGTATTTGAAACATTGAAATACAATGAAAACCTTTGAAAGCATTGATATATTTAATATAAAAAGAGTGTTATAAATCAACAAGCCCAACAATCCAGTGGAAAAGGGAACAAAGGCTATGACAAGCAGGTGTGATTGTAGTCTGAGCCATCCCATCAGCGGCCCTCACCTCACGGCTTACCTGGTGTGGGGGCAGGGAAAGAGGCCATCCCTGATATTTTCTTCTAGTACTTTCATGACATTGTATTGTTTAAATTTTTTAACACATATGGAATTTGTTTTATTATTTGTTTTTTAGTATGGTTGAGGTAGAGGATCTTTTATTCTCTTACATGAATATCCAA
This sequence comes from Lemur catta, assembly GCF_020740605.2. Lineage (NCBI taxonomy): Eukaryota > Metazoa > Chordata > Mammalia > Primates > Lemuridae > Lemur > Lemur catta. Next base: position 42,089,443 of record NC_059142.1, on the reverse strand, counting down.
TTGTTTTAAAATAATTTTTATTGAATGATTCATTCTTTCTTCACTGACCTAAAATACAATCTATATCTGAAATCTGTTCTCTTCCATTGATCTAGTTGTCTTTCTGTACCAGTACCAGTATCATACTACTTAATTCCAGTTGCTTTGTGACATATTTTGAGTTAAATATTTGGCAGATCAACCTCCTTCTCTTTGGTCTTATTTTTTTTCATACATTTCATAGCTATTCTTCCATATTTTCTCTACCAAACATCAGCTGGCCAGTTTTTGTAAAAAAACTATCATGGGATTGGAAGAGGATCACATTAAATTTGTAGACTAATTTGAGAATTGACATCTTTATATCATTCTAGGAACATGGTATCTCATGGTGTGTATTCATTTCTTCCTAATGTCCTTCGGAAGAGTTTTCATGTTTGCATCACATAGACCTTACATCTCCTGTTAGGTGAAAGATCTTTGTATCTTTGTTCCTAAATACTTTATACATTTCTATTGTGTTTGTAAGTGGAATCTTTCTTCCATTTTCTAATTAGTTATTGGTGGTACACAGGAAAGCTATTGAGGTTTGTGTGCTGATCTCTTGACTTTGTATATAACCACCTTACTGAATTTTCATATACTTCCAATAAAAAGTTGATTCTCTTGGGCATTTTAGGTTGTCTATCATTTCATATGCAAATAGTGATACTTTTGTTTCTTCCTTTCCAATGCTTACAACCCGTTTATTTTTCTTATTGCATTGATCATGACCTCCTCAACAATGATGAATAATAGCAATAATGACAGGCGTCCTACTCTTGTTCTTGACTTTAAAACAATGCTGTTGTTTAGGCATTGTGGTTTGTGATATCTAGGTTTGTGATAGATACTTTGATCAAGTTAAGGATGTTTCCTTTTTTTCCTAATTTTAAGAGTTTTTGTCAGGAATTATTTGATATCTAAGATAGTCAATAAAATGTATTAAGTGCCAGCTGCATACAAGACCCCAAGCTAGGTACAGTTGGCCCTCTGCATTATTGGGTTCCACATCTGCAGACTCAACCAACCAGAGAATCCAAATATTTGAGTGAATAAAATAAAATAAAAAATAGAGTGTAATAACATAGCATTTACATTGTATTAGATATTATAAGTAACCTAGAGGTGATATACACACACTATACCATTCTATATAGGGACTTGAGGTTCCTTGGATTTTGGTATTGGATGGGGGTGGGGGGGGGATCTTGGAACCAGTACCCTGAAGATACCAAGGAAAGAGTCAAAGAATAATTAAACAAGATAGAATTCCTATCTTCAGGCCAGGCACAGTGGCGCTTCATGCCTGTAATCCTAGCACTCTGGAAGGGTGAGGCAGGAGGACTGCTTGAGATCAGGAGTTCAAGACTAGCCTGAGCAAGCGCGAGACCCTATCTCTACTAAAAATAGAAAAATTAGCCAGGCGTCATGGCACGCACCTCTAGTCCGAGCAACTTTGAGAGGCTGAGGCAAGAGGATCACTGGAGCCTGGGAGTTTGAAGTTGCAGTGAGCTATGACCATGCCACTGTACTCTAGCCAGGGTGACAGAGCAAGATTCTGTCTCGAAAAAAAAAAGAATTCCTGTCTTCAAAGAAGTTATCTCTTAGCCTCACCTGTAGTCCCAGCTACTCAGGAGGCTGAGGCAGAAGGATCACTTGAGCCCAAGAGTTTGAGGCTACAGTAAACTATGATGATGCCACTGTACTCTAGCCAGGGCAACAGAGTGAGACCCTTCTCTATTGAAAAATAAATAAAAAGAAGTTACCCCACTGGGTAGATAAGACATAAAAGGAATGAACAAAGATTCGGAGATAGTGGCCATTATGATGGATAATCATGATTGTTTTCTTCCAAAACAGATTTATGTTCACAGGGGAGGAACACAGGGAGAATTGGAAGGATCCTCAAGGAAGTAAATATTGGTCTGCGATTTTTAAATTAGAACTTTAGAACTAGAGGAGAACTTAGAACTCATCTATTTCAGTCCCCTCATTTTACAGTGAGGAAACTGCCAGAGGCAGGACGAATACTTACTTACCCTAGCGCTTTGCCTTGTTCCAGCAAAGTTAGCTCCCCAGGAAAGCTGAGTTGGATAGGACTGGCAAGGACGCACCTACTGTCACCAGTGCTCCAAGGGAAGGTGGGGGAGTTGTGGTTGTGTCTGTCCCTGCTGGTGGTGGGCATCAGGCCAGGCCGGAGGGCTTTTCATAGGCTCTGGGGAAGAGATAGGGAAGGCCACATGATATGGGGGCAAGGGAGCTAGTCTCCTTCAAGGCTGATGGAAGGTAGAAGATATGAATCCTGCCTCTAGAGTGGCAGGATAACCTACCTTCTCATCCTACTGGTTTTTGGGACCGCACTCTCCATTCCTTTTATCTCAACCTCATAGAATTTTAACTAGGAGAGACCTTAGGCAGTAGTTTGTCTCTTCCTCTTATAAGAAGGAAGTAGAGACACAGAAAGGGAAATTATCTTGCCCTGTGGTCACATTGCTAGTGAGTATCAGAAAGAGAGTGGTCCCTTTCCAGCCGGGGGCTTCTCCCCATTGATTATACTCTACTTGGGCTGTGAGCTGCATTTTATATCACAAACAATACACATATGCTGTGTAGACGTAAGTAGTTTCTAAAACAATGCACTCTGATTTGTTTCCATTCTGTTCATATTCAAAAAGAATATTTTGTCCTTTAAACTGATTTCACAGCTCACTCCCCAGTGACAGCCTGCAGTATGAAAATCTGTAAGACAGATAACTTTGCTAGCTAGACCCAGGCATTTGCTTGATGTGACTCAACTTATAGGGTAAAGCTTCTAGGAAAATAGAAGCACTTTATCCGTCACTCCCCAGCAAATGCTGCATGTGGGACTAAGTTGGAAAGGGACTGATGTAACATGCTTCTGGATAGAGTAAAACACTTCTGCCCTGTATGGTTGTGTGGTTTGTTCACTGCACAAGAGCACGTGGCCAAGGGGGTAAGTGGGGCTGATAATCCTGCCTGCACTCCATGCCAAGCCACGCACAAAGGTCTCCCCAGTGACATTGTGGGGCCCTCTTGGACAGACATGGAGAGCTTCTGGAATCCAGCACACATGGAATTATTTTCAGGATCCCAGGTCTGTAGTGATGTGGCTCACTGTGATTATGGACCAAGGTATGCATTTCGTCCTAATAAGACCAGAGATGTACATCGTGAGAGACCTAGAACATGGCAGGAATCACTAATTGTCTTGTGTGTGTGTGTGTGTGTGTGTGTGTGTGTGTGTGTGTGTGTGTGTGTGTGTTTCCCCCAAGGCACTTTTTCTGCGGATGGCGACCACTTTGGCTTAGGGATATGTACAGATCTCTCAATGCCACACGCCAGAAAAATATGGCAGAGAAGCTACACGACAAGGAGTCTTCTGATGAGGAGGAGATTTTCCACAAGGATGCAGGGTAAATGGCTGGGGACAATTTAGAATCGTATCTAAAATGAGGGATAATGAAAAGTTTAATTGCTCCTTTCAAGAGTGAAAGCCTTGGCATTGTCTTCCTATCCCAGGGAGCTCACGGAAGTTGTGGTGACCACACCGGTGGAGTCAGCTGAAGCACCGGAGGGGGACGAGGAGGAGGAAGCATAGTGCCCCAGCCTGCCTCAGGCAGCCTGTCAATAAATTCTCTAACATTGGCTTCTCAGCGTGGCTTGTAAGAGACTTATTTTTCTCGTACTAAACTGTATCCATTGCCAATTCCACCCATATGGTAAGAAATTAAAATGTAACTAGTTAAATATTTATCTACACCTCACAAGGGCCACAGGAAAGAAAAACAGGACTGAGGTCCAAATCCCTGGTGCTGGCCAACACTCCCCCAAGGGCGGTGAGGGCAGAGGACTCCCAGGGGCTCCCCAGCCTCATTGCCCAGTCTGATCAGCCTCTGGGAACCTGAAAACATATCATCCTCAAATACAGTTGTTCTGGGGCTCTCTCCCCTGGTTCACCAAGAACCAGTCATTTATGACATACTCGACCTCCTGCCCACAGGGGGTCGTCCACCTTCGGGCCCCTCTCATAGGGTCAGTGGGGTTGCCAGAATGTTTGGATGGCTGAGCCTCCCTGCACTGTGGGGCCGAGTCCTGTCTTTCTTCCCAGGCCCTCAATCTCCTGTGTGAATGTGTGTCTTGTCTTGGTAGGGAGTTCTCCACCCTTTAAAGCTGGAAAATTCACATTGGGTTATTTGTTTGTGTTTTCCTTTTAAAAATCCCAACCCTTGAATAGCTAGTGGGGAGGTGCTGGGGGGTAAGGTAAAGAAGAACATGTGGGAGCAGTAATTTCCCAAGACAGCCCTCCTGCAGCCTTTCTCGCAGAAAACGCGTTCGTTGGAGGGGCTGCTTCTCCACTCACACGTTCTGCCCTGGCCACTCCTGACCCTCCCACACCCCCAGCACCGCCCAGCACCAAATCCACCCACTTCCTGCCTCACCCAACGCAGATCCATGGCTGCCTTGTTCCAAGTGGTAACTCAAGTGCAACTCTGCAGAAGATGCAAGGGTTCCTCTGCTCCATCTTTAAAAAGTCATTAATAAATCACATTTAGCAAGTCGGTGAGAGTTAAGCACATTAGTGTGTAAAAGAAAACCTGAATGAACAAGAATTGACACTCTACCTAACTGAATGAATGCTGGCAGTTCAATAAGAGACGAAGAGCTGTGCACACCACGGAAGAACAGCACAGCAAGCCCCAGCGGCCCCAGCCGTTCGGCTGGGGAGCAGCCCCGCATGTATGCTGGTGAGGGGTCTGGCAAAGTGAACGGCCCTCAGTTCCCCACCTGGCCGATCCATTCACCAGTGCTGGGCAAGACACACACCTGTTGTCTTGATGCCTGCCCCAGTGACCTCCCAAAGTTCCTTACTAAGAATGAAAAACGAGTGTCTTTCTCTGTGTGTTGACTTCAGTGAGCCATCAAACATTTACTGAAGGCCAGGCGAGGTGGCTCACGCCTGTAATCCCAGCTCTTTGAGACACTGAGGCAGGAGGATCTCTTGAGCCCAGGAGTTTGAGGTTGCAGTGAGCTATGATGATACCACTGCACTCTAGCCCATGTGACAGAGCGAGACCCTATCTCAGCAGAAAACACTTACTGAGTTTAAAGCAGAAGACTGAATAGCAATAATCATAGGAAGCAGCAGTGGCAGCAGCCACCATTTACAATTTGCTTACTTGGTGCTAAGCCTTAGGCTGGACATTTTACAGCCTTATAGCATTTAGCCCAACAATCCATGGGACCATCATCATTTGACAGATAAAGAAATGGCTCTAAGAACGTAGGCCACACATCCAAGACTATGAGTAAGAGTTTGAACCCAGGACTGTTAGACTCCCAAGCCTCCTAACCATTAGGCTTCCCTGCTGTAGGGTATAGGGCAGGGGCCTGTAGGGTGTAGGGCAGGGGCCTGGCCCGGTGGGCTTGGGCCTGTTGGGCCTGTGAGGATATCCGCCCCCCACAGAAGGTGCCCTAGGAGGCAGCAGGGGTGAGGCCCTGGTTGGAGGGGCCTCCCCCACCTGCGGGATTGTTAGCATTAGAGCTGGCCCCTCCCCGTGACCGTGACCCTGACTGCGAAGCTGCTAATGCTTTCAGAGGAATTGACTCTTACCCAACAGGGGAACGCTGAGGTGAACCTCAGTAGTGCCGACACTATTTTAAAATGTTATTTTATGCAATAAACTGTTGCTAGTCAGTGGGGCCCTGGCCCTGAGTAGTGCTTTGTATTGAAGGTATTGCTGCCGTGTTGTGTGATTTTTGAATGATTTTGCAGTAAGGACCTGGTCTTTCTACTCACTGGCCTGGCTTCTGAATCCTTGCACTGCTTGCCCTTGCAGGAGGCCACCAGCCACCCATTAGCATATGATAGGGCCCCTCACTCTCTTGTGAAGGGCCTGGGGGGGTCGGTGGCAAACACTTGCGGGCAGGGGGCTCGTGTGTCAGGAGTGGGCAGCGAGGAGAGAGTAAGTAAGCAACAGTGTCAGTGTGTATGCCACCTGCCACCTTTGCCACACCCAGCAGTCAGGGTCCCCCGTTGGGTAGGATTTCAGGGACTTTGGGGAGGTTTACTCACAGACACTCATATGGAAGCTGATTCCACCACGACGGCTGCTTTTCCTGGGCCTCACATGTCCAAGCACAGACCCTTGACACCAAATCACGTGAAACCTCAGGGATACAGGAGAGAGAAGGGGCTTAGGAGGGCTGGGCTATTTGAGCAGGGCCCCGGATTCAGGCCTCATGGTTTTCGGGTTCCGCGTGGCCTATGCTTGGCTGTTGGCCTCCCTCAGAAGTTCCAGGAGACGCCCAGGGGTCCCTCCAGGGGAGGCCACCACTGTCCATTGTAAGAACAGAAGGAAACAGACTAAGGGACAGGCAATCGGGTTGCAGGGAAATGGGACGTTAAAAGACAATATTCAGGTCCACAGTTTCCTGTCCTTGAAGAACCCTTTCAGCCCACCGGGGGAAGGGGGGACCCTCTGCCCTTGTGGGAGCCCCAGCTTCCCCCAAGGGCCTTACCTCCTCGGGGCCAGTAGATGGCAGGTCCAGAGAGGAGAAAAGGAACTGGGGTTGAGGGCCGGGGCACCTGACGTGGTGCTGCCCCACTGTGGGCTCAGCCCCTCCACCCCCTGCAAGGTGCTTCTGAGGACACTTGTTTCCCCTTCTCCCCTTCTGCCTAAAGGGAGATGGGAGGTTTAGCCATCCCAACGCCAAAGAGCTCATCTCATCATAAAAGTAGCAATAGTAACTAATACATCGTGTGCACTTACCATGTGTTAGGCACTGTGCTTAGCGCATGTCATTTAATCTTCCCAACAGTCCTACGAAGTAGGTGCTCCCACCCCCAGTCTGTAGGAAGCAAACCGAGACGCAGAAATCAGGCCATCCCGCCACCGCCCCGTCGCCGCCCGCGCCGCTCCCGGGCCCCGCAGCTCCAGAGCCTCTCGCCCAGGACTAGGGGTTCATGAGCGGGCTCGTGAGCGCGTCGGCGTCTACGGCCCCTGCCAAGCCCGGGGCCGTGCCAGTGCCCTGCGCGGCCCCGCGCAGCAACCTGGCGCCCGGCCTGCCCGCCCGCCCGTATATGGGGCCTTCGGCGCCCGCGCGGCCAGCGCAGTCCCTGGACGACCTGGCACGCGCCACCGCCGTGCCTCCTGCCGGCCTCCTCGGGAGCGCAGGGCGCTTCAAGGCCTGCAGCGTGGCGGGCTCCTGGCTGTGCCCGCGGCCCCTGGCGCGCAGCGACTCGGAAAATGTCTACGAGGCCATCCTGGACGTGCGCGGCCCGCAGCGGGAGGAGAGCCCCGAGCAGGTACGCAGCCGGGCGCGGGGAGGCGGGCGGGTGGCCGTGCCTGCACGGAGCCGGGGTGCGAGGGGACCTGCTCGGCTTAGCGTCCCGCTGGACGCCCGGCCCTGTGTCCACCGACTTCGGACGAGCTCACTTTCCCCGAACCCAAAACGAGAGTGGTACAGGCTCACAATCCTTTCCCTGCAATTCCCAAGGGCCAAAGCTCCCTGGGAGCCCAAAGGTTTTTTGTAACTCACCCCGTGACAAAATTTCACATGAACCGATATGAGGATGTTGATGGTCTTTATTTATCCCACTTAGTGTCAATATTCATGTTTTCCTGCAGAAATGCAAATAAGCTCGATGGCAGGGTGCAGCCCAAGCCCTGCCGGGAGGTTATGTGACCTCTGGCAGGTGTGTGCTGTCCTAGTCTCTAAAATCCCAGGCGATCTGTATTCCGAAACGCACCTGGACGCGGGATACGGGCCTGTGGACCTGCACTGGCTCCACCTGCCTCGCCTTTCTCCCCGGAGCTTGGGGGTTCAGACTAGATGGATGTGAAAGTCCGGCGTCCCTTTCCCTTTTGGGCTGTTTCCAACATTTCAGTTTTTTGTTTTTTTTTTTTGAAAAAACTAAAACCAAAAACCTCTAGATGAGTTAGTTTCAGAAAGAAGTCCAGTTATGGTAAGGGGGGGATTTCTTTCCTCTTCCGAGTTCAGTGGTGTTAATTTGGGAAATCGAAAATAGAGGACGTTTTAAAAACACTCTTACATCCTCAGAATCCTCGCGGCGGCCCTGACATCTCGAACTTTAGCAACTTTTCAGGGAGGGGCGGCCTGAGAGCAAAACAAGCTGCGCAGAAACCGCGGATCCTGCGCCAGGCGCGTGATCACCTACGGGCGCTTCACTTCCTCTCTCGGGGTCTCGGTTTGTTCTTCAGCCCAAAGGGAGGGGCAGAGGCTCGGATTGGACTCTGCTGGGTGCCCTGCCAGCTGCTGATGAGCCACCTACCTCCCCCAGGCCTAGTGTCCTCGGGTGTAAGCACTGTACCTAACGATCAGGGCTGCGGCGAGCCTTAAACGGCGCGGGCCGTGGAAGCGCTGGGCAGTGGCGGGCGGTCCCCTCAGACCGCCTGGGGTCCCCCTGGGTGCGCTCGCGTTCGGGTCTGCGCCGCCTTCGCGGGGGTTTCTTCGGGGGCAGCCCTCCCCCTGGTGGCCAGGGCGGAGAACAGCACCCGGCGGACGGGGACGCAGGCGGGTCCCTGTGCCCCGTGGCTCTGCCAGCGGGCAGGTAGCTTCTCTGGGGTGGGTGGCCGGATGCCAGCGCTCCTTTCCCCAGCGCCCCTTCGCTTCTGGGCAGGCTCCCGGTGGCGCACTCCCAGGCACATTCTCTGTCCTGGCGACGGTGGGAGTGTGCTGTGCCCTGGAGGTGGGGGAATGGCCTTGCCCTGGGACACCATGCACAGAGAGTGTGTGCTGAGGAGGGGCGAGGAGGCGGCCCTTGACCATGAACCAGGGCTCTGTAAGTCTGCCCCAGGGCCAGCCCGCAAGAGCCCAGACCAAGGAGGAAGGAGGTCCCCCAGGTCCTGGCGTCTCGGGTTGCTGAAGGCAGAGGCGCGAAGGTGACGATGAGAATGGCGTGTAGACGTCACGCCAGAGCGGGCATAGGGCCGAGGGTGAAGACTTCCCCAAGTTTAACTAGATGGGCAAGAGCCAGGAGACCGGGAGGCTGAGGATGGGGAGGAGGGGGCTGCTGAGAGGGGATCCTGGGAGAAAAGATGAGGGAGGGCCCAGAACAGAGAGGCAAGGATGTGAGAAGGGGGGTCGCTGGCGAGGGTGAGGGGTGGCCTTCTGCAGGGCATCAGCTCAGGGCTCCGGGCAGGCTACTCGGCAGGGCCAGGGCAGCCCCAGAAGAGAGGAGCCTCTGCCATGTATGGCATTTTACAGCCTTGTCATTCACCGTTCACTCAGATAGCACATATTGAGCAGCTGGTGTGTGCCGGTCACCCTGCTGGACACTGGCGACCCAAAGCGTCATAAGACACAGTCGCAAAGGACCTAACAGTCCTGTGGGCTCTCACTCAAAGGCTTGCACCCAGGGTTAAGCTCCCAGCATCTCGGAAGGCAGGCATAGGTACCCCAATTTGCCCTGAGTACAAACAGAGGTTCAGACAGGTTTAGTGACTGGCCAAAGATCACACAGCCAGGAAGTGACTGTGTCCAGGTCAGTTCTGGGCCATTTCAGTCAGGTGGCCTTCAGGGTTAGCCACCCTGTTACCTCAGCAAGGACAGTACAAGCCAAAGGCAAACAAGTGCTCACTTTTCTGCACACACCTACGTGCCCAGCCCTGTCCTGGACATGAATTCCAAGCCCTGACCTTGCTATCTGCAGCTGAGGGTGCAGTGGCAGAATCTGACATCTCAGGAGAGGGCGGGAGCAAAGGCTTCTGAGGAGGGAGAGGTGGGGGAGGGCAGGGGAGCTGCGTGGGCACCTCTCCCCCAAGGTGGCCGCTCAGGGAGCCGGGGAAGCCCGGCTAAAGCCTCCGAGGCCCCTCCCCCGAGGCCGCAGTCCTGATTTCTGGGTGCGGTCAGCATCCCGCCCCGGAGGTGAGAGAGCGCCCTGGCTGTGGCGGGGACCCCGCCCCTGCTGGCGGACGTTGGCCGCTGGGAGGAGGAGTCACAGCCCAGCTGCCGCCGCTTCTTACATCAACGGCCCGGGCGGCGCCGCACCTGAGCGGGCGTCCTGCACGGGAAGGAGCCCGGGGCCCTCCTCTCCCTCCTCTCCCTCCTCCAGGAACCGTGAGTGACCCCTCGCCTGGGGAAGGGGGCTGCCGCGGTTTCCCGCTCCCTCCCCGCCCCCCAGACTCCCCATCGGGCCCTTCCCTATCCCGGTCCAAACCCCAACACCCCCCGGCGACCCCTCCTCTCTGGATCCCAGACCGGCTCCCACTTCCTGGCGCAAACTCCAAGGGAAGCCCGAGGTGGCTGTGACTGAGATACAGCAACTGGCCTCGGGACAGATCCACCTGTCCTCCCTCGGAGCCAGCCAGGGGCCTTTGGCGAGCGGGGCTGGTGACAGCAGGGGAGCTGCAGCCAAGCTGAGGGGACTCCAGGGAGCCCCTTGTCCCCCTCCTCCAACAGCTGCCCGCCCCCCAGCCAGGGCAGCCCTGGGGTTGCTGGCTGGTTTCCTCACAGCTGGCCTGACGTTCCCTCCCCGTGACTCACCTGCTGGGCCCGGGAGCCCCGCTGCCCAGCCTGTGTCCTGGCTTGTGAGAGAGCAGGTTCTTGGGTCCCCCCCCCCAGCCCTCATAACTCTGGCCACCCAGAGCTCTCCCCACCTACCCTTCCGTCCCCTGCAGGCCGTGAGGCGGCCCCATGGTCCTCTGGGGATCTCCCCGGAGCCCGGCCCCATTATTCACCTCTCAGCCCCTGGTTCCCTGCAGCCCCAGGCCTCCTGAGCTGGGCCCTTGACGAGCCCACCCGCCTCCTCACCTCCTTCCTGGGCCCCAGCAGTCGGCCTCCGTCTGCGCCTATTTTCTCTGCCCTTCCTAGAGCCCACAGTGTCCAGTGGTGGGAGGGGACGGGCATCAGTACCGACATGCCAGCTGCACGGGTGGTCAGTGCCAGGCCCTGGGGCATGGGAAGAACATGATACGGGTGGCCATGCGCTATGGGGCGGTTATGACATGACGTGGCGCGTCTGCGGGGTGCAGGCTCTTGCTGCCAGAGGAAGCTCTAGGGATGCCTCCTGGAGGAGGAAGGTGTTGCCAGAGGCAAAATCTAAAGGTTTCTACAATTTCCTCCCATGAAGCCCTCTGGACCCGGTGCTTTTTCAGTGGCAGATTTTTTTCTCGCTGATAATTATGTCTATTCAATTGTCTACTGGTTCTCTAGTTAATTTTGGTTATTTTATATTTTACTAGGAAAGCATTTGTTTTCTCTAGATTTGTATACATTACATTTTTAAAATTTATTATTGATTGTGCCCAAGTAGATCATTTTTTCTAAGTTTTTCATAGACATATTGAAAAAATGTATACTTTCTATTTAAGGGATTGAAGGTCCCATAGGTGTCAAATCAAGTTTATTAAGTTTATTGATTATGTATAATTCAAACTTTCACTTCCTTTGTATCCTTTTTGGTTTTGGTCTCTTATTCTGATTCTGATACAGTTTTATTAAACCTCTCTCTCAAATTTTCCCTATAAAGTTCTTCTGTTGTTTTTATTAGTTTTTGCTTTTCATATTTAACAATGGGACAATCGGGAGCATGCAGATTTGGCATGTTCTAGCTTTACAAATTGTGCCTTCCTGTCATTACATGTCGTCTCTCTTTATCCTGTTTTAGTGCTTAGTCTGAAATTTTACCCTTCTATTTTTACTATGGCCACTCTTTATTTTACATTATATTACGTTAAAAATAAAGTCTTTTATTTTCAACCATTATCATTTTTTAAACTGTATGTCTGGTTAATTTCTTTCCATTTTATAGTAGAGATGGGGCCTTGCTGTTTCTCAGGCTGGTCTCGAACTCCTGACCTCCAGCGATCCTCCCGCCTCCACCTCCGCCTCCCAGAGTGCTAGGATTACAGGCGTGAGCCACTGTGCTGGGTCTAAACTGCATTTCTTGTATACATGCTATCACTGCATTTTAAATCCGGAGCTGACTCTTTTACTAGGAGAATTCGATCTGTTCGAGTTTCGTTTAATAACTGACAGGCTGTACTCGGTTTTCTATGCTGGCTTATTTTACACGTGTTGGTTTCCTTTGTCTTCCACGGTTACATTTGCCATTGCAATAATGGCTCCGCCTCCTCCCCTGGGGCTCCTGTCAAACACATAGTCAAACACACACTCTGTAGCCTTTGTCTAGATGGGGATCCTCTCCTCTGGACCCCACCGAACCTGTCAGTCTGTAGATGCAAGTCTTTTTTCAGCTCAGGAAAAAATCTATTTCTTGACTATTTTCTCTTTCACTTTTTCTTTCATTTGCGCCTGAGCTCTCCTGCCTGGGTTCCTCCCAGCTCACTTCCTCTCTATGTACTTTTGCTCTGAGGCTTGATCTTCCAGGCCACAGACTTGAATCTCAACAGTGACTGTCTTCTCCTTCAATTAGTACAATGATATCTTTTAAGTTCAAAAAAACCTACACTATTTGGCACCAACACATGCTGTACAGGTTTGTAGCCTAGGAGCAATAGGCCATACCATATAGCCTGGGTGTGTGTTAGGATATACCATCTAGGTTTGTGTCAGTGCTCTCTATGATGTTTGCACAGCAACAAAATTGCCCAGTGATGCATTTTTCAAGCTCCTCCTCACGTGGCAAGCAATGTATAACTGTATATGAAATCCCTTAATCAGGGATTAAGTTGCTAAAGTAATACCTAAAATACTCATTATTTACTATGTATAGGATTTTTCTTTTAAGGAGCAAAAAATGTGTTTCGTGTTAGTGGGAACTTAATTTGGGGCTACATGTTTGATTATTTAACGGGCCCCAGAGTTGTAAAGTGTTTTGTTTTGAAGAAGGGAGAGAAAGTGGTTGCATTCTGAAAAAGTATTTGAAGTTTTTTTCCATGTAAAATCATTATGTTAATTCTATTTAAATAAAACCAGTGAAGGTAATGTCAAACGTTAAGAATACCAGCTTCCTGTGAAATGTGAAAGGAAGGAAGGAAGTCAGCACTGATTTGAGAAATACGATTGTAACAACAGGTCCATCCCTAAATGAGGCAAATCTTGGAATCACTTCCAACTTAAAACCATTACTATGCACCAAGCCATGTGCTAGACACTGGGACAAAAGATGAAGCACCTCAGTTTACATATTACAGGGTGTAGCAAACAATCAACAAGTCATAAGATAGATAGGAAGCATTGTGAATTAAGTCAGTTGGTTTCTAGAAGCATTGTGAATTAAGTCAGTTGGTTTCTATTATACCGGTATTTCAAGAAAATTATTTAACCTGCTGACTTTAAGATCCTAAGTGTCTTCTCTGTGTGTCACACAGGATAGACCTCTGAAAAGTGGCATAGTTACTTCTGGGGTAATGGCTGTGTTTAGCCAAGGCAGGATGGGGGGAGTTTGCCCATGCTGACATAAAGGGCTATTCACTCGGATTCACACATTCTCTCCTAGACTGAATTGCACAACTCCTAAAACCCATCCTACAGAAATTTGGGAGTCATCACTGATTCCGTGGCAGCCCCTATCTAATAGAGTGGTGAGTATGAATTATCAAACGTGGAACAAAGGATACCGAAAGTTGAGGAAAAATGGTAACATTTTCGAGTAAATAACCGTAATGTGTGTTCTGCCTGCCACCCTAACTGGTGCTCATTTGGCAGGTCAGTTGCGTTTCTTGGAAACAGTCCTGCCCGGGAGAGGAAGAATCTCTCTCAGATTTTAGCCTGGAGGAAGACAAGGTGAGGCTGCCCAGACTGGACTAACACTTCTGAATGTACGGAGAGGCGAGGCCCTGTGACTTCCTTGGGAAGCTCAGCCATCCCTACCCCAATGGGCTGCTGGAGTTCTGGGGCCACCCGGGTCTGTGGCCCAAATGCTGCCTCGCTAAGGGGGTAGTGGTGTTCCTGTGGGGGACAGCTGTCCCTCTGCAGGGGAAGAGAGGCTTGGGCCCAGTGATTGTGGGGAAAAGCGCGCCCTGGTGGCACGCAGCCCATCTGGGCCTGAGCTAAATAAAGGCCGCTGCGGAAATACAGGTGTCACAGAGAAAGGGCGGGGCCGCGCGCGCCTTTGCTACAGGGTCGCGCGGCGGGGCTGCCAGAAGTGTTCTGGCTCCCGCTCGCGCAGGAGCCTCCGCACGTCATGTCCCTACTGAGCCTCTGGACCCTACGGGTCCTTCTCACGTGGGAATCGTTGTGGCTGCTGATCCAGGCAGCTCCGCTTCGGGGGTCGGCCCGGGACCCGGTCCCGCTGTCCTCTGAACCCCGAGGACCGACCGAGCCCTGGCCTTCCCGCTCCTCTGATCCCCCACCCGAATCGCCCCATGCGCTTGCACCCGCGGCACACCCCGAGGGCTTTGCTTCCCTGGGGTCCTCTGCTTCTTCCCAGATGTCGGCCCCGCCTCAGGAGTTGACTGACACTTTGGCTCCCTTCCTGGACACGCGTTCAGCTCAAGAGCTGCCTCCAGGGCCAGATGGGTTTGTTGTTCCACATCAGGATCCGAATGACAAGCTGACTGGACAACAAAGGCACCCGGAGGTGGTTCCAGTGCCAGGCTCGGATCAAACTCAAGTCGTAGCTCTGCCTCCTCAACTCAGAAGTAAGATTCAAGCTGTAGGTCTAGATCAGGCTGCAGATCACCAAGCATCTGAAACACTTGTTCCACCTGTGGATAGTCAGAGTTCAAGACCAGGAAGGTTTATTATTTCACCAAAGAACCTGAAGAATGATCTAGGTCAGCATCGACGGCTTGCTAAGGTGGTTCCTGGAACTTCAGATCAATTTACATCGAAACCTCAGCAACAACCACAAACTCTACAGGATGACGCTTATCTAGATCCAAGTATGGGTATAGTTTATCCTACTGGTCCACCTCTGGAATTCCCAGAGAACTTCGTTGAGCCTCCAAGGCCCCCTGAACTTTCTCAATTCCACCTAGGGGATGAAACTCAAAATCCAGAGACCCCTGAGGAGATCCGATCTTCTTCACTCCAGCAAGAAGCCTCAGAACAATCCCCTGAGGAGGTAGAACCTTCTTTAACCCAGCAGGAGGTCCCAGCTCAGCAGCTACCTGATACTGGAGAGGTTGTAGCTCAGCCATTAACACGTGATGAAGTAGATGTTCCATCTACAAGTCAGACTGCAGCTCAGCACTCACTCTTCTCCAGAGTCACAGGTAAACCTGTGGATCTGGAGCTTACAGTAACTCCAGAGGCAGGTACCAACATTGAACCTGCTCCAACTCAGCAGCAGGCCCCAGCTCAGCCTCCAGAGCACCCTGAGGAGGTAGAACCTTCCTCAACCCAACAAGAGGCCCCAGCTCCTGAGGAAGTTGAACCTCCCTCAACCCAACCTCAAAGACCAGAGCTCTCTGAGGAGGTGGAACCTTCTGCCACCTGGGAGGAGACCCCAGCTGAGTTTCCAGGCTTTCCTGTGGAGGCTGAACCTTCCCCGAGTGAACTGGAGCAGTCAGCTCAGCCTTCTGAGTCTCCTGAGGAGAGTGAAACTTCTCTGACCCAGCAGGAGGCCACAGCTCAAGCTCCAGAGTCTCCTGAGGAGATTATTGTTCAAATGCCACCAAATTATGAGGTGACAGTTCAACCTCATCATTATAATTTGCCCCATGTTACAGTTAAACCTCCGGATGTGGAGGTTACCATCACTTCGGAGCCTTCCAAGAAGGCTGAATCTTCTGCAGCCCAGCAGGAGCAACAAGCTCAGTCTCCAGAGCATCATGAGGTAACAGTTTCTCAAGTTCAGCCTCCAGTGTTACACTATGTCGCTATAAAACCTGTGGATCATGTGGTTACCACAACTCCAGAGTCCACGAATGAACTTGAAATTCCAAGCCAACAGGAGGCCCCAGCTCAGTCTTCAGTGGTCCCTCAGCAGTTTAAACCTCTGAAAGGCCAAGAAGAGGTTATATTTCAGCAGCCCAACTTCCCTGAAAAGGATGAACATTCTCCAGTGCATCAAGGGGTCCCAACTCAGCCTGAAGAGCTTCCTGAGGAACCATCTCCAAGCCAGCAGGAAATCTCAGCATTACCTCAAGAGCCCCCTGTGGGTATTGGACCGTCTCCAGGCCAGCAACAGCACGTAACTCAGCCCCCAGCATCCTATTCGGTTTTCAGTCCGATTGGTGATGCAATTACTCTGTCACCTCTAGATCTGTCTATGATTTTCAGAGGTCCTTCAGTGTTGCCTAAAACCACAGTTAACCATGTGGATTTGGACATTACCATAACTACAGCAGAGCCCACTACGAATGCTGAGCCTTACCCAGTCCAGTGGGAGGGCACTGCTCAGTCTACAGTTTCCACTGAACAGGCTGAATTTTCTGCAATCCAGTCTGATCCCTTTGCCCCACTTCATGATCCCCCTGAAATGTTTGAGTCTTCTGTAGCCCAGCAAGAAGCCACAGCTCAGCCTCCAGATCACCCTAAGGAGTTAATACATTCTCCAGTCCAACAGGAGGCCCCAGCTGAGCCACCAGCGTCCCCTATGGAGGTTGAACCATCTGGGACCCAGCAGGAAGCCTTGGGCCGTCCTCCAAAGTCCACTGAAGAGGTCAGACCTTCTCCACCTCAGCAGGAGTTTCTAGCTCAGCCTCCAGAGCCGCCTAAGGAGGTTGTAGCTCACCCTTCAGTGAATTATGAGATGCCAGTTCCATCACCAGGTCAGGATCAAGCCCAGTATCCAACATTGCCCACTGTCACACTTCAGCATTTGGACCTGGCCCTTACCATAACTCCAGAACCCTCTACGGAGGTTGAACCTTCTCCAACCAGGCAGGAGACCCCAACTCAGCCTCCAGAGCCGCCTAAGGAGGCTGTAGCTCACCCTCCTGTGAATTATGAGATGACAGTTCCAACACCAGGTCAGAGTCAAGCTCAGCGTCCAATGTCACCCACTGTCACAGTTAGTCCTTTGCACCTCCAGCTTACCATAATTCCAGTGTTCACTGCAGAGGATGAACATTCTATAGCTCCTTCTTCAAAGCATCCTGAGGTGACAATTCCACATCCAGACCAGATACAGACTCAGCAGCCAAACTTGAATGAAGTCACAGTTAAACCTTTGGACCAGGAATTTACTGTAACTTCAGAACACACTGCAGAGGTTAACCCTTCTCCAACCATGCAGGAGACCGCAACTCAGCCTCCAGAGCCGCCTAAGGAGGTTATAGCTCCTGCGTATTCTGCGATAACAGTTCCAACACCAAGTCAAGCTCAAGCTCAAGCTCAGCATCCAGCGTCACCCAGTGTCCCAGTTCAACATTCGGACCTAGAGTCTACCGAGAGTTCAGTATCCACCACGCAGGCTGAACATCCTGTTGCCCTGGAGAAGCCTGTAGCTCCACCTCCAGACCAGGTTCAGACTCAGCCTCCAAACCTGCCTGAAGTTACAGTTCAACCTTCTGAGATGGATTTTACTGTAAATTACATCTCAGAACAGAATGCCCCCACATATGCCACCAACATATGTGAGCTCTGTACCTGCAAAGATGAGACAATGTCGTGTGTTGGTCTCAGCCCAAAGAAGAGGCTCCGCCAAGTGCCTGTGCAGGAGCCTAATGCCTATAATGGCACCTTCACCATCTTGTAAGCATCACCTTTCCTCCTTGGTTCTCTGCACCTGCCTCGTGTGGCAGCATTTTCCTTGAGACCTTCCTGGGCCTTCTTCATTGACTCACTTTCTCCCTTTACCTTTTACTTGTCAACTTTTCCTTATCCTCCTTCTCCTTGTTGCTATTGTGCCATTCTCCAAACTCTTACTTGTGCTTACTCTTTTTTTTTTCTTTAACCATTTTTATTTAGCCCCATCATATCCTTGCTTAACCTCTGCCCCTGTGTTTGCTCCACTCTCTTCACGGTGGCGTGGCCCTCTCCCCATCTCAGTGACGATACAACAAAGTGGTTAAGAGGGGTTCTGGAGCCAGCCTGCCTGGGTTTGAACCCAGGCCTGTCATTTATTAGCTTTGTGACCTTGCGCAAGTTATTCTGCTCTGTGACTCAATTTCCTCATCTTTAACATGGGGATTACGATAGTTACCATTTCATAGGATTGTTGTGAGATTTAGGTGTGTGAGGACATGTAAGGCATATATCAGTGCCTGGCATACCGACGAATGTTAGCCGCTATTATTATATTCAGTTCCTTAGTTACGTCCCAAACTCATCTTTGTACCTGGCTTTCTATATGTGGCAGCCATTTTGTGCCCAACCCAGGGCAAAGTATGACATTGTCTGTAGAGCATGAAAATGACAGGTGGGAAGAAAGGGAATAGGCATAAAAAGAGAAGTGATTTATAATGAAGTACTACGAGAGATGCAGATCAGAGGCGCCATAATTCACCGGAATCTATAATCACTGAGGTGTGGAGGTCAGGGGAATGCTCCCTGCAGAAGCTGAAACTTTCTGGGCCTTAAAGAGTGGCCATAATTTGTTAAGTAGAAAGAACCATAGGCAGTAAAGCCTAGGCAAAGACATGGCTGAGGCATGATGGGGATTTAGTAGACAGTCTGGCTGCAAAGAATTGGGTTAGGAAGCGATGAAAGACGTGACTATGAGAAACCTTGAATATCAGATGTGGGAGTTTGAAAGTTATGCGATGAGGTATGGAGACCCATTGAAGGTTCTCAAGCAAGAGACAGCAATGACTAAGACAGGAGGATTATTTTAGAATCCACACGTAGAGTGCTGTAGAGGGGAAAGCTTAACTTGGGGGGACCAAATAGAAAGCTCTAGCAAAATCTAGCAGTAAAATGAGAAGGGGCTAAATCCCAGTGACTGTGACAGGAGTTGGACGAAAGTCCTGGCAACACGACCAACAGAACAGACAGGATTTAGGGACTGACTAGGGAGTCAGATAATGGTGTGTACAGGGAAGGGAGAAATCAAATGTGACTCCAAGCTTTCCATCCTGGACGATGAAGAGAATGATGGTGGTGTGACAAGTGGAAGTGCAGCAGTCCAGGAAGAGAGTCAGCTTGAGGGAGGGAGTTTAGTTTGCATATTTTTAAATTTGTTAATGGTGAGCATTAAGCAACCAGAAGCTTCTGGTTGAATGGAAATGTGCACTAGGCAGATGAGCAGACCAGTGTCTGTTTGGCTGCTTTCTGCCCCCCACTGGCAAACTGAATGAGGAAACTGAACTGAACTGAAACTGGAAACTGAATAAGTAAAATTATTGCTGAGGACCGAGGACAGAGTTAAAGGTAAAGATTCAGAGTCACCCACAGAGTTGAAACTGAACATAAGGTACCTAACAGCTTTCTTTTCTTGCTTGCTTGCTTGCTCGCTTGCTTTCTTAGGAACTCAAATACTTTAATTTGCTACATTAAGGGAAAATTAAGTCATTCAACATATGCTCAAACTGGGGAAACAATGGCCAAATAGTGAATGCACAAAACTTAAACATATCAATATATATTAAGTATTTTCAAAAACTGGGAGAATATAGAAATTAAGGAAGCAGTTAAAAAATACAATATTTTATATATGTAAAAATAAGAATTATATATTATAAACATATACACAAACATAAAAGTTAAATGAAAGGATAAGATATTCAAACGGTGCCAAGATACCAACCTGCTGATTACAAAGGACGAACTGTCCCTTGCGATGTAGTGACGTGGTGGTCAGCACCTTAACCAGTGAACATACCCCAATAGTGGAAAAGCCTGAAATTCTGGTATCATATAATAAACAGACGATATCACTTATCTAGCATGCTTGACAAAAGTGTTTAATAAGAAGCTAATCATCAGGAAATAATGCGTGCTTTTATTTTTTAAAATTATTTTATTTATAAGTTTAAAATAATTATTTATTTATCTTTTTTGAGGCAGAGACTCACCCTGTCACCCCGAGCAGAGTTGCAGTGGCGTCTTCATAGCTCACTGCAACCTCGAACTCCTGGGCTCAAGTGATCCTCTTGCCTCAGCCTCCCGAGTAGCTAGGACTGCAGGTGTGCACCACCATGCCTGGCTAATTTTTCCATTTTTAGTACAGACGGGATCTCATTTTTGCTCAAGCTGGTCTCGGGAGCTCCTGAGCTCAAGCAATCCTCCTACCTTGGCCTCCCAGAGTGCTAGGATTACAGGCGTGAGCCACCGTGCCCCACCTTTCTTTTAAACATATGTCATTTATGGATATATTCCCACTCAAAAAAAAAAAAAGAAGCAGCATATATATGTAGGATAAAATGTGAAAATCCGCACTCCCATCCTCCCAGCGCCCCTGTCCCCTGCATCCTCCCACCCATAACTCTGTTAGCCATTTTGGTGTGTGTCCTTCCTTCCAATCTCTCTCCTTTGCATTTTTTATTTCCTAATGAGGTACTACTTTACTCTTTGCTCTGTGATTTGTGCTTTTTCCCTACGCAATATGTCTAAGAGATCTTTCGATGCCAGCACATTAGTCCCTTTAATTTCTAATTGCCCTCATCCTTCCAATACCTGGAGAGGTTTCAACAGAGGATATTAAGCAGAGCTTTGCTGTTACCTGACATAGGCTTCTTTTCTTTATTCTTATTTGCTGATAATGTTAAACTTTTGCCCATCTTTTTTGTGTTGAATTATTGATCATTTTCTTATTGGTTTGTAGAAGTAGCCAGTTTAGACACTTAAGTGATTTTGGAAAAAAATAGTTAAGCTGCTGAGGAGATGCGTCATCATCCGTGCCAGTGGTCCCACCTCCTTTCTAGATCAATTATGCAAACTGGGAAGCTGATAGCTCTGGAAATTAGAAAGCTGGGATTGTTTTCTGTATTTGAATATCCCCTACAAGGTTGCCATGGTTCTTTTATTCTATTCATTCTTTTCCTACCTATTCAAGGATATGAACTATGTTTCTTCACAGAAATTTCCATGGAAATGCTATTTCTCACATTGATGGGAATGTATGGAAATCATACCCTTGGACTGAGAAACTGTGAGTATATGCTCTTCAAATATGAGTACAAAAAATTAACTGCATTGTAAGATCCTTCTTGGTCCAGAATTTTGAGGTCAAGACTTCTGAGGAAAGGTATTCCCCCCTCCCTATCTCAAATGAACCTCTGTTGATGGTAATTCTATGATTATTTTAAAACTAAATGTGGTGGGCTCTCTTTAAAATACGAGGCAGTTTAAATTTATTTTGTATTATACAAGTAATACACGATTATATATATTCTTAATGTATAAAAGCGAAACAACAGGCATAATGAAAACCCTCATTGTACCCTGATCCCTGGTCCCTGAGGTAACCACTACTCTGAGCTTGGCGTATATCCTTCCAGAGCTTTTCCCAGGTATTTCCCTACATGCATATTTACATATAGCAAAACAGATTTGTTGTGTGGTCTTTTTATCTTTTCTTTTTTTTAACATAAATGGTAACATCTTGCACCTTGATTCTTTCACTTCACAGTATGTCTTAGATTTCTTTATTTCCTAGTGCTTAGAAGGTTGCCCCATTCATTTAAACTCCTGTATAATATTGCATAGTATGGATGTATCATGGTTTATTTAATAATTACCCTATTGCTGGATGTTTATATTTTCTGTCCAGTTTTCTTGTTACATACATTGCTGCTATAAAATCCTTGTACATGCTTCTTTATAAACATGAGCGAGTATTTCTGTAGAATAGACATACACAAATGGAATTGTTGGTGTGAAGACTATGTAGGTATGAAATTTTAATTGTTCTCAACAAAGTTGTGCCAGCTTACACTACAGTCAACAGAATATGACAGCATTCATTTTTCCCTTTGGTCACTGAGTATTCTCCAACTCTGCTGATATGATGTGTGAACAATAGGGGTCCCATCTGAATTTGGATTTTTCTCATTACTTGTGAATTTAAATATCTTTATATGTTTATTGAACATGTGTGTTTCTTCTCTGAGTTTTCTGTCCTTTGTCCATCTTTAATGTTGAATCATTTTATCATTTTCTTATTGATTTGTCGAAGGAATCAGTTTATGTACATAAATGAGTTTGGAAAAAAAATACTTACATTCAAAATAATTAACTGCCATTTCACAATAATTTATGTGTCGTATCATCATTGATTTCTGAATTTCTATTTGTGAAAATAGAGATGTAATTTTACTTCACATTCAGGTGTGGCCCCTGAATTCAATCTGTTCTTTTCATGGACCTCTGCCCTAAAGGGGAGATCCACAAATGGAAACTACATACATATGTTTGCATATATTCAGGAAAGTGCAGTTTTCTGGGGAAAGGATCCATAGCTTTTATGAGATTCTCAAAAGGTTTTATCTGATACAAGATTGAGTTACAAATGTAGGGGAGAAGAAAGACATTTCTCTTCCTGCAAAGCTGTACTTATCCTCACAAATAATAATAAATGGACGATTTGTTTTAAGTAAAAGTAGTAAATCTGAAAACTGATATCTGTCGCTTCATTCATTCATTCAACAAATATTTATGGAGCATCTACTATGTGCCAGGGATACCAGCCCAGGAACAAAACAAAGCAAATATCCCAGTTCTCAAGGGGCTTATAAATATACCGATAAATGTATAAATATAATAGATATAATTTCAAGTCCTGATAAGTGATTAAAAGAGAGAGAAAGGAGGGAAAGGAGAGTCAATCAATTTCAGAATGGCCTACTGTTTGCATTATATGTATATTTAAACCCAAATAAACCTTGAGTTCTCTCAATTTCCTAAAAGTTACAAGACAGCGTGAAGGCTAATTGTCTATTATATAGAAGCAAGAATTAATATTGTGAAGTTCAGGAGTTAAACATGGATGTATTGGCCAGGCGCGGTGGCTCATGCCTGTAATCCTAGCACTCTGGGAGGCCGAGGCAGGAGGACTGCTTGAGCTCAGGAGTTTGAGACCAGCCTGAACAAGAGTGAGACCCTGTCTCTACTAAAAAGAGAAAAAAAATGAACCAGGACGGGTGGCGCATGCCTGTAGTCCCAGCTCCTTTGGGAGGCTGAGGCAGGAGGATTGTCTGAGCCCAGGAGTTTGAAGTCGCTGTGAGCTAGGCTGACGCCATGCCACTCTAGCCTGGGCAACAGAATGACACTCTGTCTCAAAAAAAAAAAAAAAAAAAAAAATACAAAACCTGGATGTCTTCAATTTTACTTTAGGCCTGGTTTGGATATTGTCGTGGTTGAGAAAATTTTAGATCTGGAAATAACTGATTGATTCCCTATAGTTTTAAAATTTTTGTTTCAATCAAAATAAACATTTGGAGTTCAATAAATTAATGTATTTTATTCCAATTGCTTATTTCAAGCTCTTTTTTTGGGTAATCTTTTGATGACTTACCCACTTCTCAGGGTAAACTTTCCTTCTAAGCTGAATTTATTGTTACTTCTTAAGATTTTACCGTCCTGTCCTGTCATTCAGACAACTTTGCAGAAAGAAGCTCCATTAATTTAAAATATTTTTAAAGTTAAAATTAATAAATATTTCATTTTTGTCTGGATTTTTTTCATTCGCTATCATTTCCTATATCTTTTTTGTATATTGCCCGTAGTATATCCATGCAGTTTTGTTATGTGATAGGGAGGTTGGGTTTTGTCAACATTTTCTAGTTATGAAGAGGGTTACTATAAACCTTGTTGGACACATTGATTTGTTTTTCCTTTTTGGACATTTCCATGGAAACATGAAAGTATTAGCTAACCAAAGTGAGAAGTCAAATTGCCTGGTTCCCCCTTCACATGTATTCTGACCATCACTGTTCCTTCCAACACGATGGATTTCAGGTGCGGTCAGACAGAATCTGATGCATTCTCAGGGTTCCAAGCGTTCTTTTTGGGAATTAAAGTTTTTGTGTTTTTATTTTAATGGTACCCTTTTTTTTTTTTTCTTTTTTGAGACAGGGTCTTACTCTGTCACCCAGGCTAGAGTGTAGTGGTCTCATCACAGCTCACTACAGCCTCAAACACCTGGGCTCAAGTGATCCTTCTGCCTCAGCCTCCCACGTAGCTGGAACTATAGGCACATGCCACCACGCCTGCCTAATATTTCCATTTTTTTGTAGAGATGGGTCTTGCTCTTGCTCAGGCTGGTCTCGAACTCTTGGCCTCAAGCAATCCTCCCACCTCAGCCTCCCAAAGTGCTGGGATTACAGGCATGAGCCGCCAAGCCCGGCCTAATGATAATCTTTTTAATATATATGTAACTATATTGTGTATGATATGGACCACCTTATAACTGAGAACTGCCCTTAATTTCAGTGGCATGCATGCTTTCTAGGTAGTAGAATTTTATTGTCATAAACAATGAGATGAAATTAATATAAATATGTGACCAACAGATGCAGCGAGGGGAAGCAGAATGTTTTAAATGTCAAAGAATACAGAACTTGGTGGAAATAATTTCATAAGGCAACATAGCATGCTCTCAGTTCCTGAAAGCTCCCAAAGGATGGACAGCTGTTGATACCATTTGCAAAGAAATGGATTCTCCCAGGCAAAAGGAGCTTGCCTTGGACATCTTAGAGGATTTCTTCCATATTGGCTTGCTACCACTTCCTTTCCCCACTGTTTTGGAGAAATAGCTATGTGCCTGCTTGTTCATCAGGTTCTAGAAACAGTGCAGTACCCCTCCCCCAAGAGGTCCCTAGTCTTTACTATAAGAGTAGCTGAAGTGAAGGCTGTAACATTTCTTGGGCAGGCCCAGGTGTCAGGCTTGTCTCAGGATCATTCCTGTTCCACTGTCCTTTCTGCTATTCATATGCTGAGGTTTTTATTTTGTTTTGTTTTTTGTTAAGAGACAGGGTGTCACTCTATCCACTAGGCTATGCAGTGGCATGATCATAGCTCACTGCAGCCTCCAACTCCTGGGCTCAAGCTGTCCTCTTGGCTCAGCCTCCCAAGTAGCTGAAACTACAAGTGTGTGCCACCATGCCCAGCTAATTTTTAAAATTGTTTTGTAGAGACAGGGTCTCGAACTCCTGACCTCAAGCAGTCCTCCCACCTCGGCTTCCCAAAGTGCTGGGATTACAGGCATGAACCACCATGCCCAGCCCATATACTGAGTTTTCTATTAATAACCCCTTATATTTGTATAATCTTTAGTCGATTCCTTTTTGTGGATAAACTATCCGCTTACATCTGTCTGTGGATATTAATGCTGCTATTCTAAAGTCCTCTCGTGCTTTCTCTGTTAACTAATCCGTTGTTTTTGAGTTTGCTTTCTGTTCTTACTGGAGTTAGCTTTCTCTTGTTGTTTGGTCCCTCCTGAATGTAATTCATCTTTGTAGTTGAAATTCTGCTGCTTCTGTTTTCCAGCTGCAGGGGAGAGGTGAAATGAGGTGCCGGGGCTTGTGTTACAGGTGGATTCCTCTGAGAATAAGGAAGGGGCGGGAGGCAGCTAGTAGGGGAGTGTGTGCCCTTCCTCCAGGGTTCCAGGACCCTGCCCCCTTTTAAGGCCAATTGCTCCTGCCTGGAGGAAGACACCTTTGCTGCCTGGTCCAAGGAGGAAGTATATGGGGTTGACGTGTGCCTCTGGCTGCTCCTCCTGTAGTATCCCAACCAATAACCCTGCAGATAGCTCCAGCGCATTTCTCATGGGGGAGCATTTGTAAAGCTGCTTGCAAGTTTTGAGCTAAGGTTGTGAAATTTTTAATTATATCTATCCTATCATTTTTAGGGATTTGGTGGAGGTTGGAGGGGTAGAGACGTGGCGTGTTCTCAATCTACCAACTTGAAATAGCACAATCTCTTAGGAAAACAATTTTGTACTCCTATTACATCCTAGAGAAACTCAGGCAAAAGTATTATCGGAATACATGTACAAGAATGTTCAAAGCAGCATTGTTTGTAATAACTCAAAACTAGAAAAATCTCAATATTCATCAACAGTAGAGGAATAAATAAATTGTGGTATAGTTATACAATGAAATACCCTAAGGCAGCATTATTCAATAGAAACCTGGTGTGAGCCACATATGTAATCTTAAATTTTCTGGTAGTCACTCAAAAAATAAAAGTAGAAACAAACATTAATATATTTTATTTAACGCATATATCTAAAATATTATCATTCCAATATTATCATTGCATCCAGAGTATTATCATTTCAATATATAATTAGCCTAAAATTATTATTAAAGAGTTCACATTATTTTTTCCATGCTCTTTTGAAGTCTAAATTTGGTTGGTGAATTTTCATCAAAAATACTTAATCTACATTTAGATTTCATAAAATATGCAGTTTAGAAAGTAGTATCCTGGCCAGGCGTGGTGGCTCATGCCTGTAATCCTAGCACTCTGGGAGGCCGAGGCGGGAGGATCACTCCAGGTCAGGAGTTCGAGACCAGCCTGAGCAAGAGTGAGACCCCGCCTCTACTAAAAATAGAAAGAAATTATCTGGACAACTAAAAATACATAGAAAAAATTAGCCGGGCATAGTGGCGCATGCCTGTAGTCCCAGGTACTCGGGAGGCTGAGGCAGAAGGATTGCCTGAGCCCAGGAGTTTGAGGTTGCTGTGAGCTAGGCTGACGCCAGGGCACTCACTCTAGCCCGGGCAACAGAGCGAGACTCTGTCTCAAAAGAAAAAATAAAGTAGCATCCTATACTCACATTGGTGAAAAACGCACTTAAACGTTTTCTAATAACTGCATTGAGTATCAGCTCTTAAATTTAAAAATAATTAAAATTACTGACATTAAAGATTCAGTTGCCCAGTCACACTGAGCCACACATAAGACCTCAGGAACCACATGTAGCTAGTGGTGACCTGTGGGACGCGCCATACAGGCATCGAAAGGAGCCATCCTCAGCTACGTGCAGCAGCATCGTAAATTTACAAACAGAATGTTGAGTGAAAGAGGCAAGATAGAAAGTCATATGTGCAATGAGATTCCGTTTACATAAAATTCAAGAAAAGGCAAACTAAAGTATGTTGCTTATGGCTGACATATAATAGGTAACACTACATTTTAAACACAAGGAAATTACGATAAAAGTCAGGAGAGTGGTTACCTGTAGGGGTTAGAGAGAGGGTTGTGATTGGAAAGGGCCCTCGGGGCTTCTGGATGCTCGCAGTGCTCTTTCCTGACATGATGATATTGCATGGGCATCTGCTTCCTGATTGTTAAACTGAACATTTATGTTATGTGCATGTTGTGCGCCTTGTAGTTCTCAAAAAGATTTTTTTAATGGGGAAAAACCTAATAGCTTGTTTGTGGCCCTGACATAGGTCCATGTGGGGCTTTCATAATAATATTTAGGGAAAGAGATGAGAAAATGGCAGTTCTGCTGATCTTGGTGTGCTACCAGAGTTGGATTCTAATAGGGACTTTGGAAGAGTAGGCATTAAATACAAATTTGGTGGGAAGAGCGGGTAGAGGTGTGTGTGTGTGTGCGCGCACACGTTCACGCGCATGTTGGAGAGAGATGGACACAAAAAGGAGAACGTGAGATAAGGTTTGAAAACAGAGCAGACATTACCATCTTGAAGTTAATTCAGAATTAGGGCATTCGGGCAGCACCGTGACCCAGGTTTCCTCCATAGATAGGAGTTAGTCCTGTGTAGCAAATACTTGTTGCTAGTTTGCATTTTGATCCAGAAATAACCTTTTCATTTTCCAGAATTCTCAGTGAAAACAATTTGACGGAATTACGCAAAGATTCATTTGAAGGCCTGCTATCCCTCCGGTATTTGTAAGTTACTTAGTTAATCATATTTATTTATGAGCCTTTAGTGATATTATCTGCAAAGTAAATAAGAGATTCAAATTAGACAATCTCTAAAATTTCTTCCAGCAATAAAATTCTGCAGTTCTCTAAATCTGTGTAGGGTTTTAGCCCATCTCTAGCATCAGATACTTGCTATGCATTTTCGGTTTTTTAAATCATATAGACAAGGTACAGACAGAAAGGAACTTCACTTACAGGGAAAAAGTAGTAATAAGATCTGAGCAATTATTGACACCCATGTAAACCTTGTTTTATAAGTGTTCATACACCATCTGCTTATATTTATATTTAGTCTACAACCCATAGATCAAATCTAATCCACGGTCTGTTTTTATATACACCCCATAAGTAAAGAATGGTTTACATTTTCAAAGCGGTGTAAAAGGAAAAGAAAAGAAAAGAATAGAAACAAGAATATACAACAGAGTCTGTATGTGGCCCATAAAGCCTAAAATAGTCACTCTCTAGCCTTCAGAAAAAGATTTGAAAACGTTGGTTTAGTAGAATGAGAGGAATTAAAGTTTACCTCAAGTCATTGCCTAAAGGAAAGGAAAATATGGACCGTCTATACTAGTTCGAATGCCATTAGTCCAGAATATTTTGATAATTTAATCTGAATTAAATTAACATTTAAATATTAAATAACATGAATTATATTAATATAAATAATATCAAGAATATTAAAATATATTTAAGAGAATAGACTGGTATTAAGGATTTTATTGCAGGAATTGTTATATTAAAAATGGTTGTTTAGAATGATGATTCAGTGGTATAGCTAGAAATGTTTACACTAAGTAAGCATATCAGAAATGCTCCTAATTCTTCACTAATTACAAAATAAAAATCTCTCCAGCCTTGTTGCCAAGGAGGGAATATTTGCGTAGTATTTCTATCTGTTTAGAGATAAGAAGATACTATATTCTTTGGTATGAAAGTTTGATTCTTATCCTTTGTCCATGAGGTCCAGAAGTATGTACATCATTAATCCTCATAAAGCTAATTAATGATCCTCTTGCACAAATAGAGTCTTCTTTCAAATGTAGAAGGCTTAAGGGAAGTGGGTACAAAGAGCTTCACATGACACTACAAATAGTCCTTTGAATTATCAAACCTCCTAGGCTTTAAGGGGATGACCACTTTTGTATTGGTCTTCTTGGGAATCTCTGCCACATTTGGAAAAAAGCAAATGAATGAATTGCTCAATGGAGGAGGCCCTTTATAACTTCCACTATGAAATACTTTGTAAGCTAATTATTTCACGTTAGCATACCTATTCTCATTCATTTAAAAGATGCCAGTCAATGAAGGAAAAAGCTAAGAAAGAATATGCCAAGCACTGTGCCTAATATTGGAGGCAGACAATATTGGAGGCAGATGAGTAAGACAGGGTTCCTACCCTTCTAAGAACTTAACATCTCACAGGGGAAAACAAACAAATAAGCTCAAACCATGATGCAACAAGCACTAAGTAGATGACAAAGTGCCGCAGAGGTGCAGAAGAAGGACCACAAATATTAAAATTATATTTCTTTTAAAATAGTTACTTTTCTTGTGCTGTTCATTCCTCAGCTATTCATTCATTTTATAAACATTTCAGTTTGCTTGATTTTTGTGTGTCAATTTTAAACACGGCGGGCCATGCAGATGAGCCAGACATAGTCCACGCATTCAAGGAGTTTACACTCAGAAGAAATGGGATGCAAAGATAACTGTATCAAAAAGAAGAAATGGACATGGGCACTAAGAGAGACAAATTGCTTCTGGAGCACAGAAAAGGGAGAAAGGACTTCAGTGTGGATCGGAGAAGATGTTACCAGAGCAATGCTCTTAGAACAGGACCTCACAGGGCCATTGGGTATCCTTAGACAGACATCTTTGGGAAAATAGTCTAAACTTGGAAAAGGGGAGAAAGGCAAGACGCAAGAAAGTATTTGAGGAATGCCGTGACTACCTGTAGATTAGAAGGAGGGACAGTAGGAGACTGGAGCCAGATTTTCTAGGGCTTTGAATGCCAAGCAAAGGAGCCATGATGGGGAACCATGTTATACCAGCAGTGCTGAAGACCACCTTGAGCCTGCCTGACAAGCACTTGGAGGGCTTGTTAGGCCTTGGTTCCGGATGCCACCCCCACAGTTTCGGATTCAGTCAGTTTAGAGTAGGGCCGAGAATTTGCAGCTTCCATAAATTCCCAGGTACTGGTCTTTGAGAACACTTCTGGAGAGTTCATCCGGTGACTGTGTGCAGGATAGTTTAGAAAGGAAGAGACTACAGATGGAGACACCAGTCAGACAGAGTTATACCAGCCAGGTGAAGAGTGAGGGACAGGCTGGCATCGACAGAAATAGTCAACTGTAGTCAAGAATGGGTGTTTTCAAATAAAAATCCAGTTCCATGTTGTTTTTTGTTGTCCCATCACTGTACAACAAACAAGTTGCTTTTGTGGAATATTAAAACCAAAATGAATTTCTATTAATATGGTAAAATTCTGAATTAGTTCAAAGTTAGATATTAATTAGAGGAGCAATTTCCTCTCAAATGATGTGAAAGGATATCTTTTATTTCTTTTGGTATTGAACTGCCTTCGAAAAACAGAATTAAACCAGGAAGGTGAATAAATGTGAGATCATTTCTTCTCATGTTAGAAATTTTATTGAAAGACAAAAACTTTGAGCTCATAATCTAGAATTTGATGAGACTACAGAAGGTCATGTAATCAAGTCTCCTGCTCTAGGGAAAGATCTCATCCAAAATCTATCAAGATCTATAGTTGCATATTTCATTTATGAAAATTGGCGAGACGCGCTGGTGGCTCATGCCTGTAATCCTAGCAGTCTGGGAGGCCAAGGCAGGAAGATTGCTTGATCTCAGGAGTTCGAGACCAGCCTGAGCATGAGTGAGACCCTATCTCAAAAAAAAAACTAAAATAAAATAAAAAATGTTTATGAAAATCATGAAGGTGAGACTCTAGAAGAGGTATAGGCAGGATTAGGGGCTCTGGAAAGTTCTAATACAAATCCAAAAGTTGACACTGTAGACAAAAACTACTTAGTCAGTATTATCATTCTAAACTCTGCTATTTGTTCCCGCTAATTTGATATCTAATAGCTAATCAAAGAAATATCTTCTTTTTTCTAGAGATTTATCATGCAATAAAATACAGTCAATTGAAAGAGGTACATTTGAAACCCCACCGTTTTTGCAGTTTGTGTAAGTTACAAATATAACTTCATTCTATTTGGAATTTTTATTAAACCTATTGTAAACCTCTTTGCTATTCATTTTGAAATATTGAAATTTTACTGGTAGAACGTTACTAAAATTATATAGCAAATCCTTTTCATCTCTAGAAAAGATGAGTGTGAGAATCATTACACAGATCAGAGTGAATCATTATAGAACAGTGGTTCTCATCCAATGTATTTTGTACCCAGCTGACATTTGGCAATGCCTGGAGACATTTTTGTCTGTCACAACTGTGGGTATGTTACTGACACCTGGGAGGCAGAGGCCAGGGATGTTGCTAAACAACCTGCAAAGTACAGGACAAAGCCCCACGACAAGGAATTACATGGCCAGTATGTCAACAGCACTGAAGCTGTAAAACTCTGTTCTGGAGAAATAAAGATCTCTTAACACAAGTATTGGTTGAGCACTCACTGTTTTGTATCTAATGCACTGCATGTGTAAATATGAAAGTATAAATCGTAAGCCAATATCTTCTACAGTGAGATTTCTTTAGTGTATGGAGAAAGTATTGAGGGCATGTTTCATCATATATGAATTAGGATCACTGCCAAATGATAAATGTTCTCAAACAATATCTTTTTTCTTCTTCTTCTTTGGCTTGTCTCTCTCTTCTTTTGTAGAAATCTTGGTTGCAATTCACTGACAGAAGTGACCTTTGGAACATTTCAGGCTTGGCATGGAATGCAATTTTTACAGACGTTGTAAGTGAAATAGATGAACATATGTAAAAAAAACTATTTGTGTGTGAAACCATCCTACAGTTACTGGTTAACTGGGTATAAGCTCATCATGAACTCTGAAAAGTATGTCTTAAGATCCATCCATTTTTTTCAAATGAGGAAACTAAGGTCCAAAGAGGCCAAGAGACTTGTGTAACTTACATATGACGGGCTCTGCTTTCCCCCAGTAGTCATCTTCGGTTTGGGCAATAAGAGACAGCAAGCAAGTAATGCTCCAATTAGCTTTGTCATGGGAGCCCTGTTATGCGAATTATCCTTGAAATCCTCCTTTTGAATATGACTTTGATTCCTCCTCATGTGCAGAGTTTCTAACTGCTGAAATGTGTGCAACATGTAGCCATAAAGAAGGGAGCTTAACACAAAGTCCTCCAGGGAGTGAAAGGTGCAGGATGCTTTCTCAGTGTCAGTGTCTTTTAGATGGTAAAGCAGAAAGAATTCCTGAAAACCTGCCACAGGGCACTTCTCTCCCCAATCACCCAGAACATTATTTTTCAAAAAGTATATACCTAAGAAGTTAAGAATTATCTGTGGGCAATAGGAACCTTTGCAGTGTAGGAAAAGATAATATTTATGTTAAGCTACGGTGCAAAAAATATTCGTAAAGAAAATACATTGCTCTAGTCTAATTCCATATACTTTCTTCCCTGACTACTCTTCAACAAGAAGGGTGGGTTTTATTCTCTTTCAGCTCAAAAATTCCATGATTTCTCTGTGACACAAGCAAATCCTAGTGGGTATGTTCAGTGGCCTGAAGGGGATTTTAGACTCAAGGTGAAGATCCTCCTCTAAACCTGACTCTGGAAAAGACTGTCCACCTGTCTTGTGGTTCAGAAGTCTAATTTCCCACAGTTCATTTTGGGCTAGAGGAAGGGGTTTAGGATGTGTCTGGGGCTGAATTAACAGTTTTTGCCAATGCCCAACTTCAGGGGCCTCCTCTGTCCCCTTGTTACTTTGTTGAGGCCTCACTTAGGGAGGAACCCTGTGGGTCTGTTTTTTGTTTGCCCTCCCAGCAGAGGGCACACTCATTGGATCCCTCCACCAAGAGGTTTAGGCGGAGTCTTCTTACAAATGTCTTAAACTCACCACCTTTAGTGGACATTTTATAACACTGAGAGTCCCTCATAAGAACCCAAGTTTCACTCTAATTATGT
Organism: Lemur catta; assembly: GCF_020740605.2. Taxonomy (NCBI): domain Eukaryota; kingdom Metazoa; phylum Chordata; class Mammalia; order Primates; family Lemuridae; genus Lemur; species Lemur catta. The sequence continues at coordinate 42,056,606 of NC_059142.1, read as the reverse complement.
AGGCAACACCAGAAAAAAACACAACCCACGGAATCACGTTTGGTAAAAATTAATGAGTGTCATGCCTGCTGTGTGCCAGGTACTATACTAAGTGCTGGGGGTGCAAGATGGAATAGGACAAAGCCTCTTTGTCCCCAAGAGGCTTTCATATCAGGAGAAAGAGGGATGATGATGAGAAGACATGAGAGCCATGCTGGGGTCTACACAGCCGGGTGACAAGGTAGGGGAAGGGACAGCACAGGAATTGAGGGGTGGGTTAGGAAAGACTCACAGTGGAGGAGGCACCAACTTGTTTATCTCGAGTTTCTGTGTTCATCTCAAACAGCAGAAAAAGGCATTTGCTTCACGGTGATGAGGAAACCAGAGCTAGCTGGTGTTAGAGATTAATGCTCCCGTTATGAGATCTGAATAGAGCTGTACCCCTCCACCTAGTTCACAGTTACTTTCAGAGATAGCCACAAGGGTCACAGTTTACCGAGCATGTGTTGGGGGCTGTGCTCCTTTGTTTTGGGTCACACCTTTCTAATAGACAAAGCTAATTTGCTGTAGTGAGATAGAAGCCTATTGCGTCTCTTTCCCAAGGCCAGTTGCCAAAGGAAGATGCCGGTAATTTCATGACCAACATGACACAGTTCTGGGTTGTTCACAAGTTGAAGCAATATTTTTCCCAGCATTGCAGAAGTTTGTAAAAAGGCCCCAGCTGGGGTGGATTTATCATGAATTGAATGGAGCCTAAGCTTCAGGGCTCCTCGCTTACACCGGCACCTTCCAACGTCCTGGGAGGGGCCCTAGCAGTTTTTGTATTCATAATTTTGTGTGTTTTTATTAGAGAAGATTTCCCAAATTAGATACGGTTCAGGCCTCACAAAGCCTAGAATCACCCCTGGGTTCCAGGTAATTACAACCCAGGAAATCTCCTGGGTGAAGCCTCTATGTTATTGACAAACACTGAGTGAACAAGTCAGCAGTGTGATATAGGGTCAGTCTATTTTGAATCTGAAATCCACCTCAAAGACATACCAAGAGGCTGGGCGCGGTGGCTCACGCCTGTAATCCTAGCTCTCTGGGAGGCTGAGGTGGGAGGATTGTTCGAGGTCAGGAGTTCGAGACCAGCCTGAGCAAGAGCGAGACCCCGTCTCTACTAAAAAATAGAAAGAAATGATTTCGACAGCTACAAATATACAGAGAGAAAATTAACCGGGCATGGTGGCACATGCCTGCAGTCCCAGCTACTCAGGAGGCTGAGGTAAAAGGATTGCTGGAGCCCAGGAGTTTGAGGTTGTTGTGAGCTAGGCTGATGCCACGGCACTCTAGCCCGGGCAACAGAGAGAGACTCTGTCTGAAAAAAAAAACAAAAAAACAAAAAAAGACATACCAAGAGCTTATTAGTAAAGTACTGCTATTGAAATGATGGTAATAATCGTATTTCTTTCCGCTGAAATATTTAGTGGAAAACCAGCAGTGGTTGATAATCCTAAATGTTACTATCCTTTCTTTTTCCTGACTTTAAAGTGCTTCTCCTTCATTCACCTACACAGGTCCAGACTGATGGCTTATTTTTAAAAATTCTTTTAGTCACTTCATTGGTTCTAATAGTACAAGCTCCATCATTTTAGAAACTGACTCTACAGTGTAGAAAGCCTTATTCAGATAGAGCACGTTCACATGCTGACATGTCAGCGGTACATCAACCTTAGGCCAAGAAAGGAAACACTAAGAATAAGAGGAAACTCCGAGCTTCATCCCTATTGGATCAATGCTCTCCTTGCCCCCAGTCCACTAACATCAGCTTCCTCTGGAGGCTGTAGATGCACAAAAGCTTACACACTTCAGGGTATCGTTGGGATATTGTCATCACGTCTTGGTATGTACTGGAATCCTGGCGGCTTTTTCTCAGATTCAGAGCGGCGTAAACATTAAAGATGGAAATAACAATTCAGGTCTGTCCTTTGGGGCGATTTAACATGGCTGTTTAATTTGTAATCGTTCAAAAGTTTTGAGATTGTCACACCCAGCAGCTGTTATACTTTTCTTCTCCCAGCTGCGTCTTAATCTTCCCACGTATATAACAAGCTATCTTCTCTTCTCCTGGAAGCTGAGTTATTTCTTCCTCTTCCCCATAACTTTAATAGGTGACGTTTATGTTTCAGGCACCTAAGTACTTATATACAGTGAGATAACATGCCTGAAGTTCTTAGAACAGGGCTTGGCACATGGTAAACATGGATACATGTTGCCTCCTGTGATCTCTCATTTTCATGTTCCCAACAACTCTTGTGATGTACATATTGTTATCCCCATTTTGCAGATGAGGAAGTTGAAACTCAGTGACATCGGATAACTTGCCTAGGTTCACACCTTTTAGTAAGTGGTGGAACCACTTACAAGCTTTGCAAGTAATTTTCAATACAGTTCCTCGTTCCCTTGTCATAGGAGCTGAATGACGACCATTTGCCTTTTTGTGCGTTTTATCTTACAGTTAGTTTTTAACTTGAACAGGACCTTTAGAGCAGAGAGCTGCATTTCCCTCTGAGAATTGCACGCTTGCGGAGCTCCCGGCCGCGCCGCCACTGGGCATGCCCAGGGTTGCTGCGCCCTGTCCCGCGCAGGTACGACATCCCCACTGCGGAGACCGGCCCTGTGGCCAGCGCCGCACTAGGTGCCTTCACGGGCTTTCACTTCATCCCCAACCTGCCTTGTGAGGCGAACGCTACTCAGTAAGGCTCAGAGATAGTCCTTGTTCAAGTCACTTCACCAGAAAGTGACAGAGCCCGAATTCAAACCCAGGTCTGCCTGGTTCCAGGGCCCTCGCTGCTTCCGTTGTTCTTCACTGCCAAGGAGTCCTCTCCAAGGCTATGCTCAGAAGTTGGATTAAAGTACAGGTCCCCATTTCAGATTCTTTAGACTTTGCCCCGAGAAAGGCCTCAGGTGATGCCGTCAGAGGTCCCGTATTGAGGAGCTTCGCGTGGGAGACGTGTTCTCACGGCTCATGGAGCCGTGTGGATGAAGGAAGGAAAGGGTGACTCCATCCCCGAGTCCTTCAGACATACCGCAACAGGGTCTAGGTCACTCTGCCTCGTTCTTTGTCTACCTTCTGCCAAGGAACCGGTTCTCCCTGCCTGCCTTGGGATTCTAGCATAGGTAGTTTTGGAGTTTGTCCTATTTAAAATTTATTTTCACTGCCTGCTTTGGACATTTGTTCTGCTAAAGCTGTTAGGATTTCAGTACATTCAGGGCCGTGATGGCATGCCTCAGCCCTCAAGTCTGCTGTGTCTCCTCAGTTAATAGAGTGGAAATGTAGCCCATCTGTCTGGACCGTATAGAAGAATTTGGAGAAAAAAAAAATAACAGGTAAGAAATGTTCCCTTATTTTGTGAGCTGCCTTTATTCTGTCTCATTGTTGTACAGCAAAAGGTTTATACAGAAAGAGTTAGGTTTTCCTCTTCTAATAAGGTATATTTTAAAAAATTATTTAGAGTGATATTTCTTAAACTTTGAAGCAAATAAAAAGCGTGCCACATTTTACTCCCATAAAGATATCAAAAAGGCAGTAGATTAGGTGTCAGTGCACCTTAGTTTATGTGTAAAATGAGGGAATTGAACCAGAAATGCAAATGGTTTAAGACAGTATCCACTGGGAATCCAAACGCATTCATATCATTTGGTTTGTGGAAAAGAGTTGCTTGTAGCATCCCCAGACTTGAGTTGTTGTGTCAGTTCCCTCTCGTTCCCTCCATTGCCCCAGCACAGACATAGTGAAAACAAGAAAGCTCTACAGCAGGAGGAAGAAATAGGACAACATGGAGTGTCCCCCTGTTTTGATTTCACTAGGCACAAATGCAGGATCCTAATGTCGGTTGTCTGTTTTTATCTCAAGTCAGTTTCAGTAGTCTATATCTTTCTATTTCATCCAGGGTACCGAATTTATTGGCAAACAATTGGTCATGGTTTTCCCTTATGACCCTTTTTGTGTCTGTGAGGTCAGTAGTAATGTCTCCTCTTTCATTTCTGATTTAAATAATTTGAATCTTCTCTCTTTTTTTCTTGGTCAGTGTAGCTAAAGGTTTATCAGTTTTGTTGATATTTTCAAAGAACCAATTTTGATTCTGTTGATTTTCTCTATTGTTTTTCTGTTCTCTATTTCATTTATTTCTGCTCTAATCTTTATTATTTCCTTTGTTTCTCTTGCTTTGCATTTAGTTTACTGAGTTTTTTTTTTTTTTCCAGTTTGTTCAGGTGGATATTTAGGTGATTGGCTTGAGACTTTTAACATCAGCATTTATATCTATAAATTTCCTTCTGAGCATTGTTCTAGCTGCATCCCATTGTATTGACGTATGTATTTTCCTTTTGATTCATGTCAAAGTATTTTCTACTTTCTCTTATGATTTCTTCTTTGGCCCATTGGTTATTTAGGAATATGTTACTTTCTACATGTTTGTGAATTTCCCAAATTTATTTCTGTTATTGATATCTAATTTCATTTCACTATGCTTGGAGAACCTATTTTGTACGATTTTAGTCTTTTCAAATTTAGTGGGACTTGTCTTATGATCTAACATGGTCTATCCAGGAGGATGTTCTGTGTGTACTTGAGAAGAATGTGTCTTTTGCTATTTTAATGTTCCTAATGTTGGAAAGTGTTCTATAGGTGTCTGTTATGTCTAGTCATTTATAGTTGTTCAAGTCTTCCATTTCCTTGCTAATCTTCTGTCTAGTTCTATCCTTTATTGAAAGTTGGGTATTGAAGTCTCCAGCCACTATTGCTGAATTATCTATTTTTTTAATTATGTCAGTTTTTGTTTTATGTATTTTAGGGTTCTGTTTTTAGATGCATATATATGTATAATCACTTTATCTTCTTAATGGATTGAGTCTTTTGTCCTTATAAAAGTCCGTCTTTGTTTCTAGCAACAATTTTTGTGTTAAGTCTATTTTGTCTGTTATTAGGATAGTCATTCCAGCTTTTCTTTTGGCTATTGTTTGCATTATATATCTTTTCCATTCTTTTAGTTTCAACCTATTTGTGTCTCTCAATCTAACGTGAGTTTCTGATACAGCATATAGTTGGATCATGTTTTTTAAAATCCATTCTGCCAATTTCTGCCTTCTAATTGGAGAATCTAATAAATTTATAGTTAATGTAATTAGTGATGAAGTAGGATCTACATCTGCCACTTTGCTACTTGTTTTTTCTATGTCTTATGTCTTTTTCATTCCTCACTTCCTCCATTATTGCCTTCTTTGTGTTAAATAGATATTTTCTAGTATACCATTTCAATTCCCTTATTTCTTTGACTATATTTTTTTGAGTCGTTTTTCTTACTGGTTGCCCTGGGATTACATTCTAGTCATTTAATCGTACTTTATAACACTCTAGTTCAGATTAATTCCAACTTAATTTCAATAGGATACAAAAATTTTGCTTCTCTAAAGTTCCACTCTCACATCTCCCTTTATACTGTTATTGTCACATATACGTCTTTATAGATTTTGTGTTCATCATGTGCATGTTAGGGCATAGCTTCAGCACTCAGCAAGGTAGTTTCCAGCTCCACCTTAGCTTTCCCTTACTGCTTGTGCAGAACCTCAGGATCAGCCAGAGATGAGAGTTTAGGGACTTCTCAGGTCTTTCCTGACCATGCCCACAGCCCTAAACCTGTGCATGACCTTCCAGATTCCCAGGAATATGTTTCATGGTCTTCCACTTTCCCAAGGATACGTTGGAGTGTTTCAAAGCCCCTATGGACATCTTATTCCTCAGCGTTTTCTATTAAGGTTTTGAATTAGGCTTTTTTTCTTTTTTTGCCCCAACTTTTATCCATTGCCTCATGCACCTGTGATGTTAAACACTTTTCCTGGAATTGTTTTCCACAGACACCCTCTGGGGAGAGGCTTTTAGCACCTGACAGCTCATAGTTGGGTCAAATAAAGACAAACGTTTCAAGTAAGGTCTTCCATGGAACCACCAGATAGGTCAAATAATGACAGTTCATTGGGGATGAGGCTTTGAAGGAGCTCCATCCAGCTCCATTCTGTTCCCTCGGGTACTTCGGATGTGAGCCATTTTTCAAGGCTACTACTGAGCTGGGGAGTGAGGAATGGTCTAGGGCAAGCTAAAACAACACCAATCTCACTGTTCTTACAGAAAGTCAGCCATTTTCCCTGAATAAATGCTCCTTGGGCTGCTGTAAGCTTTTAGGCAAATTTCCGGAGTTCTGAAAAAGTTGATTCTGGACACTTTTGCCATATCTTTTGTTGTTGCTTTTATGAAGAGATGAATTTTCAGATGTCTTTACTCCACCATTTTCACTGATGTCACCTACAACATGGTTTTAAATTTCTAAAGCCTCAATGATCATGGGCTAATCAAATACTTAATCACAGGAAATGATTAGGGAAAATGAATAAAAAGAGAACTGTAATTCTCAAGAGCTTCTCCCCATGAGTGGGTGAAGTTTGAAAAGGGATTTTATATTTAGTTCTCTCGGAATTAAGGTTAAAATAACAACTATTTTAAACCTCTTTTCTTCATAGAAGATAAACACAGGCTTTGGAGTCAGTACTGAGTTTAAATTCCATCTTTGCTTCTAACTAGCTTGGTGATCTAGGACAAGTTATATAACCTCTCTGTGCCTCAGTATCCTCATTTATAAAGTGAGATAATAAATCTACCATGTGAGCTTACTGTGAGGATTAAATGTGAAATGGTAATCACCAGTGCCTTGCAGCGCAATAAATATCAGTTGTAATAATTGTTATTTTTATATTGTTCTGCAGTATACTGATGATTCTTGAGTAGAGTTAACCTATTATTCTTTTTTTTTTTTTTTTTGAGACAGAGTCTCACTCTGTTGCCCGGGCTAGAGTACCTTGGTGTCCGCCTACCTCACAGCAACCTCAAACTCCTGGGCTCAAGCAATCCTCCCGCCTCAGCCTCCTGAGTAGCTGGGACTATAGGCATGCGCCACCATGCCCGGCTAATTTTTTACATATATATTTTTAGTTGTCGAGCTAATTTCTTTCTATTTTTTTAGTAGAGACAGGGTCTCGCTCTTGCTCAGGCTGGTCTCGAACTCCTGAGCTCAAACGATCCACTCACCTCAGCCTCCCAGAGAGCTAGGATTACAGGCGTGAGCCACCACGCCAGGCCGAGTAGAGTTAACCTAAAGACAGATTTCCTTCTCTTCCTTCCCATTTCTTTTGTTTTATTTTTATTTGTTTATTTGTTTCTTTGTTTGCTTTAAAGAATTGAAAAGGAAATCTGTTCCAGCAGTTTGGAATAAAATTTACATCAAAAAATGAATTTATTCATGTTACTGATATTTAAACACAATATCATTTGTCAACGAACATTTATTAAATACCTAGTAAATTTCAGGCACTGTGCCAGGCACGGGTATGACAATGACAATAAGGTGTGGTCCCTGCTGTCAAGGAGCTGACAGTCCAGGAGACTGACAAGTGAACAGGTGATTACGTGCAAAGTAACCAAGGCTGTGATGTGATACAAGAATACCAGTGTGAGTATGTGATGAGAGTTCCCTTCTCTTAGATTTATCTCTTTTTCTTTAGCTCTAAAGCCAAGGATTTGGTCCACATTTTTCTTAACTGTGTGTATTAAACCATGATTTTTTTAATTTCTAGAGATGAAAGGCAAGCACCTCGAATTATGGAGGATAATTGGCATATTTGTTCCTTGCTATCCACTTTTTTTTTCCTATTTTTTCTCTTTCTCGTCTCCATTTTATCTTTTAGAAATGTGGGTAGTTCCCAAAGGAAGAGTGTTTTACAGAGTCTAAGGGTGATTTATAGGTAAAGACAGAAAATGATTTTTTTTTACCTACAAGTTTCATACTAAAAAATGAATATCAACTTTTCATGTAGTCTCGTGCGCACGGAAAATGCAGGTAATTTTAATTCCATTGCATTTTTTCAGAATTCTCAATCAAAATCCTCTGGCCACTGTTGAAGATTCATATCTTTATAAATTGCCAGCATTAAAATATCTGTAAGTATTACAGTAATCTCATGAGTCATGGGATGATTTCTTCCCTTGTATTTTATTTGCATCAAAGATCAAATATTTTGACTTTAGGCTAAAAAGTCATAATTTAAATTTTAACTAGGTTATTGAAAAAAAGTTATTGGCAATGACGAGAGATTAAGAAAGGAGGTATGATGGGCAAGACAGCCAGCAGGGGAAGAGAGCAGTGCTGAAGAACACATACAGATATAGAATGCACAGATGCATGTAGGAACATCATTTATCCCAGAAAGCAAGGAGGAATAGGTGTTCACTATTTTAAAAAGAAAAAATAGAGTAAATGATCAAGAGAGGTGAATGCAATACTAAAATGGGAAGATAATGGTTTAAAAGTATGTAAGTTCTATTATTCAATGCCATTAATTGGCATTGCATCATTTGACGATGCAAATGAACATAATAATCACATTTCTTCAATAAGAGCTGTCTAGAATTATCTTCAATGGCAAATAAACTCTTGAGCTGGCTTGTTTTATAGAGAAGCCAAAATTGAAGTGATCATAAGTCTTTGAAATATCTTTTTAAGTATAGAATTTTTGTATTGGGGTTCATATCATGACTGTTTGGGCTTTCTCCTTCAGAGACGTGGGAACAACACAAGTCTCACTTACAACAATTGAGAACATCCTCATGGAAACTCTTGAGTTGGAAAAACTGTAAGTTACTTTTTTTCTTAAATTAATTTTCACTTAGTTGTTTTTTTAGGTTTCTATTTTCTTAAGTCAGGTTTATTGAAGTATACTTTTCATGTAATAAAATTCCCCCTTTTTTTTTTTTTTTTTTTTGAGACAGAGTCTCTGTTGCCTGGGCTAGAGTGCCAGGCATCAGCCTAGCTCACAGCAACCTCAAACTCCTGGGCCCAAGCAATCCTCCTGCCTCAGCCTCCCGAGTAGCAGGGACTACAGGCATGTGCCACCATGCCCGGCTAATTTTTTTATATATATATATTTTTAGTTGTCCAGCTAATTTCTTTCTATTTTTTTAGTAGAGACGAGGTCTCGCTCTTGCTTTAGCTAAGGGTAAAATTCACCCTTTTTAAGTGTACAGTTCAAAGAGTTGTGACAAATGTATAGTTATGTAACCACCATCACATTCCCAACATAGAACATTCCTGTCGCCCTAAAAAGGCTTCTCATGTTCCTCTGCAATCAATCCCCTCCTCCCACCACCAGCCCCTAGCAACCACCAATCTAATTTCTGTTCCTATAGTTTGGCCTTTTCCAGACTGTCTTATAAATGAAATCAAATAGTGTGTAGCCTTTTCTCTTTGGCTTCTTTCACTTAGCATAAGGTTTTTGAGATTATGCTACTATCCGTGTTGTTGTATCCATAAGTCCAGTTGGTCCTCTCCTCATCCACAGATTCAACCAACCACAGATGGGGAATATTTGGAAAAAATAAAAATATAAAATAACAATAAAAATAATATAAATTTTAAAAATACAGTATAACAACTATTAATATAGCATTTATACTGTATTAGGTATTCTAAGTAATCTAGAGATGATTTAAAGTATACTGGAGATTATATGCGACTAGCATATCATTTTATACAGGCATTTGAGCATCCACAGATTTTGGTATCTCCAGAGAGTCCTGGAACCAATCCCCCATTGATACTGAGGGACAACTGTTCATTCCATTTTATTGTTGAGTAGTATTCCAGGTGTATAGATATATCAGTTTACCCATTCATCAGTTTATGGACATCTGGGTTGTTTCCAGTTTTTTGGCAATTATGAATAAAGCTGCTAAAAACTCTCATATGCATGAAACATATACTTTCATTTCTTTCAGGCAAATACCTAGGGGTGGGATTGCTGCATCACATGCTAGGTGCATATTTAACTTGTTAAGAAACTGCTAAACTGTTTCCTAAAGTGGCTGTACCATTTTGCATTCCCATGGGCAGTGTGAAAGCTGCAGTTGCTTCACAGCATCAGCAGATCCTTATATTTCAGTTTTTTAAAAAAAATTATAGCCTTTCTAATAGTAGGTGTGTAGTGGAATCTCATTGTGGTTTTAATTTGCATTTCTTTAATAGCTGATGATGTGGAATGTCTATTCGTGTGCAAATATCTTCTTTACTGAATTGTCTGTTCAAATCTGACCCCGTATTTTAATTAGATATTTATTCTTTTTTAGTTTTAAGAGTGCTTTCTATACTCTAGATATAAGTCATTTGAGATATGTGTTTAGTAGATATCTTCTCTCGGTTGTGGTTTGTCTTTTCATTCTATTAAAAGTGTTTTCTGAAGAAGAGAAGTTTTTAGTCTTGATTAACTCTCATTTAGCAATTTTTTTCTTGTGTGCTTTGTGCTTTTCTGTGTCTTAGTTAAGACATTTTTGTCAAAGAACCCATTGTCTAATCCAAAGTAACAAGGATTTTTCTCCTATGTTTCCTTCCAGAAATTGTATAGTTATTAATATCTTTAGGTCTATGATTCATTTTGAGTTAATTTTCATGTATGGTGTGATGTATTTCAATTTTTTGCAGTTTTAAAAACTATTTCTTTAGGGTCCTGTGTGGTAGTTTGGTATACAACTTACTGCAGCTTAAATTGTGCCGCCACCCCCCCCCCCCAGTATGGAGGCAAGCTAAATAGAAACCTGCTGTTATTCCAAGGCTAGGTGAGAAGACTACACAAGCTTAGTATGGAAAAAGGCCCTCATTTAGCACTCTGCTCCAATCGTTTTTGCCAGATCACTCTCTTATCCTCACCATGTCAGACCCATCTTACTGCTCTAGCCTCATCTTTCTCAAGGTCTTGCAGCGTCTTCCACATTAGCTAGATGCCTTCCTCTCTGGGTTGTCAAAGTCCTCATCATCAACCAGCTTTCTCAGTTGTCCAAGGTAGTGGGGTTCTCTCTGCTTTCTTCTTGACCAGTAGTGGATAGGAAAGTGTTCTCATTCTCTGTAGCCCTTTGCCACCAAGGCCATAAAGAGATTAAAGCAACTGCCATGTGGAAGTTCATTATCGGAAGTCCTCAGGAGTTTACACACTTATATACAAAGTAAGTAGGCCAGCTCATGTGAGTCTTAACTGTTGTGAGTAATGGTTGTTTTTTTTTTTTTTTTTTTTAAGAGATAGGGTCTCACACTGTTGCCTAGGTTGGAGTGCAATGGCATGATCATAGCTCACTATAACCTCCAACTCCTGGGCTCAAGCAATTCTCCCGCTTCAGCCTCCTGAGTAGCTGGGGCTACAAGCATGCACCACCATGCCCAGTTAATTTATTTTTGGAGAGACAGGTCTCGCTATGTTGGCTAGGCTGGTCTTGAACTCCTGGCCTCAAGTGACCCTCCCACCTCGGCCTCCCAAAGTGCTGGGATTACAGGCATGAGCCACCGCGCCCAGCTGTGTAATGATCTTTAATGCATATTGAAAAATTATTATTCTCAAATAAGGATACTCTATAGCTCAGGTCATTTGCAGTCTCAAAGATCTGTCAGTATATAGTAAAACAATTCTTTACGTTTATCATTACTTGTATAATTTCTAGCTCATACATTTTAATGAGTAATAAAAACTACAATACTTCTTACGAAGTGTCCTTGCTAAAAATATTCCCTTGTCATTATATTCAGGTTGATTGAGGAACATTGCATAAAACAATTGGCTTGACTGCTTCAAAAATATCAGTGCCATAAAAGATTTTAAAAAGATGGGGAAGCATTCTAAACTGAAGGAGACTAAAGAATTATGAAAATTAAATGCAATATTTAATGTTTGATTAGATTCTGGATTTTCTTTAAATGCCATGACATGATCAGGACAATTGGGAAAATTTGTGTATGGACTATATATAGTAAAAAATGATATTAACGTTAAATTTCATTTTGGGTGGTAATAGCATCACGGTTATATAGGAAAATGCCTTGGTTCTTAGGGGCTGCATGCTGAAGTATTTAGTGGTGAAGGGTCATTATGTCTGCAACTTTCTCTCCGATGGTTTGCCCAGACAATGTATAGACATACACACATGGAAAGCAAATGTGGCAAAGTGTTAACAACTGTTGAATCCAGGTGAAAGGTATGCAGATGTTCATTATACTATTTTTTCAAGTTTTTTGTAGATTTGAAAATTTTCAGAATAAAAATTTGGAGCCAGGAAAGCAATAACAAAAACTTTGTGTCAAGTTTAAGAAGGGTATATATATAAAATGCTAGGTTACTGTTCTGGGTCCTTTCTTTTTATATGAAGATCAGAGGCTTCCACTGGACCCAAAGGAATCATATTAGTCACCTGTAATTAATCCTTTATACATTTGAAAGATGTGTCAGGCCAACTTACTGGATGCAGTTTTAATCTAAAACTCTATATATCATACTCCCAACTTACAGCCTTATATGTATGCATGAAACACACTTGTTTCCATGGTCCTAATGTGGTCCTAATAAAATCATCCTTTTGGAGGGCGCAGAGAATACCCCAAACAACCCAAGGTAGGAGAGCATCATTACTTTTCTGGCAGTCTCTGCAAGTGAGCAACTAGAGCAGTTAACATTTATTGAGCATTCACTGTGCACCAGGCACTTTTCAGGTATTGATTCATTTGATTCTCAAAGCTTATTAGAGGTAGGTGCTGTCATAATGAGGAGGCTAAGGAACAGAGATTAAGCAATTTGTCCAAGTTCACATTATTAGCAGAGCTGGTATTTGAGCCTAATATGGAGTCTGCATTCTTAATCACCATGCTATACTGCTTAAGGTTAACCTTGAGAATTTACTCCAGTTACTTTGTATCTTCTTGAAACTGCCCCAGTAAACCACAACGATAGGCTAATCAATTATCTTGGTTATCTTTTTTGCCCAAATTTATATTTCGACCAAATTAAACCTACCAGAAAGATGAAAGAATAGAACAATGTACACCCATGAGACCTTCATGTGGATTCAATTGTTAACATACATACTTTTCTTTCTTTCTTTCAAATATTAAACCAACATTGCATATTCCAGGGATAAACACCACTTCATCACAATATATTGTCTTTGTATATATTGGATTTGATTTGCTAAAATTTTGTCTGGAACTTTTGCCTCTACGTTCATGAGGGATATTGCTCTGTAGTTTTTTCTTGTCTAATTTTGATGAGGTAAAACCTGGCCTTATAAATGAATGGGAAGTATTCCCTTCTCTTCAATTTTCTGGAAGAGTTTGTGTAGAATTGATATTACTTTTTCCTTAAATGTTTAATGGAATTACCAGTGAAGCCATATAGGATTTGAACTTTCTTTGTGGGAAAGTTTTAAACTACCCATTCAATTAACTTAACAGTGATACTTAAGTTACATATTGATTCTTTAGTAAACTTTAGTAATTTATGTCTTTAAAGGAATTTGTCCATTTCCTCTTGAGTTGAATTTATTGGTATAAAGTATTTTATAATAATTCCTTATCATTTTGATATCTATAAAGTCTATAGGGATGTTATCCCTTTCATTCCTGATATTAATAATTTGCGTCTTCTCTCTTCTTGGTCATCTAGAGGTTTACCAATTTTATTGATCCTCTCTAAGAACCATCTTTTTGTTCCACTGATTTCTTTAATTTTTTTTTTTTTTTTTTTGTGAGACAGGGTCTCACTCTGTTGCTCACGCTAGAGTGCAGTGGCATCATTACAGCTCACAGCAACCTCAAATTACTGGGCTCGAGTAATTCCTGCTTCAGCCTCCCAAAGCTGGAACTACAGGCATGTGCCACCACACCTGGCTAATTTTTAACTTTTTTGGAGAGATGGGGTCTCACTATGTTGTGCAAGCTCGTCTCAAACTCCTGGGCTCAGGTGATCCTCTCACCGCCTCAGCTTCCCAAAGCGCTGGGATTACAGGCATGAGCCACTGCACCCAGCCTGATTTCATTTTTTTGTTTTTCATTTTATTTCACTTATTTCTGCTTTGTTCTTTATTTCCTTTCTTCTCCATACTCTGGGATTAATTTGCTCTTCCTTTTCTGATTTGTTGAGGTAGAAGCTGAAGAAACTGAGTACTGCTTTAGCATCATCCTACATGTTCACCTATTGTGTTTTCAGTTTCAGTCAGTTCAAAATGGTTTTTAATTTCTGTTTTGATTTCTTTGATCCGTGGGGTTACTTAGAAATGTGTTGTTTAGGCCAGGCATGGTGGCTCATGCCTGTAATCCTAGCACTTTGGGAGGCCGGGGAGAGAGAATCGCTTGAGGCCAGGAATTCAAGACCAGCCTGAGCAACACAGCGAGACCCCATGCCTACAAAAATTAGAAAAAATAGCTGGGTGTGGTGGCACGTGCCTGTAGTCCTAGCTACTTGGGAGGCTGAGGCTGGAGGAATGCTTCAGCCCAGGACTTTGAGGTTAAAGAGAGCCATGATGACGCCACTGCACTATAGCCCGGGCAATAGAGCTAGACCTTGTCTGAAGAAAAAAAAAAGGGAAAAAAGAAATGTATTGTTTAGTTTCCAAATATTTGGGAATTTTTCAGATCTTTCTGTTGATTTCTAATTTAATTCCATTATGGTCAGAGAAGAGAGAACCTATATTGAATGACGTGAATCCTTTTGAATATATTGAAATTTGTTTTATGGCCCAGAATATAAGTTGTTGCACAACTCACTGATGCTGTGTTTGTTTTTGTTGCTTTGTTTTGCTGCTTCTTATGTTGCATGTGGGTAGTTTCTATTGCAATGCCTTCATATTCACTGATCTTTTCTTCTGCAGTGTCTAATCTGCCATTCATTGTGTCCTGTGGATTTTTCATCTAGACATTGTAGTTTTTAATACCTAGTTCAGTCTCAGTCTGTTTTATATCCTCTATGCCTCTACTTAACATTTTTAGTCTTTAAGTTTTTGAAATAACTGTTTTAATGTCCTTGTCTGGTCATTTTAACATCTGTGTAGGTTCTGAGTTGGTTTTGATTGATTGCTTTTTCCCTTCAATATGGGTCGTATTTTCTTGCTTCTTTGCATGCTTGGTGATTTTCTATTTGATCCTAGACATTGTGAATTTGAGTTTGTTGAGAGTACCCATTGCCCCATGAATCACGAGGTTTTCCAGTCTAGCTTGTGGTAACAGGCACTATTCCTAATCCTGTGCAATATCTGATTATTCTTCTGTCTAATCCTTTTGGGTGGTTCTTTTCCTAGGCTCAAGGAGTTTCTTCACACACACGC
This sequence comes from Lemur catta, assembly GCF_020740605.2. Taxonomy (NCBI): domain Eukaryota; kingdom Metazoa; phylum Chordata; class Mammalia; order Primates; family Lemuridae; genus Lemur; species Lemur catta. The sequence goes on along the minus strand of NC_059142.1, from coordinate 42,041,407 downwards.
ACCAATCAGTACTTTGCTGAATGCTAAGGCGATCCCTCTGCCTATCCCGGAATTCCCTGTCTGTGTGCCTCTTTTCTCTCTAGTACTTTGCAAGGTGGGAATTCTTGCCACTTTGGTTTTCCCAGACTCTCAGCTCCATTTCCTTAATCAGAGAGTCCACCGGTCTATGCCTGAGTTTCCTCTCCCTGCACCACGGCCCGGAAACTCTCTCAAAGCGGTAAGCTAGGGCAGTCACAGGTCGCACTTCATTTACTTCCCATCTCACAGAGATCACTGTTCTTCATTGCCTGATGTCCAGTGTCTTGAAACCTGTCGTTTAATATATTTTATCTGGTATTTTTAGTTGTTTCAGGCACAAGGCTCAATGTCCCTATTACTCCATCTTGGCCTGAAGCCAATACTATTCTTTAAGTCTGTTTTGTTTTGATCCAGGATCCAATCAAAGATGAGGCATTGCATGGCATGTCTTTGTTTCCTTTTGTCTAAAACATTTCTCTACCTTTTTTGGTCTTTTGTGACATTGGCACTTTTGAATAGTCTAAGAAAGTTGTCTTATAAATTCTCCCATGATCTGGATTTGTCTGTTTCCTCATGATTAGATTCAGGTTAAACATTTTTGGGACGAATACTACATAGGCGATGTATCCTTCCTACCTCATGACTTCAGGTGGCCCATGATGCTAAGTTTAATCACTTGATTAAGGTGTTATCTTCCAGATGTCTCCATTGTAAAAGTATCTTTTCCCTTGGTAATTAATAATCTCTGTGGTGATACTTTGGTATCAGTGAAGATCCTGTTCTCAAACATCTTTTTACCCAACTGTGCATCCGTGGTGATCCTCATCTGAATCAATTATTATGTTGGTGGTTGCAAAATGACACTTTTCTAATTCTGTCATTCTTCTACATTTATTAGTTGGCATTATTCTATTAAACAAGGACCCCTCCCTTTTCTTTTACAGCATCCATGTGAATTCATGGATTCTTCTTTATAGTAATTATGTGGTACCTTATTATCATCATTATTCTTTTGAATGCCCAAATTGTCCAGGTTTGGCCAATGCAATCTCCATTATTGTTTAACCCCACGATATGGATTAAACTAAGCTGTTATTTATGCCCAGAGTAATTTCTAATATTTACCACTCTCAACAGTAATTGAGAAAGGGACTTCAGAAGTTGGGGGCTTATTTGGACTCTTCTTAGAAGTCGGTCTTCTTGCTGTGTACTCTCAATCCAAATTGAGACTTTTGAGTTGGGAGAAGATAACTTCTGAATTAAACTACAAATCAAATCACCCAATTTTAATCCCTTTTATTTTATCTTAATTTTTATTTTTTTAAGAGACAAGTTCTTGCTATGTTGCCCAGGCTGGTCTTGAACTCCTGGCCTCAAACAGTCCTCCTTCCTCAGCCTCCCATGGGGCTAGAATTGCAGGTGTAAGCTACCATTTCTGGCAACTCTAATCTCTATCACCTTTATTCTAGGCATACCATACCCACTGCCATGCTCACCCACCTCTGTCCTTCCTATCGGCCATCTGGTTCCTACCCAACAACTGACCAGGCCATATGCCTCAAGAACTCCTTTTTGCCTACGCCTGTGGTAGCCTTGGCCTGCCTCTTTTACCAACAGAAGATTGGTACCTACTTTACGTTAATTTAATTCTCTGTTTCCATTTATAGGATCTTACCTAGCCGTCTGGCCTGCTGCCTCTGCCAATTTAAAAGTAATATTGAGGCTGTCTGCAAGACAGTGAAGCTACAGTGTGACAATGCATGTCTGACAAGCACCACAGATTGTCGTGAGTCTAAATTGCCTGATGATAAATGTTTAAATTTTTATTTGCTGTTTAATTTTTAATTGTTAATTGATAGTTTTTAAGCTAATGTTGTCATTGCTTTATTTTTATTCATTCATTCAGAGTTAAACTCCCTAAATTTCTGAACTACTCCCTTGCTGAAAGTCAAGTTCTCAGTTATTATTATGTAACTTAATAATATAACTGTTCCATGTCCATAAAGGACCAGGAGGAAGGAATGGAAGGGCAAGGGCATAACATTATTGGCCACAACTGTGTACTGTGCCCTTTGCTTGGTGTTTTGCCTCCTGGTGACAACTTGTCCACACAGCACATCGCAGTTTATAAACTGGTTTTATATGCATTAGATCTCAAGTGCCCTCTGCCTTATAGGACAGGTGTAGATCTGGTTTTGGTTTGTTTGTTTTTATAATTTTATAGAAGAGTAAAAGTGACTCTGTTTTATTTGGAACCCGAGAGTTTCTGGTTCCACAGCCAGAAAATGCTACCTGGCTCTTCTAACGGAATGGAGGGCTCTTCCATTCTTAGACTGTCCAACTCTGAACTTGCTCTGAATCTTAAGCTTTTCTAGCCACAGAGCAAACACTCAGGTGCTTTCAAGTGTTTTTCTACATATTGGGTTTATTAGCGCTAACTTCATGACTTCCAAAATGCGACTGCTTTCATGTCCAGACAACCTGAATACGGGTCTCTACCAGTGACACAGGGCAGATAATCAATAAGAACACTTTGCTACTTATAGAAACACAGTGTTGCTCACTTTCTACAACAGTTCTTCACCAACTGTATTATATTATTCCATTCTTCCCCAGAGGTGGGCAGAACAAACATTTTTAATCTTGTTTTACAGATGAGGACAAACAAGATCAGAGGCGTTAAGTGCCGTAGCCTATCGCCAGGTCTTCTGTCCCCAACTCTGGGTTCTCCACAAGCCCATGTTCCTTCTTTCTCATAGTGCTTACCTACTCCTTGGACCCTCACCACCACCACAAAAACTTTTAATTCTGGAAAAGAAACCCAGCTACACCATGGTACACTTGTCCTTCATGCAGTTAGAAGCTTTGGATGGTACCCCAAGTAAAGCTGGAAATTACAGAAATGAAATAAAAGCAAAGTAGGCATCTGACAAAAGTTGCTTTTTCCCTTCTGCCTCAAGTAATTACCTCAAGTAATGGTTTTTTGGTTTGTTTTTTTTTTGAGACAGAGTCTCACTCCGTTGCCTGGGCTAGAGTGCCGTGGCGTCAGCCTAGCTCACAGCAACCTCAAACTCTTGGGCTCAAGCGATCCTCCTGCCTCAGCCTCCCAACTAGCTGGGACTACAGTCACGCACCACCATACCCAGCTAATTTTTTCTCTATATATTTTTAGTTGTCCAGCTAACTTCTTTCTATTTTTTTAGTAGAGACGGGGTCTCGCTCTTGCTCAGGCTGGTCTGGAACTCCTGAGCTCAAACAATCCGCCCGCCTCGCCCTCTCAGAGTGCCAGGATTACAGGCATGGGCCACCACGCCCGGCCCTCAATTACTGTTTATCCAGAAATTTCTGTCATTCCTTCAATTTATTGAACATTCCACACAGGCATACAATCTGGCAAATTAAAACTCTCTTCACGTCCACCCGAGATCCCTGCCTAAATTTAAGGAAAGAACCGGGATGGACCTACTGGTTTCTGTGTGGAGAGAGCCTTCTGCCCTGGGTGCCAGTACACATGGCCGCAGGGGCCTCGCAGGGGAACTGGCGGGGAGGCGGAGAAGGCCGCGTCCAGAGGAGGACCTCTCAGCAGTGGGCGTGGGGCCTGTGCTCTCGCTCCCCTCAGGGGACTGTCTTTCGTCCTGTTCCTCTGTGATGGCAGCGAGAACGCAGGCGTGCCCCCTGCATGTGAGCAGGACAGCACGGGCTAGGGGAGCCTGAGGAAGCAGATCCGCAGAGAGGCTGCCTCAGTGGGGGGCGCTCGGCTTCTGCCCTGGGCTTGGGCTGAGTGCTGGGCCCTTGCGGACCAGTGGAATAATCCTACATAGAGTTGCTGTATTTCACATTATGAAATGTTCTCAGTAGGTAGACACTGTTTCAAAAGATGCCTCTTTCTCCTTTTGCTGTGGCCGCCTCATAGGTTTCAGTTTGGGTTAGTTTTTCTCCTCTCTGAATGGCACTCACCTGTTTGGTGACTGATGATTTCTTTGACTGGATATATGGTTGTTGCCTGAAAAAAAGCTGCTCCATCAGTCTTCCATGATCAAAACCAGTCTCTTCTTTTTTGACAGGTGAAGAAGCATCTCTAGGGAATACAGAAGGATCGCTCATGAAGGTATTACAAGCCCGAAAGAAGCACACCAGCACTGAGCTGACTATTGAGCCAGAGGCACCCTCGGATAAACATGGCATCAGCTTGTCAGGCTTCACGAACAAGCCGCTGGACTTCAATGACGAAAGCAATGTTATTAGTGCACTAAATTACATATTGCCTTACTTCTCAGAGGGAAATCTAGAAGATGTAGAATCAACGTTATTACCGTTCATTAAACTGCTTTTTTCAAACGAACAAGATGGAGACAAGCCCCTGAGTCATCTGCAAAACAATATAAAGACCCCCTCTCTTCAACCTGCATCCAACAATCCAATGTACACAAATAAACTGAGGAAACTGTATTTCCTGAAAAATTTATTACATGCCGAAATTCAAGAAAAAATTGATGAGGTTAAAAAGAAAGAAAAAGCTACTATGCTTATGCAGTCCAGCCTTTTAGGTCCCAAATTTAAACGCCAAATCTTTCCCAAAAAATTGGAAACCGCTCAACCACAGGAAAACAGCCTGGCAGAGACTGAGGGTATAGGGAAAAGGCGGCAGAGGATGAAGATAGTCCTCAAGGGGCCCAAGGGCATAAGGAAAAAGCTCTTAGTAGAGGAGAGAATCAGGAGGAAACAGAGTGCCTGGCCAGTTGCAAAGGAAATTGCCGAAGCGAGAAGGCTTGGGAGACCAGTCCCAAGTGAACTGGAACAGCTTCCCGGGGTGCAGAGCCCCAAGAAGTTTGTGGGAAGCTCCTTGCACACCAAGCCTTCGTTCACGCAGGAGCATGAGGCAGCTGTCTCTTCTTTACTGCAACAGGTCTCGGTGGGCGTGTCTGCTGCTCCCACCACTGCAAAACCCCCACCTAAGGTTAAAAACAAATCAAAAGACTTGACCGACACCATTTTTGTTTTAGAAGACGCAAATGCTAGAGTTAAAAGTATGGAGGCTGCTAAGCCAATCGTACATTCCAGAAAAAAATACCGCTTTCGTAAAACTCATTCCCATGTGGCCCATGGGACACCCAAGGGCAAACTAAGTCAAGAGGTCAAAACGGAAAGTTTGCTCAAAAGACTGGTGTTTGCAAACAGGCCTCCGTTCTCTCCAGTCAGGAGCCTCATCAATTCCCCTTCACGTGAAGCTTTTTCATCTTCAGGAGACCCGAGTCATCAGGAGAATCCTTTTCCAGAGTTATTTTCCCTTTCAGAAGTTTCTACAGCACACATTGGTACATCCCCTGAAGGAAATGCAAAGATTTCTGTAGCAAGCACTGCTGTGCCCGGAGAAGCTGTCCCTGAAAGCCCAACCTATGAGAATCCTTCCACTGCAGGGTCCACTGGGGCTGCATTCAACATAATGCCAACGGTTAAAGAAGCCAGCGAAACCCAGTGGGAATACCACAACACCGGCACTGACTTCACCCCCATGCCCCACGACTTTAATTATCCCGTGCGCTCATCCCCAGGTGATCAGTTTGAAATGCAGCTAAACCAGCAGCTACGATCCCTCATCCCCAACAATGATGTGCGAAGGCTCATTGCTCACGTCATCCGGACTTTGAAAATGGACTGTTCTGAGAGCCATGTGCACTTGGCCTGTGCCAAGCTCATCGCTAGAACAGGCCTCCTGATGAAGCTTCTCAGTGAGCAGCAAGAAGTGAAAGTATCCAAGGCAGAATGGGACACAGATCAATGGAAAACCGAGAACTATATCAGTGAGAACACAGAACCCCAGAGCGAGCAGAAAGAGCAGGAGTCAAGTGAGGTGAGGACAACTGCAGAAACAGGATGGACTTTTCCATCATTTAGCACAGGCCATGAAAACACCCACGCAGCGAGACCCGGGTAGACAAGCCCATATTTTGTCCTGGCCGTGACACTGATCTCCCACTTTGCTCATTTAGGGAATGAAACAGACCTAACACTCAAGATAAATTGTAGAGCAAAATCCTTAATAATAAGATTATGTAACACATTAAACTTGGTATGTTCTTTAAGAACCTGTAAGCTACTTACCTGGAAGAATGGGGTTTTGAATAGTTAGCTTTCATCCTTTCTGTCTCTTTGTTTGTTTTTTTTTTTTTAATTGTTCTTTCCTTTTTTTTAGCTCACTAAAAAAGTTCCAGGATATGGCTATAACAACAAACTCATCTTGGCAATATCTGTGACTGCAACAGTGACGATTTTGATTATAATTTTCTGTCTCCTTGAGGTAAGGACAACAGTTAATTCAGGTCTCCAGAATACATCCTTTACAATAGATTCAGAACCCATGAATTGAAAATCAAATCTACTTTCCTACCTACTATTACTTGACATTCCTCTTCAGTCACTAAGACTGAGGTATGCTTTGTTCTTTTATTGCAAAGTATATACAAGGATTTTTGAAGTAACCCCACTCCCAGGAGGTCACTGTGGATTGAAACCAAGTTAACAAACCACGATGCTATTTTGAGAAGTTAAAGTTAAGAAAGCTAAAGTTGATATGACAGCAAAATTTTTCCAACCCAAAACTATGTCAACAATTTGATGTACTCACCAATCACTCTCATTCTACCACTGATTTCTTTCTTTGTTGCTGAAATATATTATCTCCACCCTCACTGAGCTGTCATCACCCTGGGGAGAAAGGACACAGGCAAAGATAGAAGTGTCATCTTGTAGATTCAATAGATTCAGGTAGCATCTTCCTCCAGTGTGTAAGGCATTGTCTAAATAGGTCCAGTTAAAGCCCTGTGGCTAAACCCTGCATCCAGCTACTCTAAGGTGTGTCATATTTACAGTGGCTCCTTCCTGGAGCTTGCCTCCGTTTACCTTTTGTTCAATTTCATAATGGTCTATTACTTTTCACAGCAGGTAGGTTCTAGCATATTAAAAGACTGGTTTAATAAGGTGACAATCATGACTCTACCCTACCAATCCAAATTAATTTACCTTTTCTCCTGTCGAGGCCACCCTCCATTCCAGCCAAAGCAGCCCCACACCGTACCCCAGTCACACCATGCCCATCCCTGCTTTCGTCTGCACCTCAACCCATCTACAATTCTCTTATTTCACTCTGCCCGTGGAAATGCTGTGAACCTGTCAAAAGCCAGCTCACATTCATCTTTCTTCTTGATGCCTTCCCTGAATACTCCAGCCCTCCTGGTCCTAGTCCCTCTGTGAGATTTGTCACCATTTCTTAGAGGCCATGGTGAAGCATTTTCCCCTCCCCTCAGAACTTAAAAATGTGGCAAACAATTTTTTTAAAGACGGCTATCCGAGACAGAATCCCCTGGGTCAGCACATGCAGCAGAGCAGAGCCACAAGGACCAGTGGCCCCCTGGTCCACGAGGCAGGAGCAGAACCTGGCGGAATGTACGGGTTGACTGGCCCTTGTCTGGATGCTCAGGACCAGAAGTGTTTCAGATATCAGATTTTTCAAATTTTGAAATATTTCCTTTATACTTACCAGCTGAGCATCCCTAATCTGAAAATCTGAAATCCAAAATGCTCCAGTGAGCATTTCCTGGGAGTGCCATGTTGGTGCTCAAACATTTCAGACGTTGGAGTATTTTGGATTTCAGATTTTCAGATTAGGGATACTCAACCTGTATTAACTTATCTAAAGAAAAACACATCTATCTGCAGGAGGCTGGTCAGTAGTAAAAACTTAGAAAAGGTGAGGAAGAGACCAGCGTGGGCAGCGTCCATCCAACCATCGCACAAGAGCACACTGGGCCTCAGGCGGCAGACGTGGGGTCAGGCCCACTGCTGAGACTGTGCCTAGGGGGAGAGGGCCGCATCCTGGCAGGCACCTCAGCCCTTTCCATTAAACTCTGGATTCGGCTGATTCCTTTTGTTCTAATTCTGTTTTCCCTAAGTCGCTTTCTGGTTGTACTTGAGCGTGCCGCGGAGGCCTCCCTCCACAGAGGTTTTGTCTAAGGAGCAGATGTATTTCTCATCGACAAGGCATGATCTGGCATTCTGATTGTTGGTCAGTCTTGTGATCTTGGTATGGTGACACTGCTCCAAGAGGAAGAAGTGAATTGAGGACAGAGTCTGATTTCGGAGCCCAGGAAGCAGAGACCAGCATGGGGTCAGTTTGTCAAGGCCTCAGGAAGACGGTCCCTGGCCATTACCCAGACAGTACCCTCTGCATCATCTCCAGGTGGCATGTGGCCTTTTGCTTTTTTTTTTTTTTTTTTTTGAAATTCCTATAAACTCCTCTATTGCTTTTAGTTTCTATGTACAGTTTAACCTTATATTTGTATTTATATCTTTTCATTATTTCCTCTCCCCACTTAGATGATAAGTTTTTTGAGGATAAGGTAGTATGTGGTGTTTTACCTTTAGTAGACGAAGGCATTTCCAGGAAGAGGGATGTGGCATTTTGTTAATTCCACAATGAGGAATAACGCAACCTAATATTTATTTGAATTAGCATATAGAGTCTGGCAACAGACAATCCATGTGTTCCTAAGGCTCTTGAAATGTCACCTTTTCATATTCCAAGCAGTGAAAGAAAATGAATAAATGGAAATGGAGCAGCTCTGCCTAGCTCTTTGGGTGACACGTAATGGCAGATCCCTATCTCTCACCTTAAGCATATATCAGTGTATGTAAAAAAAGAAAAGTATTAGAAAGAAAATAGAAGCAATATTTTTATAATCATGTGATGGAAAAGAGCTTTCTACGCCTGATAGCACAGGCAGAAACCTTTGGTGGATTTGACCACCTTGTCTGTGAGACCACTGGCAAACTTAGCCCTGGGGGAGGCCAAGCATGGGCTGGAGAGTTTTCCGTATACTGTCTGGTTTAATCCTCACAACGCTCCTGTGAGGAAGAGACCATCATCCCTCTTGTACAGATGAAGGAGATCACCTTAAAGCCCCAGTAGCAAACCAAACACAGAGCCTAGATCCCGCTCACTGCAAAGCCTGCGTTCTTCATTACCGTTCCGCCTCCTTAAAGACAAAAACACCGGGAAGTATTTGAAACATTGAAATACAATGAAAACCTTTGAAAGCATTGATATATTTAATATAAAAAGAGTGTTATAAATCAACAAGCCCAACAATCCAGTGGAAAAGGGAACAAAGGCTATGACGAGCAGGTGTGATTTTAGTCTGAGCCATCCCATCGGCGGCCCTCACCTCACGGCTTACCTGGTGTGGGGGCGGGGAAAGAGGCCATCCCTGATATTTTCTTCTAGTACTTTCATGACATTGTATTATTTAAATTTTTTAACACATATGGAATTTGTTCTATTATTTGTTTTTTAGTACGGTTGAGGTACAGGATCTTTTATTGTCTTACATGAATACCCAATTGTTTTAAAATAATTTTTGTGGAATGATTCATTCTTTCTTCACTGACCTAAAATACCATCTATATCTGAAATCTGTTCTCTTCCATTGATCTAGTTGTCTTTCTGTACCAGTACCAGTATCATACCACTTAATTCCAGTTGCTTTGTGACATATTTTGAGTTAAATATTTGGCAGATCAACCTCCTTCTCGTTGGTCTTATTTTTTTCATACATGTCATAGCTATTCTTGCATATTTTCTCTACCAGACATCAGCTAGCCAGTTTTTGTAAAAAACTATCATGGGATTGGAAGAGGATCACATTAAATTTGTAGACTAATTTGAGAATTGACATCTTTATATCATTCTAGGAACATGGTATCTCATGGTGTGTATTCATTTCTTCCTAATGTCCTTCGGAAGAGTTTTCATGTTTGCATCACATAGACCTTACATCTCCTGTTAGGTAAAAGATCTTTGTATCTTTGTTCCTAAATACTTTATACATTTCTATTGTGTTTGTAAGTGGAATCTTTCTTCCATTTTCTAATTAGTTATTGGTGGTACACAGGAAAGCTATTGAGGTTTGTGTGCTGATCTCTTGATTTTGTATATAACCACCTTACTGAATTTTCATATACTTCCAATAAAAAGTTGATTCTCTTGGGCATTTTAGCTTGTCTATCATTTCATATGGAAACAGTGATACTTTTGTTTCTTCCTTTCCAATGCTTACAACCCATTTATTTTTCTTATTGCATTGATCATGACCTCCTCAACAATGATGAATAATAGCAATAATGACAGGCGTCCTACTCTTGTTCTTGACTTTAAAACAATGCTGTTGTATAGGTTTGTGATAGATACTTTGATCAAGTTAAGGATGTTTCTTTTTTTTCCTAATTTTAAGAGTTTTTATCAGGAATTATTCGTTATCTAAGACAGTCAATAAAATGTATTAAGTGCCAGCTGCATACAAGACCCCAAGCTAGGTACAGTTGGCCCTCTGCATTATTGGGTTCCACATCTGCAGACTCAACCAACCAGTGAATCCAAATATTTGAATGAATAAAATAAAATAAAAAATAGAGTGTAATAACATAGCATTTACATTGTATTAGATATTATAAGCAACCTAGAGGTGATTTAAAGTATATAGGATGATGTACATAGGTTATGTATACACACTATACTATTTTATATAGGGACTTGAGGGTCCTTGGATTTTGGTATTGGATGGGGGTGGGGGGAATCTTGGAACCAGTACCCTGAAGATACCAAGGAAAGAGTCAAAGAATAATTAAACAAGATAGAATTCCTATCTTCAGGCCAGGCACAGTGGCGCTTCATGCCTGTAATCCTAGCACTCTGGAAGGGTGAGGCAGGAGGACTGCTTGAGGTCAGGAGTTCAAGACTAGCCTGAGCAAGTGCAAGACCCTATCTCTACTAAAAATAGAAAAATTAGCCAGGTGTCGTGGCATGCACCTCTAGTCCGAGCAACTTTGAGAGGCTGAGGCAAGAGGATCACTGGAGCCTGGGAGTTTGAAGTTGCAGTGAGCTATGATCATGCCACTGTACTCTAGCCAGGGTGACAGAGCAAGATTCTGTCTCGAAAAACAAAAAGAATTCCTGTCTTCAAAGAAGTTATCTCTTAGCCTCACCTGTAGTCCCAGCTACTCAGGAGGCTGAGGCAGAAGGATCACTTGAGCCCAAGAGTTTGAGGTTACAGTAAGTTATGATGATGCCACTGTACTCTAGCCAGGGCAACAGAGTGAGACCCTTCTCTATTGAAAAATAAATAAAAAGTAGTTACCCCACTGGGTAGATAAGACTTAAAAGGAATGAACAAAGATTCGGAGATATTGGCCATTATGATGGATAATCATGATTGTTTTCTTCCAAAACAGATTTATGTTCACAGGGGAGGAACACAGGGAGAACTGGAAGGATCCTCGAGGAGGTAAATATTGGTCTGCCGATTTTTAAATTAGAATTTTAGAACTAGAGGAGAACTTAGAACTCATCTATTTCAGTCCCCTCATTTTACAGGGAGGAAACTGCCAGAGGCAGGACGAATACTTACTTACCCTAGCGCTTTGCCTTGTTCCAGCAAAGTTAGCTCCCCAGGAAAGCTGAGTTGGATAGGACTGGCAAGGACGCACCTACTGTCACCAGTGCTCCAAGGGAAGGTGGGGGAGTTGTGGTTGTGTCTGTCCCTGCTGGTGGTGGGCATCAGGCCAGGCCGGAGGGCTTTTCATAGGCTGTGGGGAAGAGATAGGGAAGGCCACATGATATGGGGGCAAGGGAGCTAGTCTCCTTCAAGACTGATGGAAGGTAGAAGATATGAATCCTGCCTCTAGAGTGGCAGGATAACCTACCTTCTCATCCTACTGGTTTTTGGGACCCCACTCTCTATTCCTTTTATCTCAACCTCATAGAATTTTAACTAGGAGAGACCTTAGGCAGTAGTTTGTCTCTTCCTCTTATAAGAAGGAAGTAGAGACACAGAAAGGGAAATTATCTTGCCCTGTGGTCACACTGCTAGTGAGTATCAGAAAGAGAATGGTCCCTTTCCAGCCGGGGGCTTCTCCATTGATTATACTCTACTTGGGCTGTGAGCTGCATTTTATATCACAAACAATACACATATGCTGTGTAGACATAAGTAATTTCTAAAACAATGCACTCTGATTTGTTTCCATTCTGTTCATATTCAAAAAGAATATTTTGTCCTTTAAACTGATTTCACAGCTCACTCCCCAGTGACAGCCTGCAGTATGAAAATCTGTAAGACAGATAACTTTGCTAGCTACACCCAGGCATTTGCTTGATGTGACTCAACTTATAGGGTAAAGCTTCTAGGAAAATAGAAGCACTTTATCCCTCACTCCCCAGCAAATGTTGCATGTGGGACTAAGTTGGAAAGGGACTGATGTAACATGCTTCTGGATAGAGTAAAACACTTCTGCCCTGTATGGTTGTGTGGTTTGTTCACTGCACAAGAGCACGTGGCCAAGGGGGTAAGTGGGGCTGATAATCCTGCCTGCACTCCATGCCAAGCCATGCACAAAGGTCTCCGCAGTGACATTGTGGGGCCCTCTTGGACAGACATGGAGAGCTTCTGGAATCCAGCACACATGGAATTATTTTCAGGATCCAAGGTCTGTAGTGATGTTGCTCACTGTGATTATGGACCAAGGTATGCATTTAGTCCTAATAAGACCGGAGATGTACATCGTGAGAGACCTAGAACATGGCAGGAATCACTAATTGTCTTGTGTGTGTGTGTGTGTGTTTCCCCCAAGGCGCTATTTCTGCGGATGGCGACCACTTTGGCTTAGGGATATGTACAGACCTCTCAATGCCACACGCCAGAAAAATATGGCAGAGAAGCTACACGACAAGGAGTCTTCTGATGAGGAGGAGATTTTCCACAAGGATGCAGGGTAAATGGCTGGGGACAATTTAGAATCGTATCTAAAATGAGGGATAATGAAAAGTTTAATTGCTCCTTTCAAGAGTGAAAGCCTTGGCATTGTCTTCCTATCCCAGGGAGCTCACGGAAGTTGTGGTGACCACACCGGTGGAGTCAGCTGAAGCACCGGAGGAGGAGGAGGAGGAAGCATAGTGCCCCAGCCTGCCTCAGGCAGCCTGTCAATAAATTCTCTAACATTGGCTTCTCAGCATCGCTTGTAAGAGACTTATTTTTCTCGTACTAAACTGTATCCATTGCCAATTCCACCCATATGGTAAGAAATTAAAATGTAACTAGTTAAATATTTATCTACACCTCACAAGGGCCACAGGAAAGAAAAACAGGACTGAGGTCCAAATCCCTGGTGCTGGCCAACACTCCCCCAAGGGCGGTGAGGGCAGAGGACTCCCAGGGGCTCCCCAGCCTCATTGCCCAGTCTGATCAGCCTCTGGGAACCTGAAAACATATCATCCTCAAATACAGTTGTTCTGGGGATCTCTCCCCTGGTTCTTCAAGAACCAGTCATTTGTGACATACTTGACCTCCTGCCCACAGGGGGTCGTCTACCTTCTGGCCCCTCTCATAGGGTCAGTGGGGTTGCCAGAATGTTTGGATGGCTGAGCCTCCCTGCACTGTGGGGCCGAGTCCTGTCTTTCTTCCCAGGCCCTCAATCTCCTGTGTGAATGTGTGTCTTGCCTTGGTAGGGTGTTCTCCACCCTTTAAAGCTGGAAAATTCACATTGGGTTATTGGTTTGTGTTTTCCTTTTAAAAATCCCAACCCTTGAATAGCTAGTGGGGAGGAGCTGGGGGGTAAGGTAAAGAAGAACGTGTGGGAGCAGTAATTTCCCAAGACAGCCCTCCTGCAGCCTTTCTCGCAGAAAACGCGTTCGTTGGAGGGGCTGCTTCTCCACTCACACGTTCTGCCCTGGCCACTCCTGACCCTCCCGCACCCCCAGCACCGCCCAGCACCAAATCCACCCACTTCCTGCCTCACCCAACGCAGATCCATGGCTGCCTTGTTCCAAGTGGTAACTCAAGTGCAACTCTGCAGAAGATGCAAGGGTTCCTCTGCTCCATCTTTAAAAAGTCATTAATAAATCACATTTAGCAAGTCGGTGAGAGTTAAGCACATTAGTGTGTAAAAGAAAACCTGAATGAACAAGAATTGACACTCTACCTAACTGAATGAATGCTGGCAGTTCAATAAGAGACGAAGAGCTGTGCACACCACGGAAGAACAGCACAGCAAGCCCCAGCGGCCCCAGCCGTTCGGCTGGGGAGCAGCCCCGCATGTATGCTGGTGAGGGGTCTGGCAAAGTGAACGGCCCTCAGTTCCCCACCTGGCCGATCCATTCACCAGTGCTGGGCAAGACACACACCTGTTGTCTTGATGCCTGCCCCAGTGACCTCCCAAAGTTCCTTACTAAGAATGAAAAACGAGTGTCTTTCTCTGTGTGTTGACTTCAGTGAGCCATCAAACATTTACTGAAGGCCAGGCGAGGTGGCTCACGCCTGTAATCCCAGCTCTTTGAGACACTGAGGCAGGAGGATCTCTTGAGCCCAGGAGTTTGAGGTTGCAGTGAGCTATGATGATACCACTGCACTCTAGCCCATGTGACAGAGCGAGACCCTATCTCAGCAGAAAACACTTACTGAGTTTAAAGCAGAAGACTGAATAGCAATAATCATAGGAAGCAGCAGTGGCAGCAGCCACCATTTACAATTTGCTTACTTAGTACTAAGCCCTAGGCTGGACATTTTACAGCCTTATAGCATTTAGCCCAACAATCCAAGGGACCATCATTATTTGACATATAAAGAAATGGCTCCAAGACCGTAGGCCACACATCCAAGACTATGAGTAAGAGTTTGAACCCAGGACTGTTAGACTCCCAAGCCTCCTAACCATTAGGCTTCCCTGCTGTAGGGTATAGGGCAGGGGCCTGTAGGGTGTAGGGCAGGGGCCTGGCCCGGTGGGCTTGGGCCTGTTGGGCCTGTGAGGATATCCGCCCCCCACGGAAGGTGCCCTAGGAGGCAGCAGGGGTGAGGCCCTGGTTGGAGGGGCCTCCCCCACCTGCGGGATTGTTAGCATTAGAGCTGGCCCCTCCCCGTGACCGTGACCCTGACTGCGAAGCTGCTAATGCTTTCAGAGGAATTGACTCTTACCCAACAGTGGAACGCTGAGGTGAACCTCAGTAGTGCCGACACTATTTTAAAATGTTATTTTATGCAATAAACTGTTGCTAGTCAGTGGGGCCCTCGCCCTGAGTAGTGCTTTGTATTGAAGGAATTGCTGCCATGTTGTGTGATTTTTGAATGATTTTGCAGTAAGGACCTGGTCTTTCTACTCACTGGCCTGGCTTCTGAATCCTTGCACAGCTTGCGCTTGCAGGAGGCCACCAGCCACCCATTAGCATATGATAGGGCCCCTCACTCTCTTGTGAAGGGCCTGGGGGGGTCGGTGGCAAACACTTGCGGGCAGGGGGCTCGTGTGTCAGGAGTGGGCAGCGAGGGGACAGTAAGTAAGCAACAGTGTCAGTGTGTATGCCACCTGCCACCTTTGCCACACCCAGCAGTCAGGGTCCCCCGTTGGGTAGGATTTCAGGGACTTTGGGGAGGTTTACTCACAGACACTCATATGGAAGCTGATTCCACCACGATGGCTGCTTTTCCTGGGCCTCACATGTCCAAGCACAGACCCTTGACACCAAATCACGTGAAACCTCAGGGATACAGGAGAGAGAAGGGGCTTAGGAGGGCTGGGCTATTTGAGCAGGGCCCCGGATTCAGGACTCATGGTTTTCGGGTTCAGCGTGGCCTATGCTTGGCTGTTGGCCTCCCTCAGAAGTTCCAGGAGACGCCCAGGGGTCCCTCCAGGGGAGGCCACCACTGTCCATTGTAAGAACAGAAGGAAACAGACTAAGGGACAGGCAATCGGGTTGCAGGGAAATGGGACGTTAAAAGACAACATTCAGGTCCACAGTTTCCTGTCCTTGAAGAACCCTTTCAGCCCACCGGGGGAAGGGGGGACCCTCTGCCCTTGTGGGAGCCCCAGCTTCCCCCAAGGGCCTTACCTCCTCGGGGCCAGTAGATGGCAGGTCCAGAGAGGAGAAAAGGAACTGGGGTTGAGGGCCGGGGCACCTGACGTGGTGCTGCCCCACTGTGGGCTCAGCCCCTCCACCCCCTGCAAGGTGCTTCTGAGGACACTTGTTTCCCCTTCTCCCCTTCTGCCTAAAGGGAGATGGGAGGTTTAGCCACCCCAACGCCAAAGAGCTCATCTCATCATAAAAGTAGCAATAGTAACTAATACATCGTGTGCACTTACCATGTGTTAGGCACTGTGCTTAGCGCATGTCATTTAATCTTCCCAACAATCCTACGAAGTAGGTGCTCCCACCCCCAGTGTGTAGGAAGCAAACCGAGACGCAGAAATCAGGCCATCCCGCCACCGCCCCGTCGCCGCCTGGGCCGCTCCCGGGCCCCCGCAGCTCCCTACCCTCTCGCCCAGGACTAGGGGTTCATGAGCGGGTTCGTGAGCGGGTTGGCGTCTACGGCCCCCGCCAAGCCCGGGGCCGTGCCAGCGCCCTGCGCGGCCCCGCGCAGCAACCTGGCGCCCGGCCTGCCCGCCCGCCCGTATATGCGGCCCTCGGCGCCCGTGCGGCCAGCGCAGTCCCTGGACGACCTGGCACGCGCCACCGCCGTGCCTCCTGCCGGCCTCCTCGGGAGCGCAGGGCGCTTCAAGGCCTGCAGCGTGGCGGGCTCCTGGCTGTGCCCGCGGCCCCTGGCGCGCAGCGACTCGGAAAATGTCTACGAGGCCATCCTGGACGTGCGCGGCCCGCAGCGGGAGGAGAGCCCCGAGCAGGTACGCAGCCGGGCGCGGGGAGGCGGGCGGGTGGCCGTGCCTGCACGGAGCCGGGGTGCGAGGGGACCTGCTCGGCTTAGCGTCCCGCTGGACGCCCGGCCCTGTGTCCACCGACTTCGGACGAGCTCACTTTCCCCGAACCCAAAACGAGAGTGGTACAGGCTCACAATCCTTTCCCTGCAATTCCCAAGGGCCAAAGCTCCCTGGGAGCCCAAAGGTTTTTTGTAACTCACCCCGTGACAAAATTGCACATGAACCGATATGAGGATGTTGATGGTCTTTATTTATCCCACTTAGTGTGAATGTTCATGTTTTGCTGCAGAAATGCAAATAAGCTCGATGGCAGGGTGCAGCCCAAGCCCTGCCGGGAGGTTATGTGACCTCTGGCAGGTGTGTGCTGTCCTAGTCTCTAAAATCCCAGGCGATCTGTATTCCGAAACGCACCTGGACGCGGGATACGGGCCTGTGGACCTGCACTGGCTCCACCTGCCTCGCCTTTGTCCCCGGAGCTTGGGGGTTCAGACTAGATGGATGTGAAAGTTCGGCGTCCCTTTCCCTTTTGGGCTGTTTCCAACATTTCAGGTTTTTTTTGAAAAAACTAAAACCAAAAACCTCTAGATGAGTTAGTTTCAGAAAGAAGTCCAGGTATGGTAAGGGGGGGAATTCTTTCCTCTTCCGAGTTCAGTGGTGTTAATTTGGGAAATCGAAAATAGAGGACGTTTTAAAAACACTCTTACATCCTCAGAATCCTCGCGGCGGCCCTGACATCTCGAACTTTAGCAACTTTTCAGGGAGGGGCGGCCTGAGAGCAAAACAAGCTGCGCAGAAACCGCGGACCCTGCGCCAGGCGCGTGATCACCTACGGGCGCTTCACTTCCTCTCTCGGGGTCTCGGTTTGTTCTTCAGCCCAAAGGGAGGGGCAGAGGCTCGGATTGGACTCTGCTGGGTGCCCTGCCAGCTGCTGATGAGCCACCTACCTCCCCCAGGCCTAGTGTCCTCGGGTGTAAGCACTGTACCTAACGATCAGGGCTGCGGCGAGCCTTAAACGGCGCGGGCCGTGGAAGCGCTGGGCAGTGGCGGGCGGTCCCCTCAGACCGCCTGGGGTCCCCCTGGGTGCGCTTGCGTTCTGGTCTGCGCCGCCTTCGCGGGGGTTTCTTCGGGGGCAGCCCTCCCCCTGGTGGCCAGGGTGGAGAACAGCACCCGGCGGACGGGGACGCAGGCGGGTCCCTGTGCCCCGTGGCTCTGCCAGCGGGCAGGTAGCTTCTCTGGGGTGGGTGGCCGGATGCCAGCGCTCCTTTCCCCAGCGCCCCTTCGTTTCTGGGCAGGCTCCCGGTGGCGCACTCCCAGGCACATTCTCTGTCCTGGCGACGGTGGGAGTGTGCTGTGCCCTGGAGGTGGGGGAATGGCCTTGCCCTCGGACAGCATGCACAGAGAGTGTGTGCTGAGGAGGGGCGAGGAGGCGGCCCTTGACCATGAACCAGGGCTCTGTAAGTCTGCCCCAGGGCCAGCCCGCAAGAGCCCAGACCAAGGAGGAAGGAGGTCCCCCAGGTCCTGGCGTCTCGGGTTGCTGAAGGCAGAGGCGCGAAGGTGACGATGAGAATGGCGTGTAGACGACCGGCCAGAGCGGGCATAGGGCCGAGGGTGGAGCCTTCCCCAAGTTTAACTGGATGGGCAAGAGCCAGGAGACCGGGAGGCTGAGGATGGGGAGGAGGGGGCTGCTGAGAGGGGATCCTGGGAGAAAAGATAAGGGAGGGCCCAGAACAGAGAGGCAAGGATGTGAGAAGAGGGGTCGCTGGCGAGGGTGAGGGGTGCCCTTCTGCAGGGCATCAGCTCAGGGCTCCGGGCAGGCTACTCGGCAGGGCCAGGGCAGCCCCAGAAGAGAGGAGCCTCTGCCATGTATGGCATTTTACAGCCTTGTCATTCACCGTTCACTCAAATAGCACATATTGAGCACCTGGTGTGTGCCGGTCACCCTGCTGGACACTGGCGACCCAAAGCATCATAAGACACAGTCGCAAAGGACCTAACAGTCCTGTGGGCTCTTACTCAAAGGCTTGCTGTTAGAGCCAGATTCCCTCGGCCCCGGGAACAGAATGACAGAGTCACTGAGGCTGTAAAAGGCAAAGGAGTTTATTGACTAGTTCGAACTAGGGTCCAAGCCCCGAGCACCAACGCAGTGGTCTCTTTCTATGGGCAGGGACCCCGCGCAGCGGGAGTACAGGTCTTATATATATATATATTTTTTTTTTTAGCTCTTTATCGCAACCAAGCGTTAAGCAAGCAAGCCTTGTATACAAAAGCGGACTTTGGCTGTTAGCTATAAGTTAGGCAAGCAGGCCTTGTATACAAAAGCGGACTTTGGCTATTAGCTATTAATTAAGCAAGCAAGCCTTGTATACAAAAGCGGACTTTGGCTATTAGGTATAAATTAAGCAAGCAGGCCTTGTATACAAAAGCGGACTTTGGCTATTAGCTATAAATTAAGCAAGCCATCACAGAATTAACTAAAATGTTGTTTCAGTCCTGTTCTACATTTTCCCCCCTTTTCTTTGTTTATACGAGCACTCCTGCTCGTATTTGGTTTATGGGCCTCTTATGTCTTTCATTTCTAAGCTCTGGTACTGCTGTCGCAAAACCATTAATTGTACAGTGTTAACCCGTTCTTTTACAAAGGCAACCAGCCTTTATATAAGGGCCGAGCTTTTTCTGCAAAACCTGGGATCCAGAGACAGCAGTACCCTACTGACCCCAGGAATTCTCGCACTTCTTGACATGAAGTTGGGGTGGGAATCCCTAACACAGTCTGTTTCATTGCCTCAGTCAGCCATCGCCGACCTCCTTTTATTTTATATCCTAGATAAGTGACTTCTTCTTTGCAGATCTGGGCCTTTTTAGCACTGGCCCGATATCCCCGTTCACTTAGCACCCTAAGCAGGTCCTTAGTGCCTTTCAAGCAGGTCTGTGGGGTTGGGGCAGCTAGTAGCAGATCATCTACATACTGCAGCAAAGTCATTTTTGGGTGGTTGGCACGGTATTCACCCAAATCATCATGAAGGGCCTCATTGAACAAGGTGGGTGAGTTCTTAAACCCTTGAGGCAGCCTTGTCCAGGTCAGTTGCCCCTGAATTCCCCTTTCCTCATCTTGCCATTCAAAGGCAAATATTTCCTGGCTGCGCGGGGCTACTGCCAAACTGAAGAAAGCATCCTTTAAATCCAGGACAGTGTACCAGGTTTGTGTCGGGAGAAGGGAGCTTAGCAGGGTATAAGGGTTGGGAACCGTAGGGTGGATGTCTAGGACCCGCGCGTTGACCTCCCTGAGGTCCTGCACAGGCCGATAATCTTTCCCACCCGGTTTCCTCACTGGCAACAACGGAGTGTTCCAAGCTGACTGGCACTTTCGGAGGATTCCAGCATCTAGAAGCCTTCGAATGTGGGGCATTATGCCCATCTTGGCCTCCTGGGGCATAGGATATTGCCTGACCCGGGCTGGTTCAGCTCCTGGTTTCAGTTCAATATAGAGAGGCAGCCGATGCTTTGCCCATCCTGCTCCCCCTGTCTCAGCCCAGGCTTCAGGAAACTCATGAAGCCAGTAGCTCATTTCCCCTTCCTGATTGATCTTCATGGGCTGATACAGTCGGTACTCGTCTGCCTGAGCCAAGGTCAAGATTTGAGTAACCCGGGGGCTACTGATAAGATTGCCTTTATTATCAGTTATTATTATTCCTTCTTCTTCAAAGTAGATACGGGCCTTTAATTTTGTGAGTATGTCCCTTCCTAATAATGGGGTGGGGCATTCTGGAATGACCATAAAAGCATGACTCACTTGCCCCGAGCTCAAATCTAACTTTCGTTGAGTGGTCCATTGGTAGGGCTTAATTCCAGTCGCCCCCTGTACCCAGCTAGTCTTATTGGATAGTTTTCCAGTAGTTTTGGTAATCACCGAGTATTCTGCCCCTGTGTCCACCAGGAAGCTAACTGGGTTCCCCTCCACTTGCAAAGTTACCCTGGGCTCGGGGAGGGGCACCGAACCCCGTCTTCCCTATTCACTATCTTCTCCTTGCCCTGCTAGTAAGACTCTCTTAGGCGATGCTCTGCTCCCTGGGCCCCCCTTTTTCTTGGGACATTCTCTAGCCCAATGTCCATGCTCCTTGCAGTGGGCGCACTGATCCTTGCCTAGTCTTTCCCTCCAGGGTCGTTCTTTGCCATCTGCCCCTGACTGTCCCCTTCCCATGGCTGCAAGTAGGATCTTAGCCATCTCCTTATTTGCCTTACCTGCCTCACCGGCCTGGAACTTCCTATCTTCCTGTCTCATTCTTTCTAACTTTTCTTCCAGCGTCTCCCTATAGTTATAGACTTTTTCCGCCACTTCCAGCAGGTCTTTCAAAGTTTTCTTACTCAGCCTTTCTATTTTTTGCACTTTACGCCTAATGTCCGGGGCTGCCTGGTTAACAAAAGCCATCATTACTGCCGCCTTGCTCTCTTCTGCAGTGGGATCTATGGGAGTGTACTGTCTGAAAGCCTCCATAATCCTTTCTAGATAAGCCGCTGGACTCTCCTCGGGCCCCTGCCGAACATCCCCTACCTTAGCCAAATTGGTCGGCTTCCGTGCCGCCGCCTGGAGACCGGCCATCAGAGTCTGGCGGTAGACCCGGAGACGCTCCCTACCTTCAGCCTCATTGTAGTCCCAGGGCGGCCGTTCAAGGGGAAAGGTCTGGTCGATGACCCGAGGGTTGACAGTAGGCCTGCCGTCCTCTCCAGGAACTAACTTTCGAGCCTCCCCCTGGATTCGCTCCCTCTCCTCCGTGGTAAAGAGAACCTTAAGTAACTGTTGGCAGTCGTCCCATGTGGGCTGATGAGTGAAAAGGACAGAATCTAAAAGGTTAATTAGATCTCTCGGATTATCAGAGAAATTTGCATTTTGAGATTTCCAATTATAAAGATCACTGGTGGAGAAGGGCCAGTACTGATGTGCCTGCTCCCCATCCACTCCCGGGGGTCCCACGGCCCTCCAGGGAAGCGCCCTCACTGGTTCAAGATCTGGAGTTTGTCCAGTCCGTTGTCTAGTGCCGTACGCCGGCCCCCCTGTTGGAGGCCCCGTCTTCCCCTGGGCCGCGGAAGCTGCAGGAGCCGCCTGGGCCCCCTGGGCCACCCTGGGATCATAAGGTGGGGGTGTATGCCACTCTAGGTCTATTAAATCTGGATATAGATTAGAGTCTGGCAGCACAGGTGACCCTGTGGGCTGAGGATCCTGCACCCCACTCTTCTTTATCTCTTTGGTAACTAGGGCTTGTGTCCTCTTCCTTGATGCTGGCAGGAGGGCCCTTAGCCAAGGTGGCGGATCCTGGACCAAGTCTTGCCAGACTATAATATAGGGGGCTTGGTCCAGATGACCGTGATGACCAAAGACTATCCCTTTTATTTTTTCAATAAGCTCAGCATCAAATGTTCCTTCCTGTGGCCATCCTACCCCGAAGGCCGGCCACTCTGCCTCACACAAGGTGATAAATTTCTTTTTCTTTACATCCAAGGAAAGACTGTGTGCCCTTTCCTTAACATTTTTGAAATGATCAATGAGGATAGACAGAGGTGTTGTCTGAGTCTGACCCATGCTCACAAGGGTATTGGGGAAGGGAGTTCACTCAGGTGTCCGCCTGGCTGCGTCCCGCGCGGGAACTTAGGCGTGTCTTGGCTAAGGTGTACCCGTATAAAGCCCGGGCCCGGTCACTCCTTTTTAGGGGACTGAATCACCGTTATGCCATACGACGTCGCCACAGAAACGCAGGTTAGGACCCACTCAGATTCCGTAGCCGTAGCCGTGGAACCTCATACAGTCACACTTCATTCACTCAGTCAGACAGACAGACTTTACCTCTTAGAAGGGAGGGTCGATCCGGAGCCATGCTAGGACTCCCACTACGACCCAGTAGAAGAATGTAAATGCACACTTCTGTGGAGCACTCCAAGCCTGGGGTGCTACAGTGTATAGACCGACAACAAACACCAGGGCTAGTGAACAGAGGAGGAAGAGCTGCACCCAGAACACTGCACCTTCCAAGACCAGGCGCGTCATAGAAGCGAAAAAAACACAGACGAGACGACAAAGTAACGACAACGGGGGAACAAACAAAGACAGAATGACAAACAGCGGCCCCGGACTTATCCCCGCTCGGGGGTGCCTCCCGCAACAGACAACTTAGCCGGCTACCGTTTGGATTCCTCATCAAACGGATCCACCTGGTTTCGCCTTTCTAAACACCGTTTCCATCAAGTGGCCCCGGACTTATCTCCCCTCTCAGGAGTGCCTCCCACTGACTGCCAAGTGGCCCCGGACTTATCTCCCCTCTCGGGAGTGCCTCCCACTGACTGCCGAGTGGCCCCGGACTTATCTCCCCTCTCGGGAGTGCCTCCCACTGACTGCCGAGTGGCCCCGGACTTATCTCCCCTCTCGGGAGTGCCTCCCACTGACTGGAAACCAAAAAAAAAGCAAAACCAACCGTGGGGGTGACGGACGTCTCCTGTCACTCCCGACCAGCGACCCACCAGCGCGTCCGCCTAAGTCTTCTGCCGGTCTCTTTCCAGGGCCCAATCACCTACACCGTACGGATTTCAAGAGTTCCAACTCCTCCTCGGATCCGGATTCTGTTCCGGGGGATTTGGGATCCCGGACGAGCCCCCAAAATGTTAGAGCCAGATTCCCTCGGCCCCGGGAACAGAATGACAGAGTCACTGAGGCTGTAAAAGGCAAAGGAGTTTATTGACTAGTTCGAACTAGGGTCCAAGCCCCGAGCACCAACGCAGTGGTCTCTTTCTATGGGCAGGGACCCCGCGCAGCGGGAGTACAGGTCTTTTATATATATATTTTTTTTTTTTAGCTCTTTATCGCAACCAAGCGTTAAGCAAGCAAGCCTTGTATACAAAAGCGGACTTTGGCTGTTAGCTATAAGTTAGGCAAGCAGGCCTTGTATACAAAAGCGGACTTTGGCTATTAGCTATTAATTAAGCAAGCAAGCCTTGTATACAAAAGCGGACTTTGGCTATTAGCTATAAATTAAGCAAGCCATCACAGAATTAACTAAAATGTTGTTTCAGTCCTGTTCTACATTTTACCCAGGGTTAAGCTCCCAGCATCTCGGAAGGCAGGCATAGGTACCCCAATTTGCCCTGAGTACAAACAGAGGTTCAGACAGGTTTAGTGACTGGCCAAAGATCACACAGCCAGGAAGTGACTGTGTCCAGGTCAGTTCTGGGCCATTTCAGTCAGGTGGCCTTCAGGGTTAGCCACCCTGTTACCCTCAGCAAGGACAGTACAAGCCAAAGGCAAACAAGTGCTCACTTTTCTGCACACACCTACGTGCCCAGCCCTGTCCTGGACATGAATTCCAAGCCCTGACCTTGCTATCTGCGGCTGAGGGTGCAGTGGCAGAATCTGCCATCTCAGGAGAGGGCGGGAGCAAAGGCTTCTGAGGAGGGAGAGGTGGGGGAGGGCAGGGGAGCTGCGTGGGCACCTCTCCCCCAAGGTGGCCACTCAGGGAGCCGGGGAGGCTCCGCTAAAGCCTCCGAGGCCCCTCCCCCGAGGCCGCAGTCCTGATTTCTGGGTGCGGTCAGCATCCCGCCCCGGAGGTGAGAGAGCGCCCTGGCTGTGGCGGGGACCCCGCCCCTGCTGGCGGACGTTGGCCGCTGGGAGGAGGAGTCACAGCCCAGCTGCCGCCGCTTCTTACATCAACGGCCCGGGCGGCGCCGCACCTGAGCGGGCGTCCTGCACGGGAAGGAGCCCGGGGCCCTCCTCTCCCTCCTCTCCCTCCTCCAGGAACCGTGAGTGACCCCTCGCCTGGGGAAGGGGGCTGCCGCGGTTTCCCGCTCCCTCCCCGCCCCCCAGACTCCCCACCGGGCCCTTCCCTATCCCGGTCCAAACCCCAACACCCCCCGGCGACCCCTCCTCTCTGGATCCCAGACCGGCTCCCACTTCCTGGCGCAAACTCCAAGGGAAGCCCGAGGTGGCTGTGACTGAGATACAGCAACTGGCCTCGGGACAGATCCACCTGTCCTCCCTCGGAGCCAGCCAGGGGCCTTTGGCGAGCGGGGCTGGTGACAGCAGGGGAGCTGCAGCCAAGCTGAGGGGACTCCAGGGAGCCCCTTGTCCCCCCCCTCCAACAGCTGCCCGCCCCCCAGCCAGGGCAGCCCTGGGGTTGCTGGCTGGTTTCCTCACAGCTGGCCTGACGTTCCCTCCCCGTGACTCACCTGCTGGGCCCGGGAGCGCCGCTGCCCAGCCTGTGTCCTGGCTTGTGAGAGAGCAGGTTCTTGGGTCCCCCCCCCAGCCCTCATAACTCTGGCCACCCAGAGCTCTCCCCACCTACCCTTCCGTCCCCTGCAGGCCGTGAGGCGGCCCCATGGTCCTCTGGGGATCTCCCCGGAGCCCGGCCCCATTATTCACCTCTCAGCCCCTGGTTCCCTGCAGCCCCAGGCCTCCTGAGCTGGGCCCTTGACGAGCCCACCCGCCTCCTCACCTCCTTCCTGGGCCCCAGCAGTCGGCCTCCGTCTGCGCCTATTTTCTCTGCCCTTCCTAGAGCCCACAGTGTCCAGTGGTGGGAGGGGACGGGCATCAGTACCGACATGCCAGCTGCACGGGTGGTCAGTGCCAGGCCCTGGGGCATGGGAAGAACATGATACGGGTGGCCATGCGCTATGGGGCGGTTATGACATGACGTGGCGCGTCTGCGGGGTGCAGGCTCTTGCTGCCAGAGGAAGCTCTAGGGATGCCTCCTGGAGGAGGAAGGTGTTGCCAGAGGCAAAATCTAAAGGTTTCTACAATTTCCTCCCATGAAGCCCTCTGGACCCGGTGCTTTTTCAGTGGCAGATTTTTTCTCGCTGATAATTATGTCTATTCAATTGTCTACTGGTTCTCTAGTTAATTTTGGTTATTTTATATTTTACTAGGAAAGCATTTGTTTTCTCTAGATTTGTATACATTACATTTTTAAAATTTATTATTGATTGTGCCCAAGTAGATCATTTTTTCTAAGTTTTTCATAGACATATTGAAAAAATGTATACTTTCTATTTAAGGGATTGAAGGTCCCATAGGTGTCAAATCAAGTTTATTAAGTTTATTGATTATGTATAATTCAAACTTTCACTTCCTTTGTATCCTTTTTGGTTTTGGTCTCTTATTCTGATTCTGATACAGTTTTATTAAACCTCTCTCTCAAATTTTCCCTATAAAGTTCTTCTGTTGTTTTTATTAGTTTTTGCTTTTCATATTTAACAATGGGACAATCGGGAGCATGCAGATTTGGCATGTTCTAGCTTTACAAATTGTGCCTTCCTGTCATTACATGTCGTCTCTCTTTATCCTGTTTTAGTGCTTAGTCTGAAATTTTACCCTTCTATTTTTACTATGGCCACTCTTTATTTTACATTATATTACGTTAAAAATAAAGTCTTTTATTTTCAACCATTATCATTTTTTAAACTGTATGTCTGGTTAATTTCTTTCCATTTTATAGTAGAGATGGGGCCTTGCTGTTTCTCAGGCTGGTCTCGAACTCCTGACCTCCAGCGATCCTCCCGCCTCCACCTCCGCCTCCCAGAGTGCTAGGATTACAGGCGTGAGCCACCGTGCTGGGTCTAAACTGCATTTCTTGTATACATGCTATCACTGCATTTTAAATCCGGAGCTGACTCTTTTACTAGGAGAATTCGATCTGTTCGAGTTTCGTTTAATAACTGACAGGCTGTACTCGGTTTTCTATGCTGGCTTATTTTACACGTGTTGGTTTCCTTTGTCTTCCACGGTTACATTTGCCATTGCAATAATGGCTCCGCCTCCTCCCCTGGGGCTCCTGTCAAACACATAGTCAAACACACACTCTGTAGCCTGTGTCTGGATGGGGATCCTCTCCTCTGGACCCCACCGAACCTGTCAGTCTGTAGATGCAAGTCTTTTTTCAGCTCAGGAAAAAATCTATTTCTTGACTATTCTCTTTCACTTTTTCTTTCATTTGCGCCTGAGCTCTCCTGCCTGGGTTCCTCCCAGCTCACTTCCTCTCTATGTACTTTTGCTCTGAGGCTTGATCTTCCAGGCCACAGACTTGAATCTCAACAGTGACTGTCTTCTCCTTCAATTAGTACAATGATATCTTTTAAGTTCAAAAAAACCTACACTATTTGGCACCAACACATGCTGTACAGGTTTGTAGCCTAGGAGCAATAGGCCATACCATATAGCCTGGGTGTGTGTTAGGATATACCATCTAGGTTTGTGTCAGTGCTCTCTATGATGTTTGCACAGAAACAAAATTGCCCAGTGATGCATTTTTCAAGCTCCTCCTCACGTGGCAAGCAATGTATAACTGTATATGAAATCCCTTAATCAGGGATTAAGTTGCTAAAGTAATACCTAAAATACTCATTATTTACTATGTATAGGATTTTTCTTTTAAGGAGCAAAAAATGTGTTTCGTGTTAGTGGGAACTTAATTTGGGGCTAGATGTTTGATTATTTAACGGGCCCCAGAGTTGTAAAGTGTTTTGTTTTGAAGAAGGGAGAGAAAGTGGTTGCATTCTGAAAAAGTATTTGAAGTTTTTTTCCATGTAAAATCATTATGTTAATTCTATTTAAATAAAACCAGTGAAGGTAATGTCAAACGTTAAGAATACCAGCTTCCTGTGAAATGTGAAAGGAAGGAAGGAAGTCAGCACTGATTTGAGAAATACGATTGTAACAACAGGTCCATCCCTAAATGAGGCAAATCTTGGAATCACTTCCAACTTAAAACCATTACTATGCACCAAGCCATGTGCTGGACACTGGGACAAAAGATGAAGCACCTCAGTTTACATATTACAGGGTGTAGCAAACAATCAACAAGTCATAAGATAGATAGGAAGCATTGTGAATTAAGTCAGTTGGTTTCTAGAAGCATTGTGAATTAAGTCAGTTGGTTTCTATTATACCGGTATTTCAAGAAAATTATTTAACCTGCTGACTTTAAGATCCTAAGTGTCTTCTCCGTGTGTCACACAGGATAGACCTCTGAAAAGTGGCATAGTTACTTCTGGGTTAATGGCTGTGTTTAGCCAAGGCAGGATGGGGGGAGTTTGCCCATGCTGACATAAAGGGCTATTCACTCGGATTCACACATTCTCTCCTAGACTGAATTGCACAACTCCTAAAACCCATCCTACAGAAATTTGGGAGTCATCACTGATTCCGTGGCAGCCCCTATCTAATAGAGTGGTGAATATGAATTATCAAACGTGGAACAAAGGATACCGAAAGTTGAGGAAAATGGTAACATTTTCGAGTAAATAACCGTAATGTGTGTTCTGCCTGCCACCCTAACTGGTGCTCATTTGGCAGGAGGGTTGCGTTTCTTGGAAGCAGTCCTGCCCGGGAGAGGAAGAATCTCTCTCAGATTTTAGCCTGGAGGAAGACAAGGTGAGGCTGCCCAGACTGGACTAACACTTCTGAATGTACGGAGAGGCGAGGCCCTGTGACTTCCTTGGGAAGCTCAGCCGTCCCTACCCCAATGGGCTGCTGGAGTTCTGGGGCCACCCGGGTGTGTGGCCCAAATGCTGCCTCGCTAAGGGGGTAGTGGTGTTCCTGTGGGGGACAGCTGTCCCTCTGCAGGGGAAGAGAGGCTTGGGCCCAGTGATTGTGGGGAAAAGCGCGCCCTGGTGGCACGCAGCCCATCTGGGCCTGAGCTAAATAAAGGCCGCTGCAGAAATACAGGTGTCACAGAGAAAGGGCGGGGCCGCGCGCGCCTTTGCTACAGGGTCGTGGGCGGGGCTGCCAGAAGTGTTCTGGCTCCCGCTCGCGCAGGAGCCTCTGCACGTCATGTCCCTACTGAGCCTCTGGACCCTACGGGTCCTTCTCACGTGGGAATCGTTGTGGCTGCTGATCCAGGCAGCTCCGCTTCGGGGGTGGGCCCGGGACCCGGTCCCGCTGTCCTCTGAACCCCGAGGACCGACCGAGCCCTGGCCTTCCCGCTCCTCTGATCCCCCACCCGAATCGCCCCATGCGCTTGCACCCGCGGCACACCCCGAGGGCTTTGCTTCCCTGGGGTCCTCTGCTTCTTCCCAGATGTCGGCCCCGCCTCAGGAGTTGACTGACACTTTGGCTCCCTTCCTGGACACGCGTTCAGCTCAAGAGCTGCCTCCAGGGCCAGATGGGTTTGCTGTTCCACATCGGGATCCGAATGACAAGCTGACTGGACAACAAAGGCTCCCGGAGGTGGTTCCAGTGCCAGGCTCGGATCAGACTCAAGTCGTAGCTCTGCCTCCTCAACTCAGAGGTAAGATTCAAGCTGTAGGTCTAGATCAGGCTGCAGATCACCAAGCATCTGAAACACTTGTTCCACCTCTAGGTAGTCAGAGTTCAAGACCAGGAAGGTTTATTATTTCACCAAAGAACCTGAAGAATGATCTAGGTCAGCATCGACGGCTTGCTAAGGTGGTTCCTGGAACTTCAGATCAATTTACATCGAAACCTCAGCAACAACCACAAACTCTACAGGATGACGCTTATCTAGATCCAAGTATGGGTATAGTTTATCCTACTGGTCCACCTCTGGAATTCCCAGAGAACTTCGTTGAGCCTCCAAGGCCCCCTGAACTTTCTCAATTCCACCTAGGGGATGAAACTCAAAATCCAGAGACCCCTGAGGAGATCCGATCTTCTTCACTCCAGCAAGAAGCCTCAGAACAATCCCCTGAGGAGGTAGAACCTTCTTTAACCCAGCAGGAGGTCCCAGCTCAGCAGCTACCTGATACTGGAGAGGTTGTAGCTCAGCCATTAACACGTGATGAAGTAGATGTTCCATCTACAAGTCAGACTGCAGCTCAGCACTCACTCTTCTCCAGAGTCACAGGTAAACCTGTGGATCTGGAGCTTACAGTAACTCCAGAGGCAGGTACCAACATTGAACCTGCTCCAACTCAGCAGCAGGCCCCAGCTCAGCCTCCAGAGCACCCTGAGGAGGTAGAACCTTCCTCAACCCAACAAGAGGCCCCAGCTCCTGAGGAAGTTGAACCTCCCTCAACCCAACCTCAAAGACCAGAGCTCTCTGAGGAGGTGGAACCTTCTGCCACCTGGGAGGAGACCCCAGCTGAGTTTCCAGGCTTTCCTGTGGAGGCTGAACCTTCCCCGAGTGAACAGGAGCAGTCAGCTCAGCCTTCTGAGTCTCCTGAGGAGAGTGAAACTTCCTTGACCCAGCAGGAGGCCACAGCTCAAGCTCCAGAGTCTCCTGAGGAGATTATCGTTCAAATGCCACCAAATTATGAGGTGACAGTTCAACCTCATCATTATAATTTGCCCCATGTTACAGTTAAACCTCCGGATGTGGAGGTTACCATCACTTCGGAGCCTTCCAAGAAGGCTGACTCTTCTGCAGCCCAGCAGGAGCAACAAGCTCAGTCTCCAGAGCATCATGAGGTAACAGTTTCTCAAGTTCAGCCTCCAGTGTTACACTATGTCGCTATAAAACCTGTGGATCATGTGGTTACCACAACTCCAGAGTCCATGAATGAACTTGAAATTCCAAGCCAACAGGAGGCCCCAGCTCAGTCTTCAGTGGTCCCTCAGCAGTTTAAACCTTTGAAAGGCCAAGAAGAGGTTATATTTCAGCAGCCCAACTTCCCTGAAAAGGATGAACATTCTCCAGTGCATCAAGGGGTCCCAACTCAGCCTGAAGAGCTTCCTGAGGAACCATCTCCAAGCCAGCAGGAAATCTCAGCATTACCTCAAGAGCCCCCTGTGGGTATTGGACCGTCTCCAGGCCAGCAACAGCACGCAACTCAGCCCCCAGCATCCTATTCGGTTTTCAGTCCGATTGGTGATGCAATTACTCTGTCACCTCTAGATCTGTCTATGATTTTCAGAGGTCCTTCAGTGTTGCCTAAAACCACAGTTAACCATGTGGATTTGGACATTACCATAACTACAGCAGAGCCCACTACGAATGCTGAGCCTTACCCAGTCCAGTGGGAGGGCACTGCTCAGTCTACAGTTTCCACTGAACAGGCTGAATTTTCTGCAATCCAGTCTGATCCCTTTGCCCCACTTCATGATCCCCCTGAAATGTTTGAGTCTTCTGTAGCCCAGCAAGAAGCCACAGCTCAGCCTCCAGATCACCCTGAGGAGTTAATACATTCTCCAGTCCAACAGGAGGCCCCAGCTGAGCCACCAGCGTCCCCTATGGAGGTTGAACCATCTGGGACCCAGCAGGAAGCCTTGGGCCGTCCTCCAAAGTCCACTGAAGAGGTCAGACCTTCTCCACCTCAGCAGGAGTTTCTAGCTCAGCCTCCAGAGCCGCCTAAGGAGGTTGTAGCTCACCCTTCAGTGAATTATGAGATGCCAGTTCCATCACCAGGTCAGGATCAAGCCCAGTATCCAACATTGCCCACTGTCACACTTCAGCATTTGGACCTGGCCCTTACCATAACTCCAGAACCCTCTACGGAGGTTGAACCTTCTCCAACCAGGCAGGAGACCCCAACTCAGCCTCCAGAGCCGCCTAAGGAGGCTGTAGCTCACCCTCCTGTGAATTATGAGATGACAGTTCCAACACCAGGTCAGAGTCAAGCTCAGCGTCCAATGTCACCCACTGTCACAGTTAGTCCTTTGCACCTCCAGCTTACCATAATTCCAGTGTTCACTGCAGAGGATGAACATTCTATAGCTCCTTCTTCAAAGCATCCTGAGGTGACAATTCCACATCCAGACCAGATACAGACTCAGCAGCCAAACTTGAATGAAGTCACAGTTAAACCTTTGGACCAGGAATTTACTGTAACTTCAGAACACACTGCAGAGGTTAACCCTTCTCCAACCATGCAGGAGACCGCAACTCAGCCTCCAGAGCCGCCTAAGGAGGTTATAGCTCCTGCGTATTCTGCGATAACAGTTCCAACACCAAGTCAAGCTCAAGCTCAAGCTCAGCATCCAGCGTCACCCAGTGTCCCAGTTCAACATTCGGACCTAGAGTCTACCGAGAGTTCAGTATCCACCACGCAGGCTGAACATCCTGTTGCCCTGGAGAAGCCTGTAGCTCCACCTCCAGACCAGGTTCAGACTCAGCCTCCAAACCTGCCTGAAGTTACAGTTCAACCTTCTGAGATGGATTTTACTGTAAATTACATCTCAGAACAGAATGCCCCCACATATGCCACCAACATATGTGAGCTCTGTACCTGCAAAGATGAGACAATGTCGTGTGTTGGTCTCAGCCCAAAGAAGAGGCTCCGCCAAGTGCCTGTGCAGGAGCCTAATGCCTATAATGGCACCTTCACCATCTTGTAAGCATCACCTTTCCTCCTTGGTTCTCTGCACCTGCCTCGTGTGGCAGCATTTTCCTTGAGACCTTCCTGGGCCTTCTTCATTGACTCACTTTCTCCCTTTACCTTTTACTTGTCAACTTTTCCTTATCCTCCTTCTCCTTGTTGCTATTGTGCCATTCTCCAAACTCTTACTTGTGCTTACTCTTTTTTTTTTCTTTAACCATTTTTATTTAGCCCCATCATATCCTTGCTTAACCTCTGCCCCTGTGTTTGCTCCACTCTCTTCACGGTGGCGTGGCCCTCTCCCCATCTCAGTGACGATACAACAAAGTGGTTAAGAGGGGTTCTGGAGCCAGCCTGCCTGGGTTTGAACCCAGGCCTGTCATTTATTAGCTTTGTGACCTTGCGCAAGTTATTCTGCTCTGTGACTCAATTTCCTCATCTTTAACATGGGGATTATGATGGTTACCATTTCATAGGATTGTTGTGAGATTTAGGTGTGTGAGGACATGTAAGGCATATATCAGTGCCTGGCATACCGACGAATGTTAGCCGCTATTATTATATTCAGTTCCTTAGTTATGTCCCAAACTCATCTTTGTACCTGGCTTTCTATATGTGGCAGCCATTTTGTGCCCAACCCAGGGCAAAGTATGACATTGTCTGTAGAGCATGAAAATGACAGGTGGGAAGAAAGGGAATAGGCATAAAAAGGGAAGTGATTTATAATGAAGTACTACGAGAGATGCAGATCAGAGGCGCCATAATTCACCGGAATCTATAATCACTGAGGTGTGGAGGTCAGGGGAATGCTCCCTGCAGAAGCTGAAACTTTCTGGGCCTTAAAGAGTGGCCATAATTTGTTAAGTAGAAAGAACCATAGGCAGTAAAGCCTAGGCAAAGACATGGCTGAGGCATGATGGGGATTTAGTAGACAGTCTGGCTGCAAAGAATTGGGTTAGGAAGCGATGAAAGACGTGACTATGAGAAACCTTGAATATCAGATGTGGGAGTTTGAAAGTTATGCGATGAGGTATGGAGACCCATTGAAGGTTCTCAAGCAAGAGACAGCAATGACTAAGACAGGAGGATTATTTTAGAATCCACACGTAGAGTGCTGTAGAGGGGAAAGCTTAACTTGGGGGGACCAAATAGAAAGCTCTAGCAAAATCTAGCAGTAAAATGAGAAGGGGCTAAATCCCAGTGACTGTGACAGGAGTTGGACGAAAGTCCTGGCAACACGACCAACAGAACAGACAGGATTTAGGGACTGACTAGGGAGTCAGATAATGGTGTGTACAGGGAAGGGAGAAATCAAATGTGACTCCAAGCTTTCTGTCCTGGACGATGAAGAGAATGATGGTGGTGTGACAAGTGGAAGTGCAGCAGTCCAGGAAGAGAGTCAGCTTGAGGGAGGGAGTTTAGTTTGCATATTTTTAAATTTGTTAATGGTGAGCATTAAGCAACCAGAAGCTTCTGGTTGAATGGAAATGTGCACTAGGCAGATGAGCAGACCAGTGTCTGTTTGGCTGCTTTCTGCCCCCCACTGGCAAACTGAATGAGGAAACTGAACTGAACTGAAACTGGAAACTGAATAAGTAAAATTATTGCTGAGGACCGAGGACAGAGTTAAAGGTAAAGATTCAGAGTCACCCACAGAGTTGAAACTGAACATAAGGTACCTAACAGCTTTCTTTTCTTGCTTGCTTGCTTGCTCGCTTGCTTTCTTAGGAACTCAAATACTTTAATTTGCTACATTAAGGGAAAATTAAGTCATTCAACATATGCTCAAACTGGGGAAACAATGGCCAAATAGTGAATGCACAAAACTTAAACATATCAATATATATTAAGTATTTTCAAAAACTGGGAGAATATAGAAATTAAGGAAGCAGTTAAAAAATACAATATTTTATATATGTAAAAATAAGAATTATATATTATAAACATATACACAAACATAAAAGTTAAATGAAAGGATAAGATATTCAAACGGTGCCAAGATACCAACCTGCTGATTACAAAGGACGAACTGTCCCTTGCGATGTAGTGACGTGGTGGTCAGCACCTTAACCAGTGAACATACCCCAATAGTGGAAAAGCCTGAAATTCTGGTATCATATAATAAACAGACGATATCACTTATCTAGCATGCTTGACAAAAGTGTTTAATAAGAAGCTAATCATCAGGAAATAATGCGTGCTTTTATTTTTTAAAATTATTTTATTTATAAGTTTAAAATAATTATTTATCTTTTTTGAGGCAGAGACTCACCCTGTCACCCCGAGCAGAGTTGCAGTGGCGTCTTCATAGCTCACTGCAACCTCGAACTCCTGGGCTCAAGTGATCCTCTTGCCTCAGCCTTCCGAGTAGCTAGGACTGCAGGTGTGCACCACCATGCCTGGCTAATTTTTCCATTTTTAGTACAGACGGGATCTCATTTTTGCTCAAGCTGGTCTCGGGAGCTCCTGAGCTCAAGCAATCCTCCTACCTTGGCCTCCCAGAGTGCTAGGATTACAGGCGTGAGCCACCGTGCCCCACCTTTCTTTTAAACATATGTCATTTATGGATATATTCCCACTTAAAAAAAAAAAAAGAAGCAGCATATATATGTAGGATAAAATGTGAAAATCCGCACTCCCATCCTCCCAGCGCCCCTGTCCCCTGCATCCTCCCACCCATAACTCTGTTAGCCATTTTGGTGTGTGTCCTTCCTTCCAATCTCTCTCCTTTGCATTTTTTATTTCCTAATGAGGTACTACTTTACTCTTTGCTCTGTGATTTGTGCTTTTTCCCTACGCAATGTGTCTAAGAGATCTTTCGACGCCAGCACATTAGTCCCTCTAATTTCTAATTGCCCTCATCCTTCCAATACCTGGAGAGGTTTCAACAGAGGATATTAAGCAGAGCTTTGCTGTTACCTGACATAGGCTTCTTTTCTTTATTCTTATTTGCTGATAATGTTAAACTTTTGCCCATCTTTTTTGTGTTGAATTATTTATCATTTTCTTATTGGTTTGTAGAAGTAGCCAGTTTAGACACTTAAGTGATTTTGGAAAAAAATAGTTAAGCTGCTGAAGAGATGCATCATCATCCGTGCCAGTGGTCCCACCTCCTTTCTAGATCAATTATGCAAACTGGGAAGCTGATAGCTCTGGAAATTAGAAAGCTGGGATTGTTTTCTGTATTTGAATATCCCCTACAAGGTTGCCATGGTTCTTTTATTCTATTCATTCTTTTCCTACCTATTCAAGGATATGAACTATGTTTCTTCACAGAAATTTCCATGGAAATGCTATTTCTCACATTGATGGGAATGTATGGAAATCATACCCTTGGACTGAGAAACTGTGAGTATATGCTCTTCAAATATGAGTACAAAAAATTAACTGCATTGTAAGATCCTTCTTGGTCCAGAATTTTGAGGTCAAGACTTCTGAGGAAAGGTATTCCCCCTTCCCTATCTCAAATGAACCTCTGTTGATGGTAATTCTATGATTATTTTAAAACTAAATGTGGTGGGCTCTCTTTAAAATACGAGGCAATTTAAATTTATTTTGTATTATACAAGTAATACACGATTATATATATTCTTAATGTATAAAAGCGAAACAACAGGTATAATGAAAACCCTCATTGTACCCTGATCCCTGGTCCCTGAGGTAACCACTACTCTGAGCTTGGCGTATATCCTTCCAGAGCTTTTCCCAGGTATTTCCCTACATGCATATTTACATATAGCAAAACAGATTTGTTGTGTGGTCTTTTTATCTTTTCTTTTTTTTAACATAAATGGTAACATCTTGCACCTTGATTCTTTCACTTCACAGTATGTCTTAGATTTCTTTATTTCCTAGTGCTTAGAAGGTTGCCCCATTCATTTAAACTCCTGTATAATATTGCATAGTATGGATGTATCATGGTTTATTTAATAATTACCCTATTGCTGGATGTTTATATTTTCTGTCCAGTTTTCTTGTTACATACATTGCTGCTATAAAATCCTTGTACATGCTTCTTTATAAACATGAGCGAGTATTTCTGTAGAATAGACATACACAAATGGAATTGCTGGTGTGAAGACTATGTAGGTATGAAATTTTAATTGTTCTCAACAAAGTTGTGCCAGCTTACACTACAGTCTACAGAATATGACAGCATTCATTTTTCCCTTTGGTCACTGAGTATTCTCCAACTCTGCTGATATGATGTGTGAACAATAGGGGTCCCATCTGAATTTGGATTTTTCTCATTACTTGTGAATTTAAATATCTTTATATGTTTATTGAACATGTGTGTTTCTTCTCTGAGTTTTCTGTCCTTTGTCCATCTTTAATGTTGAATCATTTTATCATTTTCTTATTGATTTGTCGAAGGAATCAGTTTATGTACATAAATGAGTTTGGAAAAAAAATACTTACATTCAAAGTAATTAACTGCCATTTCACAATAATTTATGTGTCGTATCATCATTGATTTCTGAATTTCTATTTGTGAAAATAGAGATGTAATTTTACTTCACATTCAGGTGTGGCCCCTGAATTCAATCTGTTCTTTTCATGGACCTCTGCCCTAAAGGGGAGATCCACAAATGGAAACTACATACATATGTTTGCATATATTCAGGAAAGTGCAGTTTTCTGGGGAAAGGATCCATAGCTTTTATGAGATTCTCAAAAGGTTTTATCTCATACAAGATTGAGTTACAAATGTAGGGGAGAAGAAAGACATTTCTCTTCCTGCAAAGCTGTACTTATCCTCACAAATAATAATAAATGGACGATTTGTTTTAAGTAAAAGTAGTAAATCTGAAAACTGATATCTGTCGCTTCATTCATTCATTCAACAAATATTTATGGAGCATCTACTATGTGCCAGGGATACCGGCCCAGGAACAAAACAAAGCAAATATCCCAGTTCTCAAGGGGCTTATAAATATACCGATAAATGTATAAATATAATAGATATAATTTCAAGTCCTGATAAGTGATTAAAAGAGAGAGAAAGGAGGGAAAGGAGAGTCAATCAATTTCAGAATGGCCTACTGTTTGCATTATATGTATATTTAAACCCAAATAAACCTTGAGTTCTCTCAATTTCCTAAAAGTTACAAGACAGCGTGAAGGCTAATTGTCTATTATATAGAATCAAGAATTAATATTGTGAAGTTCAGGAGTTAAACGTGGATGTATTGGCCAGGCGCGGTGGCTCATGCCTGTAATCCTAGCACTCTGGGAGGCCGAGGCAGGAGGACTGCTTGAGCTCAGGAGTTTGAGACCAGCCTGAGCAAGAGTGAGACCCTGTCTCTACTAAAAAGAGAAAAAAAATGAACCAGGACGGGTGGCGCATGCCTGTAGTCCCAGCTCCTTTGGGAGGCTGAGGCAGGAGGATTGTCTGAGCCCAGGAGTTTGAAGTCGCTGTGAGCTAGGCTGACGCCATGCCACTCTAGCCTGGGCAACAGAATGACACTCTGTCTCAAAAAAAAAAAAAAAAATACAAAACCTGGATGTCTTCAATTTTACTTTAGGCCTGGTTTGGATATTGTCGTGGTTGAGAAAATTTTAGATCTGGAAATAACTGATTGATTCCCTATAGTTTTAAAATTTTTGTTTCAATCAAAATAAACATTTGGAGTTCAATAAATTAATGTATTTTATTCCAGTTGCTTATTTCAAGCTCTTTTTTTGGGTAATCTTTTGATGACTTACCCACTTCTCAGGGTAAACTTTCCTTCTAAGCTGAATTTATTGTTACTTCTTAAGTTTTTACCGTCCTGTCCTGTCATTCGGACAACTTTGCAGAAAGAAGCTCCATTAATTTAAAATATTTTTAAAGTTAAAATTAATAAATATTTCATTTTTGTCTGGATTTTTTTCATTCGCTATCATTTCCTATATCTTTTTTGTATATTGCCCGTAGTATATCCATGCAGTTTTGTTATGTGATAGGGAGGTTGGGTTTTGTCAACATTTTCTAGTTATGAAGAGGGTTACTATAAACCTTGTTGGACACATTGATTTGTTTTTCCTTTTTGGACATTTCCATGGAAACATGAAAGTATTAGCTAACCAAAGTGAGAAGTCAAATTGCCTGGTTCCCCCTTCACATGTATTCTGACCATCACTGTTCCTTCCAACACGATGGATTTCAGGTGCGGTCAGACAGAAGCTGATGCATTCTCAGGGTTCCAAGAGTTCTTTTTGGGAATTAAAGTTTTTGTGTTTTTATTTTAATGATAGCCTTTTTTTTTCTTTTTTGAGACAGGGTCTTACTCTGTCACCCAGGCTAGAGTGTAGTGGTCTCATCACAGCTCACTACAGCCTCAAACACCTGGGCTCAAGTGATCCTTCTGCCTCAGCCTCCCACGTAGCTGGAACTATAGGCACATGCCACCACGCCTGCCTAATATTTCCATTTTTTTGTAGAGATGGGTCTTGCTCTTGCTCAGGCTGGTCTCGAACTCTTGGCCTCAAGCAATCCTCCCACCTCAGCCTCCCAAAGTGCTGGGATTACAGGCATGAGCCGCCAAGCCCGGCCTAATGATAATCTTTTTAATATATATGTAACTATATTGTGTATGATATGGACCACCTTATAACTGAGAACTGCCCTTAATTTCAGTGGCATGCATACTTTCTAGGTAGTAGACTTTTATTGTCATAAACAATGAGATGAAATTAATATAAATATGTGACCAACAGATGCAGCGAGGGGAAGCAGAATGTTTTAAATGTCAAAGAATACAGAACTTGGTGGAAATAATTTCATAAGGCAACATAGCATGCTCTCAGTTCCTGAAAGCTCCCAAAGGATGGACAGCTGTTGATACCATTTGCAAAGAAATGGATTCTCCCAGGCAAAAGGAGCTTGCCTTG
The DNA here is from genome assembly GCF_020740605.2 of Lemur catta. Lineage (NCBI taxonomy): Eukaryota > Metazoa > Chordata > Mammalia > Primates > Lemuridae > Lemur > Lemur catta. Next base: position 42,002,524 of record NC_059142.1, on the reverse strand, counting down.
GACATCTTAGAGGATTTCTTCCGTATTGGCTTGCTACCACTTCCTTTCCCCACTGTTTTGGAGAAATAGCTATGTGCCTGCTTGTTCATCGGGTTCTAGAAACAGTGCAGTACCCCTCCCCCAAGAGGTCCCTAGTCTTTACTATAAGAGTAGCTGAAGTGAAGGCTGTAACATTTCTTGGGCAGGCCCAGGTGTCAGGCTTGTCTCAGGATCATTCCTGTTCCACTGTCCTTTCTGCTATTCATATGCTGAGGTTTTTATTTTGTTTTGTTTTTTGTTAAGAGACAGGGTGTCACTCTATCCACTAGGCTATGCAGTGGCATGATCATAGCTCACTGCAGCCTCCAACTCCTGGGCTCAAGCTGTGCTCTTGGCTCAGCCTCCCAAGTAGCTGAAACTACAAGTGTGTGCCACCATGCCCAGCTAATTTTTAAAATTGTTTTGTAGAGACAGGGTCTCGAACTCCTGACCTCAAGCAGTCCTCCCACCTCGGCTTCCCAAAGTGCTGGGATTACAGGCATGAACCACGATGCCCAGCCCATATACTGAGTTTTCTATTAATAACCCCTTATATTTGTATAATCTTTAGTCGATTCCTTTTTGTGGATAAACTATCCGCTTACATCTGTCTGTGGATATTAATGCTGCTATTCTAAAGTCCTCTCGTGCTTTCTCTGTTAACTAATCCGTTGTTTTTGAGTTTGCTTTCTGTCCTTACTGGAGTTAGCTTTCTCTTGTTGTTTGGTCCCTCCTGAATGTAATTCATCTTTGTAGTTGAAATTCTGCTGCTTCTGTTTTCCAGCTGCAGGGGAGAGGTGAAATGAGGTGCCGGGGCTTGTGTTACAGGTGGATTCCTCTGAGAATAAGGAAGGAGCGGGAGGCAGCTAGTAGGGGAGTGTGTGCCCTTCCTCCAGGGTTCCAGGACCCTGCCCCCTTTTAAGGCCAATTGCTCCTGCCTGGAGGAAGACACCTTTGCTGCCTGGTCCAAGGAGGAAGTATATGGGGTTGACGTGTGCCTCTGGCTGCTCCTCCCGTAGTATCCCAACCAATAACCCTGCAGATAGCTCCAGCGCATTTCTCATGGGGGAGCATTTGTAAAGCTGCTTGCAAGTTTTGAGCTAAGGTTGTGAAATTTTTAATTATATCTATCCTATCATTTTTAGGGATTTGGTGGAGGTTGGAGGGGTAGAGACGTGGCATGTTCTCAATCTACCAACTTGAAATAGCACAATCTCTTAGGAAAACAATTTTGTACTCCTATTACATCCTAGAGAAACTCAGGCAAAAGTATTATCGGAATACATGTACAAGAATGTTCAAAGCAGCATTGTTTGTAATAACTCAAAACTAGAAAAATCTCAATATTCATCAACAGTAGAGGAATAAATAAATTGTGGTATAGTTTTACAATGAAATACCCTAAGGCAGCATTATTCAATAGAAACCTGGTGTGAGCCACATATGTAATCTTAAATTTTCTGGTAGTCACTCAAAAAAAAAAGTAGAAACAAACATTAATATATTTTATTTAACGCATATATCTAAAATATTATCATTCCAATATTATCATTGCATCCAGAGTATTATCATTTCAATATATAATTAGCCTAAAATTATTATTAAAGAGTTCACATTATTTTTTCCATGCTCTTTTGAAGTCTAAATTTGGTTGGTGAATTTTCATCAAAAATACTTAATCTACATTTAGATTTCATAAAATATGCAGTTTAGAAAGTAGTATCCTGGCCAGGCGTGGTGGCTCATGCCTGTAATCCTAGCACTCTGGGAGGCCGAGGCCGGAGGATCGCTCCAGGTCAGGAGTTCGAGACCAGCCTGAGCAAGAGTGAGACCCCGCCTCTACTAAAAATAGAAAGAAATTATCTGGACAACTAAAAATATATAGAAAAAATTAGCCGGGCATAGTGGCGCATGCCTGTAGTCCCAGGTACTCGGGAGGCTGAGGCAGAAGGATTGCCTGAGCCCAGGAGTTTGAGGTTGCTGTGAGCTAGGCTGACGCCACGGCACTCACTCTAGCCCGGGCAACAGAGTGAGACTCTGTCTCAAAAGAAAAAATAAAGTAGCATCCTATACTCACATTGGTGAAAAACGCACTTAAACATTTTCTAATAACTGCATTGAGTATCAGCTCTTAAATTTAAAAATAATTAAAATTACTGACATTAAAGATTCAGTTGCCCAGTCACACTGAGCCACACACAAGACCTCAGGAACCACATGTAGCTAGTGGTGACCTGTGAGACGCACCATACAGGCACCGAAAGGAGCCAACCTCAGCTACGTGCAGCAGCATCGTAAATTTACAAACAGAATGTTGAGTGAAAGAGGCAAGATAGAAAGTCATATGTGCAATGAGATTCCGTTTACATAAAATTCAAGAAAAGGCAAACTAAAGTATGTTGCTTATGGCTGACATATAATAGGTAACACTACATTTTAAACGCAAGGAAATTACGATAAAAGTCAGGAGAGTGGTTACCTGTAGGGGTTAGAGAGAGGGTTGTGATTGGAAAGGGCCCTCGGGGCTTCTGGATGCTCGCAGTGCTCTTTCCTGACATGATGATATTGCATGGGCATCTGCTTCCTGATTGTTAAACTGAACATTTATGTTATGTGCATGTTGTGCGCCTTGTAGTTCTCAAAAAGATTTTTTTAATGGGGAAAAACCTAATAGCTTGTTTGTGGCCCTGACATAGGTCCATGTGGGGCTTTCATAATAATATTTAGGGAAAGAGATGAGGAAATGGCAGTTCTGCTGATCTTGGTGTGCTACCAGAGTTGGATTCTAATAGGGACTTTGGAAGAGTAGGCATTAAATACAAATTTGGTGGGAAGAGCGGGTAGAGGTGTGTGTGTGTGCGCGCACACGTTCACGCGCATGTTGGAGAGAGATGGACACAAAAAGGAGAACGTGAGATAAGGTTTGAAAACAGAGCAGATATTACCATCTTGAAGTTAATTCAGAATTAGGGCATTCGGGCAGCACCGTGACCCAGGTTTCCTCCATAGATAGGAGTTAGTCCTGTGTAGCAAATAGTTGTTGCTAGTTTGCATTTTGATCCAGAAATAACCTTTTCATTTTCCAGAATTCTCAGTGAAAACAATTTGACGGAATTACGCAAAGATTCATTTGAAGGCCTGCTATCCCTCCGGTATTTGTAAGTTACTTAGTTAATCATATTTATTTATGAGCCTTTAGTGATATTATCTGCAAAGTAAATAAGAGATTCAAATTAGACAATCTCTAAAATTTCTTCCAGCAATAAAATTCTGCAGTTCTCTAAATCTGTGTAGGGTTTTAGCCCATCTCTAGCATCAGATACTTCCTATGCATTTTCGGTTTTTTAAATCATATAGACAAGGTACAGACAGAAAGGAACTTCACTTATAGGGAAAAAGTAGTAATAAGATCTGAGCAATTATTGACACCCATGTAAACCTTGTTTTTACCATCTGCTTATATTTATGTTTAGTCTACAACCCATAGATCAAATCTAATCCACAGTCTGTTTTTATATACACCCCATAAGTAAAGAATGGTTTACATTTTCAAAGCGGTGTAAAAGGAAAAGAAAAGAATAGAAACAAGAATATACAACAGAGTCTGCATGTGGCCCATAAAGCCTAAAATAGTCACTCTCTAGCCTTCAGAAAAAGATTTGAAAACGTTGGTTTAGTAGAATGAGAGGAATTAAAGTTTACCTCAAGTCATTGCCTAAAGGAAAGGAAAATATGGACCGTCTATACTAGTTCGAATGCCATTAGTCCAGAATATTTTGATAATTTAATCTGAATTAAATTAACATTTAAATATTAAATAACATGAATTATATTAATATAAATAATATCAAGAATATTAAAATATATTTAAGAGAATAGACTGGTATTAAGGATTTTATTGCAGGAATTGTTATATTAAAAACGGTTGTTTAGAATGATGATTAAGTGGTATAGCTAGAAATGTTTACACTAAGTAAGCATATCAGAAATGCTCCTAATTCTTCACTAATTACAAAATAAAAATCTCTCCAGCCTTGTTGCCAAGGAGGGAATATTTGCATAGTATTTCTATCTGTTTAGAGATAAGAAGATACTATATTCTTTGGTATGAAAGTTTGATTCTTATCCTTTGTCCATGAGGTCCAGAAGTATGTACATCATTAATCCTCATAAAGCTAATTAATGATCCTCTTGCACAAATAGAGTCTTCTTTCAAATGTAGAAGGCTTAAGGGAAGTGGGTACAAAGAGCTTCACATGACACTACAAATAGTCCTTTGAATTATCAAACTTCCTAGGCTTTAAGGGGATGACCACTTTTGTATTGGTCTTCTTGGGAATCTCTGCCACATTTGGAAAAAAGCAAATGAGTGAATTGCTCAATGGAGGAGGCCCTTTATTACTTCCACTATGAAATACTTTGTAAGCTAATTATTTCACGTTAGCATATCTATTCTCATTCATTTAAAAGATGCCAATCAATGAAAGAAAAAGCTAAGAAAGAATATGCCAGGCACTGTGCCTAATATTGGAGGCAGGCAATATTGGAGGCAGATGAGTAAGACAGGGTTCCTACCCTTCTAAGAACTTAACATCTCACAGGGGAAACAAACAAATAAGCTCAAACCATGATGCAACAAGCACTAAGTAGATGACAAAGTGCCGCAGAGGTGCAGAAGAGGGACCACAAATATTAAAATTATATTTCTTTTAAACTAGTTACTTTTCTTGTGCTGTTCATTCCTCAGCTATTCATTCATTTTATAAACATTTGAGTTTGCTTGATTTTTGTGTGTCAATTTTAAACATGGCGGGCCATGCAGATGAGCCGGACATAGTCCACGCATTCAAGGAGTTTACACTCAGAGGAATGGGATGCAAAGATAACTGTACCAAAAAGAAGAAATAGACATGGGCACTAAGAGAGACAAATTGCTTCTGGAGCACAGAAAAGGGAGAAAGGACTTCAGTGTGGATCGGAGAAGATGTTACCACAGCAATGCTCTTAGAACAGGACCTCACAGGGCCATTGGGTATCCTTAGACAGACATCTTTGGGAAAATAGTCTAAACTTGGAAAAGGGGAGAAAGGCAAAATGCAAGAAAGTATTTGAGGAATGCCGTGACTACCTGTAGATTACAAGGAGGGACAGTAGGAGACTGGAGCCAGATTTTCTAGGGCTTTGAATGCCAAGCAAAGGAGCCATGATGGGGAACCATGTTATACCAGCAGTGCTGAAGACCACCTTGAGCCTGCCTGACAAGCACTTGGAGGGCTTGTTAGGCCTTGGTTCCGGATGCCACCCCCACAGTTTCGGATTCAGTCAGTTTAGAGTAGGGCCGAGAATTTGCAGCTTCCATAAATTCCCAGGTACTGGTCTTTGAGAACACTTCTGGAGAGTTCATCCGGTGACTGTGTGCAGGATAGTTTAGAAAGGAAGAGACTACAGATGGAGACACCAGTCAGACAGAGTTATACCAGCCAGGTGAAGAGTGAGGGACAGGCTGGCATCGACAGAAATAGTCAACTGTAGTCAAGAATGGGTGTTTTCAAATAAAAATCCAGTTCCATGTTGTTTTTTGTTGTCCCATCACTGTACAACAAACAAGTTGCTTTTGTGGAATATTAAAACCAAAATGAATTTCTATTAATATAGTAAAATTCTGAATTAGTTCAAAGTTAGATATTAATTAGAGGAGCAGTTTCCTCTCAAATGATGTGAAAGGATATCTTTTATTTCTTTTGGTATTGAACTGCCTTCGAAAAACAGAATTAAACCAGGAAGGTGAATAAATGTGACATCATTTCTTCTCATGTTAGAAATTTTATTGAAAGACAAAAACTTTGAGCTCATAATCTAGAATTTGATGAGACTACAGAAGGTCATGTAATCAAGTCTCCTGCTCTAGGGAAAGATTTCATCTAAAATCTATCAAGATCTATAGTTCCATATTTCATTTATGAAAATTGGCGAGGCGCGCTGGTGGCTCATGCCTGTAATCCTAGCAGTCTGGGAGGCCAAGGCAGGAAGATTGCTTGATCTCAGGAGTTCGAGACCAGCCTGAGCATGAGTGAGACCCTATCTCAAAAAAAAAACTAAAATAAAATAAAAAATGTTTATGAAAATCATGAAGGTGAGATTCTAGAAGAGGTATAGGCAGGATTAGGGGCTCTGGAAAGTTCTAATACAAATCCAAAGGTTGACACTGTAGACAAAAACTACTTAGTCAGTATTATCATTCTAAACTCTGCTATTTGTTCCCGCTAATTTGATATCTAATAGCTAATCAAAGAAATATCTTCTTTTTTCTAGAGATTTATCATGCAATAAAATACAGTCAATTGAAAGAGGTACATTTGAAACCCTCCCGTTTTTGCAGTTTGTGTAAGTTACAAATATAACTTCATTCTATTTGGAATTTTTATTAAACCTATTGTAAACCTCTTTGCTATTCATTTTGAAATATTAAAATTTTACTGGTAGAACGTTACTAAAATTATATAGCAAATCCTTTTCATCTCTAGAAAAGATGAGTGTGAGAATCATTACACAGATCAGAGTGAATCATTATAGAACAGTGGTTCTCATCCAATGTATTTTGTACCCAGCTGACATTTGGCAATGCCTGGAGACATTTTTGTCTGTCACAACTGTGGGTATGTTACTGACACCTGGGAGGCAGAGGCCAGGGATGTTGCTAAACAACCTGCAAAGTACAGGACAAAGCCCCACGACAAGGAATTACATGGCCAGTATGTCAACAGCACTGAAGCTGTAAAACTCTGTTCTGGAGAAATAAAGATCTCTTAACACAAGTATTTGTTGAGCACTCACTGTTTTGTATCTAATGCACTGCATGTGTAAATATGAAAGTATAAATCGTAAGCCAATATCTTCTACAGTGAGATTTCTTTAGTGTATGGAGAAAGTATTGAGGGCATGTTTCATCATATATGAATTAGGATCACTGCCAAATGATAAATGTTCTCAAACAATATCTTTTTTCTTCTTCTTCTTTGGCTTGTCTCTCTCTTCTTTTGTAGAAATCTTGGTTGCAATTCACTGACAGAAGTGACCTTTGGAACATTTCAGGCTTGGCATGGAATGCAATTTTTACAGACGTTGTAAGTGAAATAGATGAACATATGTAAAAAAAACTATTTGTGTGTAAAAGCATCCTACAGTTACTGGTTAACTGGGTAGAAGCTCATCATGAACTCTGAAAAGTATGTCTTAAGATCCATCCATTTTTTTCAAATGAGGAAACTAAGGTCCAAAGAGGCCAAGAGACTTGTGTAACTTACATATGACGGGCTCTGCTTTCCCCAGTACTCATCTTCGGTTTGGGCAATAAGAGACAGCAAACAAGTAATGCTCCAATTAGCTTTGTCATGGGAGCCCTGTTATGCGAATTGTCCTTGAAATCCTCCTTTTGAATATGACTTTGATTCCTCCTCATGTGCAGAGTTTCTAACTGCTGAAATGTGTGCAACATGTAGCCATAAAGAAGGGAGCTTAACACAAAGTCCTCCAGGGAGCGAAAGGTGCAGGATGCTTTCTCAGTGTCAGTGTCTTTTAGATGGTAAAGCAGAAAGAATTCCTGAAAACCTGCCACAGGGCACTTCTCTCCGCAATCACCCAGAACATTATTTTTCAAAAAGTATATACCTAAGAAGTTAAGAATTATCTGTGGGCAATAGGAACCTTTGCAGTGTAGGAAAAGATAATATTTATGTTAAGCTACGGTGCAAAAAATATTCGTAAAGAAAATACATTGCTCTAGTCTAATTCCATATACTTTCTTCCCTGACTACTCTTCAACAAGAAGGGTGGGTTTTATTCTCTTTCAGCTCAAAAATTCCATGATTTCTCTGTGACACAAGCAAATCCTAGTGGGTATGTTCAGTGGCCTGAAGGGGATTTTAGACTCAAGGTGAAGATCCTCCTCTAAACCTGACTCTGGAAAAGACTGTCCACCTGTCTTGTGGTTCAGAAGTCTAATTTCCCACAGTTCATTTTGGGCTAGAGGAAGGGGTTTAGGATGTGTCTGGGGCTGAATTAACAGTTTTTGCCAATGCCCAACTTCAGGGGCCTCCTCTGTCCCCTTGTTACTTTGTTGAGGCCTCACTTAGGGAGGAACCCTGTCGGTCTGTTTTTTGTTTGCCCTCCCAGCAGAGGGCACACTCATTGGATCCCTCCACCAAGAGGTTTAGGCGGAGTCTTCTTACAAATGTCTTAAACTCACCACCTTTAGTGGACATTTTATAACACTGAGAGTCCCTCATAAGAACCCAAGTTTCACTCTAATTATGTAGGCAACACCAGAAAAAAACACAACCCACGGAATCACGTTTGGTAAAAATTAATGAGTGTCATGCCTGCTGTGTGCCAGGTACTATACTAAGTGCTGGGGGTGCAAGTTGGAATAGGACAAAGCCTCTTTGTCCCCAAGAGGCTTTCATATCAGGAGAAAGAGGGATGATGATGAGAAGACATGAGAGCCATGCTGGGGTCTACACAGCCGGGTGACAAGGTAGGGGAAGGGACAGCACAGGAATTGAGGGGTGGGTTAGGAAAGACTCACAGTGGAGGAGGCACCAACTTGTTTATCTTGAGTTTCTGTGTTCATCTCAAGCAGCAGAAAAAGGCATTTGCTTCACGGTGATGAGGAAACCAGAGCTAGCTGGTGATAGAGATTAATGCTCCCGTTATGGGATCTGAATAGAGCTGTACCCCTCCACCTAGTTCACAGTTACTTTCAGAGATAGGCACAAGGGTCACAGTTTACCGAGCGTGTGTTGGGGGCTGTGCTCCTTTGTTTTGGGTCACACCTTTCTAATAGACAAAGCTAATTTGCTGTAGTGAGATAGAAGCCTATTGCATCTCTTTCCCAAGGCCAGTTGCCAAAGGAAGATGCCGGTAATTTCATGACCAACATGACACAGTTCTGGGTTGTTCACAAGTTGAAGCAATATTTTTCCCAGCATTGCAGAAGTTTGTGAAAAGGCCCCAGCTCGGGTGGATTTATCATGAATTGAATGGAGCCTAAGCTTCAGGGCTCCTCGCTTACACCGGCACCTTCCAACATCCTGGGAGGGGCCCTAGCAGTTTTTGTATTCATAATTTTGTGTTTTTTTATTAGAGAAGATTTCCCAAATTAGATACGGTTCAGGCCTCACAAAGCCTAGAATCACCCCTGGGTTCCAGGTAATTACAACCCAGGAAATCTCCTGGGTGAAGCCTCTATGTTATTGACAAACACTGAGTGAACAAGTCAGCAGTGTGATATAGGGTCAGTCTATTTTGAATCTGAAATCCACCTCAAAGACATACCAAGAGGCTGGGCGCGGTGGCTCACGCCTGTAATCCTAGCTCTCTGGGAGGCTGAGGTGGGAGGATTGTTCGAGGTCAGGAGTTCGAGACTAGCCTGAGCAAGAGCGAGACCCCGTCTCTACTAAAAAATAGAAAGAAATGATTTTGACAGCTACAAATATACAGAGAGAAAATTAACAGGGCATGGTGGCACATGCCTGCAGTCCCAGCTACTCAGGAGGCTGAGGTAGAAGGATTGCTGGAGCCCAGGAGTTTGAGGTTGTTGTGAGCTAGGCTGATGCCACGGCACTCTAGCCCGGGTAACAGAGAGAGACGCTGTCTGAAAAAAAAAACAAAAAAACAAAAAAAGACATACCAAGAGCTTATTAGTAAAGTACCGCTATTGAAATGATGGTAATAATCATATTTCTTTCCGTTGAAATATTTAGTGGAAAACCAGCAGTGGTTGATAATCCTAAATGTTACTATCCTTTCTTTTTCCTGACTTTAAAGTGCTTCTCCTTCATTCACCTACACAGGTCCAGACTGATGGCTTATTTTTAAAAATTCTTTTAGTCACTTCATTGGTTCTAATAGTACAAGCTCCATCATTTTAGAAACTGACTCTACAGTGTAGAAAGCCTTATTCAGATAGAGCACGTTCACATGCTGACATGTCAGCGGTACATCAACCGTAGGCCAAGAAAGGAAGCACTAAGAATAAGAGGAAATTCCGAGCTTCATCCTTATTGGATCAATGCTCTCCTTGCCCCCAGTCCACTAACATCAGCTTCCTCTGGAGGCTGTAGATGCACAAAAGCTTACACACTTCAGGGTATCGTTGGGATATTGTCATCACGTCTTGGTATGTACTGGAATCCTGGCGGCTTTTTCTCAGATTCAGAGCGGCGTAAACATTAAAGATGCAAATAACAATTCAGGTCTGTCCTTTGGGGCGATTTAACATGGCTGTTTAATTTGTAATGGTTCAAAAGTTTTGAGATTGTCACACCCAGCAGCTATTATACTTTTCTTCTCCCAGCTGCATCTTATTCTTCCCACCTATACAACAAGCTATCTTCTCTTCTCCTGGAAGCTGTGTTATTTCTTCCTCTTCCCCATAACTTTAATAGGTGACGTTTATGTTTCAGGCACCTAAGTACTTATATACAGTGAGATAACATGCCTGAAGTTCTTAGAACAGGGCTTGCACATGGTAAACATGGATACATGTTGCCTCCTGTGATCTCTCATTTTCATGTTCCCAACAACTCTTGTGATGTACATATTGTTATCCCCATTTTGCCGATGAGGAAGTTGAAACTCAGTGACATCGGATAACTTGCCTAGGTTCACACCTTTTAGTAAGTGGTGGAACCACTTACAAGCTTTGCAAGTAATTTTCAATACAGTTCCTCGTTCCCTTGTCATAGGAGCTGAATGACGACCATTTGCCTTTTTGTGCGTTTTATCTTACAGTTAGTTTTTAACTTGAACAGGACCTTTAGAGCAGAGAGCTGCATTTCCCTCTGAGAATTCCACTCTTGCGGAGCTCCCGGCCGCGCCGCCACTGGGCATGCCCAGGGTTGCTGCGCCCTGTCCCGCGCAGGTACGACATCCCCACTGCGGAGACCGGCCCTGTGACCAGCGCCGCACTAGGTGCCTTCACGGGCTTTCACTTCATCCCCAACCTGCCTTGTGAGGCGAACGCTACTCAGTAAGGCTCAGAGATAGTCCTTGTTCAAGTCACTTCACCAGAAAGTGACAGAGCCCGAATTCAAACCCAGGTCTGCCTGGTTCCAGGGCCCTCGCTGCTTCCGTTGTTCTTCACTGCCAAGGAGTCCTCTCCAAGGCTATGCTCAGAAGTTGGATTAAAGTACAGGTCCCCATTTCAGATTCTTTAGACTTTCCCCCGAGAAAGGGCTCAGGTGATGCCGTCAGAGGTCCCGTATTGAGGAGCTTCGCGTGGGAGACGTGTTCTCACGGCTCATGGAGCCGTGTGGATGAAGGAAGGAAAGGGTGACTCCATCCCCGAGTCCTTCAGACATACCGCAACAGGGTCTAGGTCACTCTGCCTCGTTCTTTGTCTACCTTCTGCCAAGGAACCGGTTCTCCCTGCCTGCCTTGGGATTCTAGCATAGGTAGTTTTGGAGTTTGTCCTATTTAAAATTTATTTTCACTGCCTGCTTTGGACATTTGTTCTGCTAAAGCTGTTAGGATTTCAGTACATTCAGGGCCGTGATGGCATGCCTCAGCCCTCAAGTCTGCTGTGTCTCCTCAGTTAATAGAGTGGAAATGTAGCCCATCTGTCTGGACCGTATAGAAGAATTTGGAGAAAAAAAAAAAAACAGGTAAGAAATGTTCCCTTATTTTGTGAGCTGCCTTTATTCTGTCTCATTGTTGTACAGCAAAAGGTTTATACAGAAAGAGTTAGGTTTTCCTCTTCTAATAAGGTATATTTTAAAAAATTATTTAGAGTGATATTTCTTAAACTTTGAAGCAAATAAAAAGCGTGCCACATTTTACTCCCATAAAGATATCAAAAAGGCAGTAGATTAGGTGTCAGTGCACCTTAGTTTATGTGTAAAATGAGGGAATTGAACCAGAAATGCAAATGGTTTAAGACAGTATCCACTGGGAATCCAAACGCATTCATATCATTTGGTTTGTGGAAAAGAGTTGCTTGTAGCATCCCCAGACTTGAGTTGTTGCGTCAGTTCCCTCGCGTTCCCTCCATTGCCCCAACACAGACATAGTGAAAACAAGAAAGCTCTACAGCAGGAGGAAGAAATAGGACAACATGGAGTGTCCCCCTGTTTTGATTTCACTAGGCACAAATGCAGGATCCTAATGTCGGTTGTCTGTTTTTATCTCAAGTCAGTTTCAGTAGTCTATATCTTTCTATTTCATCCAGGGTACCGAATTTATTGGCAAACAATTGGTCATGGTTTTCCCTTATGACCCTTTTTGTGTCTGTGAGGTCAGTAGTAATGTCTCCTCTTTCATTTCTGATTTAAATAATTTGAATCTTCTCTCTTTTTTTCTTGGTCAGTGTAGCTAAAGGTTTATCAGTTTTGTTGATATTTTCAAAGAACCAATTTTGATTATGTTGACTTTCTCTATTGTTTTTCTGTTCTCTATTTCATTTATTTCTGCTCTAATCTTTATTATTTCCTTTGTTTCTCTTGCTTTGCATTTAGTTTACTGAGTTTTTTTTTTTTTCCAGTTTGTTCAGGTGGATATTTAGGTGATTGGCTTGGGACTTTTAACATCAGCATTTATATCTATAAATTTCCTTCTGAGCATTGTTCTAGCTGCATCCCATTGTATTGACGTATGTATTTTCCTTTTGATTCATGTCAAAGTATTTTCTAATTTCTCTTATGATTTCTTCTTTGGCCCATTGGTTATTTAGGAATATGTTACTTTCTACATGTTTGTGAATTTCCCAAATTTATTTCTGTTATTGATATCTAATTTCATTCCACTATGCTTGGAGAACCTATTTTGTACGATTTTAGTCTTTTTAAATTTAGTGGGACTTGTCTTATGATCTAACATGGTCTATCCAGGAGGATGTTCTGTGTGTACTTGAGAAGAATGTGTCTTTTGCTATTTTAATGTTCCTAATGTTGGAAAGTGTTCTATAGGTGTCTGTTATGTCTAGTCATTTATAGTTGTTCAAGTCTTCCATTTCCTTGCTAATCTTCTGTCTAGTTGTTCTATCCTTTATTGAAAGTTGGGTATTGAAGTCTCCAGCCACTATTGCTGAATTATCTATTTTTTTACGTATTTATCTATTGTTTTACGTATTTTAGGGTTCTGTTTTTAGATGCATATATATGTATAATCACCTTATCTTCTTAATGGATTGAGTCTTTTGTCCTTATAAAAGTCCATCTTTGTTTCTAGCAACAATTTTTGTGTTAAGTCTATTTTGTCTGTTATTAGGATAGTCATTCCAGCTTTTCTTTTGGCTATTGTTTGCATTATATATCTTTTCCATTCTTTTAGTTTCAACCTATTTGTGTCTCTCAATCTAAAGTGAGTTTCTGATACAGCATATAGTTGGATCATGTTTTTTAAAATCCATTCTGCCAATTTCTGCCTTCTAATTGGAGAATCTAATAAATTTATAGTTAATGTAATTAGTGATGAAGTAGGATCTACATCTGCCACTTTGCTACTTGTTTTTTCTATGTCTTATGTCTTTTTCATTCCTCACTTCCTCCATTATTGCCTTCTTTGTGTTAAATAGATATTTTCTAGTATACTATTTCAATTCCCTTATTTCTTTGACTATATTTTTTTGAGTCGTTTTTCTTACTGGTTGCCCTGGGATTACATTCTAGTCATTTAATCGTACTTTACAACATTCTAGTTCAGATTAATTCCAACTTAATTTCAATAGGATACAAAAATTTTGCTTCTCTAAAGTTCCACTCTCACATCTCCCTTTATACTGTTATTGTCACATATACGTCTTTATAGATTTTGTGTTCATCATGTGCATGTTAGGGCATAGCTTCAGCACTCAGCAAGGTAGTTTCCAGCTCCACCTTAGCTTTCCCTTACTGCTTGTGCAGAACCTCAGGATCAGCCAGAGATGAGAGTTTAGGGACTTCTCAGGTCTTTCCTGACCATGCCCACAGCCCTAAACCTGTGCATGACCTTCCAGATTCCCAGGAATATGTTTCATGGTCTTCCACTTTCCCAAGGATACGTTGGAGTGTTTCAAAGCCCCTATGGACATCTTATTCCTCAGCGTTTTCTATTAAGGTTTTGAATTAGGCTTTTTTTCTTTTTTTGCCCCAACTTTTATCCATTGCCTCATGCACCTGTGATGTTAAACACTTTTCCTGGAATTGTTTTCCACAGACACCCTCTGGGGAGAGGCTTTTAGCACCTGACAGCTCATAGTTGGGTCAAATAAAGACAAACGTTTCAAGTAAGGTCTTCCATGGAACCACCAGATAGGTCAAATAATGACAGTTCATTGGGGATGAGGCTTTGAAGGAGCTCCATCCAGCTCCATTCTGTTCCCTCGGGTACTTCGGATGTGAGCCATTTTTCAAGGCTACTCCTGAGCTGGGGAGTGAGGAATGGTCTAGGGCAAGCTAAAACAACACCAATCTCACTGTTCTTACAGAAAGTCAGCCATTTTCCCTGAATAAATGCTCCTTGGGCTGCTGTAAGCTTTTAGGCAAATTTCCGGAGTTCTGAAAAAGTTGATTCTGGACACTTTTGCCATATCTTTTGTTGTTGCTTTTATGAAGAGATGAATTTTCAGATGTCTTTACTCCACCATTTTCACTGATGTCACCTACAACATGGTTTTAAATTTCTAAAGCCTCAATGATCATGGGCTAATCAAATACTTAATCACAGGAAATGATTAGGGAAAATGAATAAAAAGAGAACTGTAATTCTCAAGAGCTTCTCCCCATGAGTGGGTGAAGTTTGAAAAGGGATTTTATATTTAGTTCTCTCGGAATTAAGGTTAAAATAACAACTATTTTAAACCTCTTTTCTTCATAGAAGATAAACACAGGCTTTGGAGTCAGTACTGAGTTTAAATTCCATCTTTGCTTCTAACTAGCTTGGTGATCTAGGACAAGTTATATAACCTCTCTGTGCCTCAGTATCCTCATTTATAAAGTGAGATAATAAATCTACCATGTAAGCTTACTGTGAGGATTAAATGTGAAATGGTAATCACCAGTGCCTTGCAGCGCAATAAATATCAGTTGTAATAATTGTTATTTTTATATTGTTCTGCAGTATACTGATGATTCTTGAGTAGAGTTAACCTATTATTATTATTTTTTTTTTTTTTGAGACAGAGTCTCACTCTGTTGCCCGGGCTAGAGTACCTTGGCGTCCGCCTACCTCACAGCAACCTCAAACTCCTGGGCTCAAGCAATCCTCCCGCCTCAGCCTCCTGAGTAGCTGGGACTATAGGCATGCGCCACCATGCCCGGCTAATTTTTTACATATATATTTTTAGTTGTCGAGCTAATTTCTTTCTATTTTTTTAGTAGAGACAGGGTCTCGCTCTTGCTCAGGCTGGTCTCGAACTCCTGAGCTCAAACGATCCACTCACCTCAGCCTCCCAGAGAGCTAGGATTACAGGCGTGAGCCACCACGCCAGGCCGAGTAGAGTTAACCTAAAGACAGATCTCCTTCTCTTCCTTCCCATTTCTTTTGTTTTATTTTTATTTGTTTATTTGTTTCTTTGTTTGCTTTAAAGAATTGAAAAGGAAATCTGTTCCAGCAGTTTGGAATAAAATTTACATCAAAAAATGAATTTATTCATGTTACTGATATTTAAACACAATATTATTTGTCAACGAACATTTATTAAATACCTAGTAAATTTCAGGCACTGTGCCAGGCACGGGTATGACAATGACAATAAGGTGTGGTCCCTGCTGTCAAGGAGCTGACAGTCCAGGAGACTGACAAGTGAACAGGTGATTACGTGCAAAGTAACCAAGGCTGTGATGTGATACAAGAATACCAGTGTGAGTATGTGATGAGAGTTCCCTTCTCTTAGATTTATCTCTTTTTCTTTAGCTCTAAAGCCAAGGATTTGGTCCACATTTTTCTTAACTGTGTGTATTAAACCATGATTTTTTTAATTTCTAGAGATGAAAGGCAAGCACCTCGAATTATGGAGGACAATTGGCATATTTGTTCCTTGCTATCCACTTTTTTTTTCCTATTTTTTCTCTTTCTCGTCTCCATTTTATCTTTTAGAAATGTGGGTAGGTCCCAAAGGAAGAGTGTTTTACAGAGTCTAAGGGTGATTTATAGGTAAAGACAGAAAATGATTTTTTTTTACCTACAAGTTTCATACTAAAAAATGAATATCAACTTTTCATGTAGTCTCGTGCACACGGAAAATGCAGGTAATTTTAATTCCATTGCATTTTTTCAGAATTCTCAATCAAAATCCTCTGGCCACTGTTGAAGATTCATATCTTTATAAATTGCCAGCATTAAAATATCTGTAAGTATTACCGTAATCTCATGAGTCATGGGATGATTTCTGCTCTTGTATTTTATTTGCATCAAAGATCAAATATTTTGACTTTAGGCTAAAAAGTCATAATTTAAATTTTAACTAGGTTATTGAAAAAAAGTTATTGGCAATGACGAGAGATTAAGAAAGGATGTATGATGGGCAAGACAGCCAGCAGGGGAAGAGAGCAGTGCTGAAGAACACATACAGATATAGAATGCACAGATGCATGTAGGAACATCATTTATCCCAGAAAGCAAGGAGGAATAGATATTCACTATTTTAAAAAGAAAAAATAGAGTAAATGATCAAGAGAGGTGAATGCAATACTAAAATGGGAAGATAATGGTTTAAAAGTATGTAAGTTCTATTATTCAATGCCATTAATTGGCATTGCATCATTTGACGACGCAAATGAACATAATAATCACATTTCTTCAGTAAGAGCTGTCTAGAATTATCTTCAATGGCAAATAAACTCTTGAGCTGGCTTGTTTTATAGAGAAGCCAAAATTGAAGTGATCATAAGTCTTTGAAATATCTTTTTAAGTATAGAATCTTTGTATTGGGGTTCATACCATGACTGTTTGGGCTTTCTCCTTCAGAGACGTGGGAACAACACAAGTCTCACTTACAACAATTGAGAACATCCTCATGGAAACTCTTGAGTTGGAAAAACTGTAAGTTACTTTTTTCTTAAATTAATTTTCACTTAGTTGTTTTTTTAGGTTTCTATTTTCTTAAGTCAGGTTTATTGAAGTATACTTTTCATGTAATAAAATTCCCCTTTTTTTTTTTTTTTTTTTTTTTTGAGACAGAGTCTCTGTTGCCTGGACTAGAGTGCCAGGCATCAGCCTAGCTCACAGCAACCTCAAACTCCTGGGCCCAAGCAATCCTCCTGCCTCAGCCTCCCGAGTAGCAGGGACTACAGGCATGTGCCACCATGCCTGGCTAATTTTTTTATATATATATATTTTTAGTTGTCCAGCTAATTTCTTTCTATTTTTTTAGTAGAGACGAGGTCTCGCTCTTGCTTTAGCT